>NW_028317998.1:2394166-2722500 GCF_062004578.1 Staurois parvus
GTGGTAGTACCTAAACAGTATAATTTAATTTTTTTTTAATAAAAAAAAAACCTGTTGTCTAACTCACATTTAATGTTGTAGAGCATCTATGGGTTAATAAAGTCAGAACTTAAAATGCTACTTTAAACCATTTCTAAGTCTATGAACTCCAAATACCTTCTGGGTTTTAAAACAAATTGAAGCTTCCTCATTTTCAAGATTTCAGAATTTAGTTCTTCAGCTGTACAGATTGTTTATAATTATCATAATTAAACTTAATGGTGCCTAAAATATCTGAACTGAAAGAAGTCATTTAAGATAAATTTTGTACTGAGTAGCAATAGTAACCACTGGAAAGCAACATTGCAGCAGAACTATCATGCACAATTGAAGTCAGTCACCAATATTAGTTATGTGTTCATGTTTAAAATCAAATGGTAAGCACTATTTATACATTGAATGTGTCCATTCTGAGTCAGCCACACATCTGAGATGCATGCTGGGAAATTTCTGCCCTATCACAATGAGTGAGCATGCTTATTGTAGCTAAATGCAATGTACTGTCTTATACTTATTACCCAAATTTACTCCTAGCACCTTGAACAACATTGAACCACATTGTTTCTTCACCAGAGCTTTTCCTAAGTTCATAATTTCTATACCCCTGGTGCCCAACAAGCACCTACAGGCTACATGTAGCTCACCAGCATTCAGGTTTGGAGGTCTGGAGTACAACGACCTGCACACTGACCACGGCCTGGGGGGGGGGGGGGGTGGTTTGGGGCTGTGTGACCTGCTCTGTGTTGCCATGCTTTTCTCTGGGGACAGTATGTCTTATTAAGAATGCAGCACTATGCCACTATGGGGTTGCTGAGTTTTGCATAACCAGGCAACACACATTTTCTTTCACATCTGCACACTGGAGACAGTAAACAGTCTTTGAGCTTTGTTTTGTGATTTTTAATGAGGGCTTTAGAACTTGTAAGGGGTTGAGGGGTGTATGGGATGCCCAAGGAAACTGTGAGGACAAACTCTTTAGCAACTATGTACAAGTCCATGGACAAAAAGTCTCTCCTTTGAAGAGCTCTCTATCTCTCTGGTGTACCTCCTTAGACCCCAGATGAATCCTCCTCTTCACCCAGCTACATGAGAGTTTCCGTGGGCAAGGGGACCCAGAAGCTGCCAACCTAAGAAACAGTCCCAGATAATGAGCTAGCTGGGTTCTCTACCTGTCTGCCCTCTCCCCTTATCCAGCCTAAGGAATGTAAGGTTACTGACACTGTCCTTCATGATAGCTCAATGGGTATGTGGCTGCCTGCAGGCCTTTCTCTGAGCTGGCTCCTTCCTTGATGTCCAGGATGTATTTTCTAGAGAACAGTGGTACAGTGGACACTCCCTTGTCCTGCACCAGCCTGTAGGTAGGCCCCATTCCTACCTTCACTTCCAGTCAATATACACTATATTGCCAAAACTATTGGGACACCCCCTCCAAATCATTGGATTCAGGTGTTCCAATCACCTCCATGGCCATAGGTGTTTAAAAGCAAGCACCTAGGCATGCAGACTGCTCCTAGAAACATTTGTGATAGAATGGGTCTCTCTCAGGAGCTCAGTAAATTCAAGTGTGCTACTGTGATAGGTTGCCATCTGTGCAATTAGTCCATCCGTGAAATTTCCTTGCTACTAAATATTCCACGGTCAACTGTCAGTGGTATTATAACAAAGTGGAAGCAACTGGGGACAACAGCAACTCAGCCACAAAGTGGTAGGCCACTTAAAATGACAGAGTGGGGTCAGTGCATGCTGAAGCGCAAAGTGTGCAGAGGTCACCAACTCTCTACAGAGCCAATACCTAAAGACCTCCAAACTACATGTGGCTTTCAGAATAGCACAACAACAGTGTATAGAGAGCTTCATGGATTGGGTTTCCATGGCCAAGTAGCTGCATCCGAGCCTTATATCACCAAGTGCAATGCAAAGCGTTAGATGCAGTGGTGTAAAGCACGCCTCCGCTGAATGCTAGAACAGTGGAGATATGTTCTCTGGAGTGACAAATCACGCTTTTCTGTCTGGTGATCTGATGGATGTGTCTGGGTTTGGCAATTGCCAGGAGAACAGTACTTGCCTGACTGCATTGTGCCAAGTGTAAAGTTTGGTAGAGGGGGGATTAAGGTGTGGGGTTGTTTTTCAGGGGTTGGGCTTGGCCCCTTAATTCCAGTGAAGGGAACTATTAAGGTATCAGCATACCAAGACATTTTGGACAATTTCATGCTCCCAACTTTGTGGGAACAGTTTGGGGATGGCCCCTTCCAGTGCACAAAGCAAGGTCCATAAAGACATGGATGAGTGAGTTTGTTGTGGAGGAACTTGACTGGCCTGCACAAAGTCCTGACCTCAACCCGATAGAACAGCTTTGGGATGAATTAGAGTGGAGACTGCGAGCCAGGTCTTCTCGTCCGACATCAGTGCCTGACCTCACATGCATTTCTGGAAGAATGGTCACACATTACTATAGACACTGTCACGTACCTGGGTAGTGAGCCTGACGTGAAGAGGCAGACCTCTCATACAATCCGGCTCAGGGACCGCTGAGAGCGGGACAGCGGTCGCGGGAGCTCAGCAGGGTAAGAGGGCCTGAGATCCATCCAGTGATAGCTGCTGGACTGATGAGTAGCAGACCAGAGCAGGGTGCAGATGTATCTGTGCAGGATGGATGGATGCGGGAGCACCATGTAGCTAAAAGCAGAGTCAGACGAGCCGGGTTCGGTATTTAGATGAGACAGATCAGGCTTAAACGGCAGGCAGGAGAATTGTCAGGTCACAAGCCAGGTTCAATAACAGGAGGTCGATCAAGCAGGAGGAGGCAGAAGAATAATCCACGGACAGGCCAGAAGTCAGGGCAGGAGGCGATCAATCAGAAGTCAGGAAAGAGGCTGGTTGTGGCAACAGGGAACAATCAAAGAGGTCAGGAACACGAGCAGGGGAAAAGACCATACGGCAATGAGATAACCACAGCAGCCAGTTTAAATAGCCCTCTTGGCGCCAACATTAGTGACAGGCGTGCACCCGCGTGTGCGAGTGCGCATGTTCTGTCCACATCTCATTGGCTTGCCAGAATCCTGAGCATATTCGTGGGCCTCAGAGCTTCACCTGTGCTACGGGCAGGCATTTCCTGACAGACACACTCCTAAACCTTGTGGACAGTCTTCTCAGAAGAGTTGAAGCTGTTATAGCTGCATAGGGTGGGCCAACTCAATATTGAACCCTACAGACTAAGACTGGGATACCATTAAAGTTCATGTGAGTGTAAAGGCAGGCGTCCCAATACTTTTGGTAATATATAGTGTAGGTACATTTGTGTTCAAAATAATAGCAGTCAGACATCACTAAACTGACCAATCACTGTTTTTGGTAGAAATGAAATTTCTACATGGCAAATAATTTACTAGCAGGTGTAGTAGAGTAATAGAAATCCAACAGACCCAACAGTCATGACATGCATGCTGCTGATTCTGTGTAACTGAATCACTAATTGAAAGGGGCATGTTCAAATAAGAGCAGTGTGGAGTTCTATTAGTGAGGTCTTTCATTCTTTGAAAAGCAGGTGGCAATTATTGCCCTTATTTAAGGAAGGAAGGCAGCAAATGTTGTACATGCTGGTTACAGTGTATTTCTCTCTGAAATTCTGAAGAAAATGGGTCTTTCCAGACATTGTTCAGAAGAACAGCGTACCTTGATTAAAAAGTTGATTGGAGAGGGGAAAACATATAAAGAAGTGCAGAAAATGATAGGCTGCTCAGCTAAAATGATCGCAAATGCTTTAAAATGGCAACCAAAACCTGAAAGACGTGGAAGAAAGCGAAAAACTACCATTCGAATGGATAGAAGAATAGCCAAAATGGCAAGGACTCAGCCAACAATCAGCTCCAGGAAGATCAAAGAAGGTCTAAAGTTACCTGTGAGTACTGTTACAATTAGAAGACGCCTATGTGAAGCCAAGCTATCTGCAAGAAGCCCCCGCAAAGTCCCACTGTTGAAAAAAAGACATGTGCTGAAGAGGTTACAATTTGCCTAAGAGCACATTGACTGGCCTAAAAAAAAATGGCGCAACATTTTGTGGACTGATGAAAGTAAGATTGTTCTTTTTGGGTCTAGTGGCCGGAGACAGTTTGTCAGACGACCCCCAAACACTGAATTCAACTCACAGTACACTGTGAAGACAGTGAAGCATGGTTGTGCAAGCATCATGATATGGGGATGTTTCTCATACTACGGTGTTGGGCCTATTTATCGCATACCAGGGATCATGGATGAGTTTGAATACATCAGAATACTTGAAGAGGTCATGCTGCCTTATGCTGAAGAGGAAATGCTCTTGAAATCGGTGTTCCAACAAGACAACGACCCCAAACACACCAGTATACGTGCAACATCTTGGTTCCAGACCAACAAGATTGACGTTATGGAGTGGCCAGCCCAATCCCCGGATCTTAATCCAATAGAAAACTTGTGGGGTGACATCAAAAAAGCAGTTTCTGAGGCAAAACCAAGAAATAGAGAAGAACTGTGGAATGTAGTCCAATCATCCTGTGCTGGAATACCTGTTCACAGGTGCCAGAAGTTGGTTGACTCCATGCAACACAGATGTACAGCAGTTCTCAGAAACAGTGCTTATACAACTAAATATTAATTAAGTGATTCAAAGGAAAGCAAAATCTTCAAACATTTTTCAGTTTATATAGTGAATGTTTGAGTTTGTAAAGAAGAATACAAACACTATTTTTTTGAACAGTCTAATATTCACTTTTCTTCAATTTTTTTAGAGGAACAACACAAATTTGATATATTTTTCTTCAGGTTTTGATTTGGAATAGAATCTGTAGTGTTCCCAATGCATTTGTGTGTATGGTAATAAAAGCTATTAGAAGAATTTTGAGCTTTATTCACTTTTTTCAAGACACTGCTATTATTTTGAACACAACTGTATATAGGAGAGTCATTGTGCATATCTCAGTGCCATTCAGGCAGGAAATGATGCCCACTGCCTAGCACCATGTAGATCAGGGGTTTCCAACCTTTTGACTTTCCTGGGCCACATTGTAAGAAGAGGAATTGTCTCGGGCCACACAGAAAACACAATAAGGACAGCTGATAAGCAGAAAAGGTCAGGCAGGAAGCCTGGCCAGAACAGGCATGTGAACGGACACGATTCATGGCTCTCCCCTCTTTGATCCTGAATCTGATCCTGTTACCGGTGGTACCACTGCATATTTTCACCTACTGAAGCTCCCTACCCCTTCTGGACACGGTCTGCAGCCTGTCAACAGACACCCAATGCTGCCATGACCAGAATGAAGAAGGAAGAAAAAGTTGGTCAGATCACAAGTTAACGATCACTGAAATAGATAATGTACCTACAGTTGTGACCAAAATTATTCAACCCCCACTGAAATTGAGTGTTTTGGCCAGTTTGACATTGCTTTTGATCATTCAGTCATCTTGCTTACATTTACATTAAAGAGGCACTTGTAGGTCAGACAAATATAACATAACAGTTATAATGAAATAACCACAAATGTCTTTTCTGTGCTCACAGCATTATCAGTTTTATTCAACCCCCAAGTGACATTCAATCTTAGTACTTAGTACAGCATCCTTTTACAGTTATAACAGCTTTTAAACGTGAAGCATAGCTTGACACAAGTGTCTTGCAGCGATCTACGGGTATCTTCGCCCATTCTTCATGGGCAAAGGCCTCCAGTTCAGTCACATTCTTAGGCTTGCGCACTGCAACTGCTTTCTTTAAGTCCCACCAGAGGTTCTCAATCGGATTTAAGTCTGGTGACTGCGATGGCCACTCCAAAATGTTCCAGCCTTTCCTCTGCAACCATGCTCTAGTGGACTTGGAGGTATGCTTGGGATCATTGTCCTGTTGAAAGGTCCAACGTCTCCCAAGCCTCAGGTGTGTGACGGACTGCATCACGTTTCCATCCAATATCTCCTGGTACTGAAGAGAATTCATGGTACCTTGCACACGCTGAAGCTTCCCTGTACCTGCAGAAGCAAAACAGCCCCAAAGCATGATTGACCCTCCACCATGCTTCACAGTAGGCAAGGTGTTCTTTTCATCATAGGCCTTGTTCTTCCTCCTCCAAACATAGCGTTGATCCATGGGCCCAAACAGTTCTAATTTTGTTTCATCAGTCCACAGAACACTATCCCACAACTTTTGTGGTTTGTCCACATGGCTTTTGGCATACTGCAGTCGACTCTTCTTATTCTTTGGAGACAGCAAGGGGGTACGCCTGGGAGTTCTGGCACGGAGGCCTTCATTACGCAGTGTGCGTCTTATTGTCTGGGCTGAAACTTCTGTACCCACATCTGACAAATCTTTTCTCAGTTCCTCAGCAGTCACACGGGGACTTCTCTCCACTCTACGCTTCAGGTAGCGCACAGCAGTCGAAGTCAGCATCTTCTTTCTGCCACGACCAGGTAGCGTTTCAACAGTGCCCTTTGCCTTGAATTTGCGAATGATGCTTCCTAAGGTGTCTCTTGGTATGTTTAACATCTTTGCAATCTTCTTATAGCCATTGCCCTTCCTGTGAAGAGAAATCACCTCTTCTCTTGTCTTCCTGGACCATTCTCTTGCCTTCACCATGTTTGTAACCACACCAGTAAATGTCTAGAAGGAGCTGAGTATCACAGTCATTTTAAAGCTGCCTAATTGGTGCTTATTATGCTTGATTGCTGCTCGGTGACATCCACAGGTGTTTTCAATACCTGATGGAAAGCACCTGTATGAACCTCTGTTCTTCAGAGTGGTAGTCTTTAAGGGGTTGAATAATTGTGGCAATGAAGAAACCACATAAGAACCATTTACTACTGTATTACATAAACAATTGATGTCATTTTAGTTGCATTTGGGTAGTTACAACGTCCTTGTAGGATTTGATTCTGAATACAATTCCAAATGTACACTATAGTCCCTAAACCCCTTTACAGCATTGGGGGTTGAATAATTTTGGTCACAACTGTATCTGAGTCATAAAACCTAATTTTTAAAAATATTCTTTATAATGAAAGTAAAAGAGGGCAACATTATTATTATTATTACTATTATAATACAGGATTTATAGAGCGCCAACAGTTTGCTCAGCGCTTTAAAATATAATGGGAGACAATACAGCAACAATACAGTTCAATACAAGAGGGATAGGAGGGCCCTGCTCTTGGAGCTTATAATCTAGGAGATAAAACTAGTGCAATATTTGACACTGTTTTTGATAAACGAATGCATCTATATCTGGTTCAATGTGGCAGCAATTCTCAATTAATTCTCAAGGTGCTTATCACATATTTTGGTTCTAATTTTGCCATTCATGTGCTTCATCCTTGAAAATAGTTTCTCACAAATATAGGCGCTGCTGAAATCTGATGGCATGAATAAGGCCAGATTGTGAAGAGTGGGAGATTTTTCTTTGGGAAGATAAAACTTATAAAAGTCCAGTAAAGAGACACTGTCAAATATTTTATTCAGCCACACATTTAAAAAAAAAAAATCAACATTTTCAAGTAAGTTTACGATTTTGTGTTGGGCCGCATTCTTAGCCGTAACAGTAAAACATTAATGAGGGCTTGGAAATGAATAATGAGCAGCTAGCATAAAGGTACAAACCCAAACCTTCACAATATAAATAATAAAAATATGCAGCGCTAAAAAAGGATAAGCAATGACTCATATATACATCATGCATCTAATAAAATTAAAATTAAAAATGGGTGATAGCTAAAGTGCTTAAAGTGAAAATAGCGTCCTCTGGTGATATATCAATCGTCCCAGTAATAGGTGCAAATGCTGTCGACTCCGTGCTCATAGGTGGATATACAATATGCACTCACCAGAAGGCACATAATATGCGCATTTGAGTTGTCAGACCACTCCTGGTACTAGAAGGCTGAGGCAATGAGGGTCATCTAGCAGGCTGTCACTCTGATGGAGATGCTCCTTCCTCTAACCAGCAGGGGAACACTAGGCATCCAGCAACAGTTGTCATACAGCTAGTCAGGACTCCTCAGAGCAGGGCGCCCAAAATAGATATCCACCTTGAAAGGGGGGGCTCAACCCTTCCCTACTGCCACGTCCACCAATGTCTCCGATCTCCTCCGTGTTGGGCTGCATTCATAGCCATCTTGGGCCAAAGGTTGGACACCCCTGATGTAGATATTTCAAACCAGAACAGTTTGGGCATTATAAAAAAAGGGAGATATGAGCAATGTACAGTTCTTTATGCTAGCAGGAAGGGTTCCAAAAACCTACCTTGCACAGCCTGATTTTCATTTAATTTTCAAGGCATTTCATAAGGTGTGGATAATGGGAACTATATGGTTTTATCTATTTGGATAGATAGCAATGCAGAATCAAAGTCAGAGCCACTCCAAAGTATGTCCACTGAGAATAGTTTATTGGAAAATGTTTTCAAGTTTCATTGAGGTGATATGCTATTCCCTCTGCCTACGCTACATGTTTTAACAGCGTAGCTGGAATAGAAAGGGTAGAACATATGCTTTTACTCCTCCATTCTAGTTTTAGTACAGGCCTTGACCCTACTATTGGCAGGTGAGCTTTGAAGTGTTTGTATTACAGGTTGTGAAAAACACCGGTAAACATGAGCAAACTAGTCACGTTACATCTGTATTCTAAATTACCAGAAACCTATTGAAAATGATTGCAGCCCTTAAGGCATTTGGGTTGGAACATTGTGTTGTGAACAACACTTCCGGGGAACGTTCACTTTCCTGACAAACATCGCTGTGGCACAATAACTGCATCTTAACACTTGCATAGCCAGCCAATGATGACAGGAATCTTTCCTTGTTAATTCTGAGTCATTTAAACCAACACATACAAATATAATGTTGTTAGTTTGAATATTCAGCTAATAATACATATACATAGAAATAATTACATTTGAAAGATTAAAGCAATAATAAAGGAAATTCTTTTTTTTGTTGTTTTTAAATAACAAAAATGTTATACTTACCTGTTTTGTGCAATGGCTTTGCAAAGAACAGCTTCGATCCTCCTCTTCTCTGGACCCTCGGTGCTCCTGGCTCCTCCCTCTTGTCAAGTGCCCCCAGAGTAAGCAGCTTGCTATGGGGGCACCCAAGCAGTCTTGCACCCAAGCCACTGCTCTGCATGTCTATTCACACACAGCTTGACCCCACCCCCTATCTCCCCTCATTGTTTCACTGGCTGTGATTGACAGTAGCGGGAGCGATTGGAGTTTTGTGTGGAATGTGGATGGTACCAGTAGTGTGCAACCCTCCTTTTAAACTGGCATTTATTTTTGTTATTATTATATAATAATTATAAGCAGACGTCCAGAGCACCCCACTTCCCCTTACATCAGATGTCAAGAGCCCCCCCCAACAGAAGTCAAGCGTTTCCCACCCTCCCTTACTGCACAATGCACCCTTGTGCTGCAGCTGGGAAGAAGCTGTTGGTGGAGCTTAAAAGCAGAAAGCACAGTCTGGAGGAGGACCAGAGGAGAGCTGCAGTAAGCTGTAGGAGTCTGCTGAATACTGAGACCTGTGGAGGTGAAGACAAGGGAGTGCTGTGGCTGTACAGCGAGGTGCAGGATCTGTAGGAGGAGTTCTTTCTTTCTCTCTGCTGCTGACTTCAGAGACGATGTGTGTGGGGGGGTGGGTCGGTGGGCGGCAGAGATGAGATTCGCTCTGTGGCTGCATGGAGAAATGCATGAGCTGGCGGAGGAGTTTTGTCCTCTCTGTCACTGATTGCTGAGACAAGGTGGTGGTGCAAGGGCCACATGAAATGGTCTGGAGGCCACATTCAGCTTATGGGCCTTATGTTTGACACTTGATTTAGAGATACTATGTCAGATAGGGGAACAGTCAACACATACATTTTCAAACCTGGCTAAGGTAGAGAACAGAGTCTTCCCAATGATTGAATGAAAAAGTGATGAACTTGTAACATCCTCCAAAAAGTTGAGGGGTGGATCAAACCTGAATTTATAAGAGCAATCTATATCCCCTTGAGGCTTGAAAGTGTTATAGGTGGAATTTTCCACTCTTGAAAAGGAGCTGAAAGGCTATGTCAAGGATTTCCAGAAGGATTCACAGGGGCGGGATAATGGTCCCTCAGGATGTTGTCTATCCGAATGGAACAAGGTTCTTTCTTAAGCAGGGCAGGCACTAACGGAAATGTTAGACAGCCAGTGCTCAAGCCAAATCCAACGTTATGAATCAAGTTATGATTTCTGGCCATTTGTACTGCCTTCTGATATTTATGTAACACCCTCCTAGTGCAGCTAGGGGGAGCTAGACCCTAATGGTTAGTCAGGAGATTGTTAGCAGCTTAGGCGTGATAGCCAGAGGGGTCAAATTGTGGTTAGGGCTGAGAGGCTCTGCAGGTCAGCCCCTCTGGAATTTACCCCTACTCTGAGGTTTTTGGAGGAGGACCTTGGAGGCAGTGCGTGGATCTGAGGAGTGGCTGGCTGCACTTTGAGGGACCTTAGCCAGCCCCCAACAGAAGGCTTGGCAAGGGGCTGGGACTCCCTTAAGAGTGTAGGAGCCTGCTCAGTAGCGAAGAGAGTGTGTGAGGAGTCGGTTGGAAGAAGGAGTAGGAAGATGTGAGGCTGGAGGAGGAAGGCTGCTAGGAGGGCTAGTGGGATGGGGCCTGCATGCGAGCCTGGAGCCAGAAAGGAGGAAAGCTCTGGACTCACTGGCCCCCTGAGAGAGGACTACCTGTATGACAGGGATGGAGCAGCTCTGCTGATAGGCCTGGTGGCAGCAGCCAACCCACAATCGGCACAGGAGAGGATCTGAGTGAGTACATCTGCACCCCCTGAGCAGATAGGGGAAGGACCACTCTGGTGGGAAACTAGATAAACCCCCTACTAGTGACTGTTCACCTCATTTAAACTGAGGTATCAGCATACCAAGACATTTTGGAGCAAGGTTGAGGATGGATTAGGAGGGATAAAAATGTACATCCCTGGCGTGTACTGCTATGAAGTGTAAAGGAAAATTATTGATTCTCACAGCTAGACAGACAGAGTAAATTTCTGCTATCCATTTCCCTAAATATTCCCCATCTCAAGATACTGTAACAATGTTTTCATAAAAGTCCAGTTCACCTGTTTAAATGCTTTTTGAGCGTCTGTTGAGAAGGTGAGGGTGAAGGTGTCTGTAACTGACAAAAGTTCAAACCTTTTCCTTTTCAAAAATGAAAAAAAAAGTTTGGGATATACAAACATGTGTAATACTTGGAAGAAGCTGAAGCAATAAACTGCCTAACAGTTTTTGTATCTTTTGGGACCATATTGGAATGCAAACAAAACATTATCACCCATGGGACTTTAGAAGGTACATCACCAATTACACAATCACCACATTAAATTAAAATTATTTTTTATGTTATTGGTACAGAAATAGTTTACATCAGTAAAAAAGTAAAAAGAATTCAAATGCATATGTCTGATTCAGTGCAATTTCCAGTGTTTTACATGTTGACAGCCTTGTAGAGACAATTGTTTAAATCACATGAGTCCACCAAACTGGTCTCAAAGATGTTTTTACAAGAGTACAATAGGTGGAGTAACATCATATTTCTCAATGCATTTTGTGAAATTTGATTCATTTTATTGGGAGCAGATGTTTTATAACAAGGTGTCTATGGAGTACAAATAAATATTTAGATCATTTAGTAAAGATAATATGTACACAACAATTAGGACTGTGCAGACTCAAACTGGTAACTGTGAAAAGACTTACAAACCAGCCTAAAGAAAAACCGCAATCTTAAAGGAAGGATATCACCACGGAGATCTGGCCCAGAAGCAGTGGGGGGACCTGTAGCCCCCAACAAACAGAGGGGCAGAGGGAGCACAAGGATATAATAGCAAAGAGACCACAATAACAAATCAGTAGATCCATATGTAGTACTCAGATCTGAAAAAAATACTGTATATATAGTGCTACCCTCTTGAGGGCCGCTGTGTTTCAAGATCCCTCCAACCTTCGCACAACCAGGCAACATGCATTTTCCACACTTGCATCCACAGTCAGTGAACAGTCCATGAGCTTGGTTTTTGTTCTTTATTAGGGGATGTACAGTGGATATAGAAAATAATCACCTCCTTTAAAATAATCACAGACTCGCTGAGTTGGAAAAAGGATCACCCCCTCTTAAAAATTACTTGTAAACTCAATCAGGTATAGCTAATTACTTTCTCAATAGCACACAAAGCCATTTGACTTTCAACTGTGATCAGCTGTGGTCATTTTGATTAGCTCAGCATGAAAAGAGCTTTCCAGGAGCATTTCAGTCCCTGATAGTGCAACTGAAGCAAACAATCAACTATAGGTGGCAAGGCACTGTCCAAAGATCTCCAGGATAAAGTTGTGGACAGGCACATGCCAGGAGATGGATAAAAAAAATTCAAAGCCTATATCAATGCCTAGAAGCACAGTGAAATCTTCCCTGAACCAGGATGTTGTTCCAAACTGGATGTAAGAGCCAGGAGGAAACTGGTCAGAGAGGCTACCAAGAGGCCTACAGCAACTCTGAAGCAGTTGCAGGAATTTATGACAAAGAGTAGTCATCCTCCACAAATATGGCTTGCATGGGAGGGTTGCAAGAAAAAAGTAACCACATGCAGTCATGACTGCGCTTTGCCAAAAATGCACCTTGAAGATTCTGAGACCACATGGAAAAAAAGGTGTTATGGTCAGATGAGACTAACATTGAATTATTTGGCCTCTGCACTAATCAAAATTTCTGGCAGAAATCCAATATAGTTCACAGTTCCATCCAAATAACACCATTCCTATAGTAAAGCATGGATGTGGTGATATCTTGTTATGGGGATGTTTCTTTGCAGTAGGGACTGGAACACTTGTCAGGATAGAAGGAAAAGTGGCAACTGCCCCTTATGGGCTAGGTACACAAAGCCCCTTTGAACGTTAGCTTAGCTTGTTGCAAACTACATGCAGAGATGTCTCCTCTCCCTGTAGAACTGCTTGCATCTCCACAGCCTGCAAACGCTACCAGCCCTCCTAGGTGCTCTGAAGGTCTCCCAGAACAAAGATAAAGGGTTAAGCACAACTCTGTCCTTTGAATGCTTGCTACACATTGCAGTCTTTCCCCTTGTGAATCCTTGGGTGTGCGGATGCACTCATGCTGTCCTCCTTGCTCCCAGTGCTCCCAGGCCTTGATCCTGTTCATACTGTGATGCTGAATGGATCCTTCGAGCCAGCCCAGGCCTCGCCTGGAGGCCAGCTCCCCCTAGACCTAGGGGACCCCTACCAGGCCACAGGCAGTCTCCTCAGCACTCCATCTTCCACCCGACTCCATTGCCAACCTGACTCTCCCAAATTCATGGGTTGGTCTCACCACTCTACCAGGGCCTCCAAACGTGGGATTGGTTAACCACTTCATGTCCGGACACTTTTATCCCCTTCCTGTCCGGACACTTTTATCCCCTTCCTGTCCTGGCCAATTTTCAGCTTTCAGCGCTGCCACACTTTGAATGACAATTGCACGGTTATGCAACACTTTACCCATATGAATTTTTTGGCATTTTTTTGAGACAGATAAAACTTTATTTTGGTGGTATTTGTTTACCACTGGTATTTTTATTTTTTTTGCTATATAAATGAAAACATCCAAACATTTTGAAAAAGTGTTTTTCTTATAAAATTTTTGCAAATAAATCATCTTTCTTCATAAATCTGGGCCAAAATGTATTCAGTTATCTTTTTAGTAAAACAACATAACCCAAATTAGTTTATAACCACAAATTATAATTTTTCAAAAACTTTTTTTTAAATTTTTTTATAATATTATTTATGTTTTTTTTTTTTTTAACCACTTGAGCTCCTGAGGATTTACCCCCCTTAATGACCAGGCCTCTTTTTGCTACTCGGCGCTGCACTAATTCAACTGATAATTGCGCGGTCATGCAATGCTGCACCCAAACGAAATTTACGTCCTTTTTTTCACACAAATAGAGCTTTCTTTCACTGTAATTTGATTACCTGTGCGCTTTTTATTTTTCACGCTATAAACAAAAAAAGGCCAAAAAGTTTGAAGAAAAACAATATTTTTTATTTTCAGCTATAAAAAATATATAGTAAACTCAAAGTTGGTTATAAATTTAGGCCAAAATGTATTCTGCTACATGTTTTTGGTAAAAAAAATCCCAATAAGTGTATATTGATTGCTTTGTGTGAAAGTTATAGCGTCTACAAACTATGGTATAAATACTGCAATTTACGCCATTTTTCTGCTATACAGCGCTGTGCTAGTTTAACGGACAATTGCGCGGTCATGCAATATGGTACATAAATGAAATTTACATCCTTTTTTTCCCCACAAATTGAGCTTTCTTTCGGTGGTATTTGATCGCCTGTGCGGTTTTTATTTTTTGCGCTATAAAAAAAAAGTCTGACAATTTTGAGGAAAAAAAAACAATATTTTGGACTTTTTGCTATAAAACATGTCCAGTAAAAAAAAAATGCAAAAATCAAATTTAGTCATAAATTTCTGCCAAAATGCATTCTGCGACATGTCTTTGCTAAAAAAAAAACCAATACGTGTAAATTAATTGGTTTACGTGAAAGTTATAGCGTTTACAAATGGCGGGAAAGATACTGGGATTTTTAGGTTTTTTTTTATACTAATAATGGCGGCGATCAGCGAATTATGGCGGCAATCAGGGACTTATGGCAGCGACCAGCGACTTATGGCGGGACTGCGGTACTGCGGCGGACATTTTGGCATTGGGGGGGTACTGACTTGGGGTCACTGACATCCCCAAAAACACTAATACAGTGATCAGTGCAAAAAAAAAAAAACTGACACTGTACTAATGGCAATGGGGAGGAAGGGGTTAACTTTATTTAGCAGGAAAGGGTTATAGGAGTGAGGGGAGTGTTTTACTAGGGGGCGGGGGTGTGTACTGGGCGGGACAAGGCTGATCGAGAAAGAAAAACTGTTCTTTCTCGATCAGCTCATCGTCGAGCTGTCAGTGAAGTGACAGACAGCACAGCTACTGCAGCTGTGCTCTCTGTCACTGTTTGCCGCCGATCGCCGGGACATAGCCGCTAAGGAGCAGCTGTGACCCGGCGACTGACATCTGTGGCAGAGAACCGCGGGACAAATAGGGCGGTGGCGCGCCTCGCGCGTGCCCCCTATTTGTTTACAAAACACACGTCTTAAAACGTGGTTTTGCCTGTGAGTGCCGCCCTGCCGCCGTATATGTACAGTGGCTGGGCGGCATGCGGTTAACATACTGTCACCCTAGCAGTACAGTGTCACATAGTGACATTGTACTACTTTTGGGGGGTGATGAAGATTTTTTTTTTTTTTACACTGATTGCTTTTACACCCATAGAGGCTGTAAAAGCAATCATTTCTTCTTCTCTCTGGCTGCATTCTTGCAGCCATTGAGCAATACTGTGGTAGCTGTGATTGTTCACAGCTTGTCACATGGTACAAGGCTGTTGTGAATAGCCTTGTACCATGTGATCTCTGTGATCATTCACAGATTTCACACGTAGTAAGCAATGATGTCAGAAGTGATCACATGATTGGGACCTCACACAGAGGTCCCGTACAGCGATTGGTGTTCCGCTGTGTCCCAGGGAGCACGCACAGTCCAAAATGGCTGGCGCCTTTTATAAACGGCAACCCGCCCCTGCACTGTCACCGTCCAGCCATTTATATACATGGGCCAGATGGGTATTGGTTAAACTCCCATACACATGCAGATTAGGTCTACAACCGTTCCGCCCACTAGCTCCTGGAAGGTTCCCTGGATCTCCAGAACCAGGTGGCAGTGATAGAGTCCCAACCTGTTAAGCCATCCAGCCTGACCTGCAGTAACCCGACCTAATTACAGACTCACACAGTTATCATGAGTCATACACAATAAATTTACCCACACTACTCTAGTAAAACACTAGATGGTGCTACATCTACTGTATATAGCAATATAGGAGGATAAAAGGTACAAAAGGTATACCCCCCCCCCCCCCCAATAAATTGTACTGATATATCTAGTGACTTTCTACTCAAACTAAAGGACATTAATGATTTAAAGGTCACAAATATATTTACAACACAGTGCACAAAGGTGAATAAAAGATTGGGCAGAGTAACCCAAACATAGTGTTTCCTGCCTCAAAAAGTTACTAATTCTAAAGATGGCAAAGATCCACATATATAAAAAAAATGTTTGCACAAAAGAAAACTTGTTACAAGGGCTAGCTTAGGAAGGAGTAAACAGCTAAGCAGTTGTTATTGCCTGGCACTACACAATTCAAAGTGTGCTATGTATTCACCCCAATCATATCCTGCCATGTACATTGAACAATAAATCAGGGTCCCTTTTGCTGCTTCAGAAAGCCCAGGCTCCACCCAGCTCTATTCTGTAGTTGGTGGCCCTAATAAATGTTATCATTTTGTCCAGCCAAACCACATGCAGCATGTTCTTTCCACCAATATGTAAATCACAAGTTATTGTAATAAGCAGATAATTTAGTTAAACAAATTACTATCCAGTTGCTTATGAAATGTTAAAAAAAAGGCTTCACCTCCTAAAAATATGTGTTTTAGGAAGTTGCTCAAGGTGATTTTACTTTTAAAGAATATTATGTTTTTAAGCGAAAAAAATTGTACTGCATTACATCAGGCATCACAGTGACTAAACATCCCGTTTAAACAATCCTTTTACTTGTAATTAATGTCAAACAATGTGCTCATTAATAACTTTCAGATATCCGATGTGTTGTCTGTTCCATGACTTACAATTTTTTTCTCTCCGTAAAATTCAACAACTTCCTTTTACTGTTACTTTTTCCCTCCCTTTGAGCATTGCGGAACAATAGAACACAATTACTTCCTTCCTTTGCTACTGTGTATCTGCTTGGATCTATTCCATCCCTGTCTCAAAATAAACAGACTCTGTTTTCCTGACAGCCCCTGGTAGAACGAAAACCACCAAGAGGCGTCAGGAACAAGCGGCCTTTACAGACTTTCCACAGTAGACTTATTGTTAATGTCAAAGGACTCTGTTAATGTGAGGTCCAGAAATGACACAAAACATTGGTGGCATTGTGAAACCTATATTCATTCTCTAGCATGTTAGGGAAAATATATGCAATGTAAAAAAAAATTTAACACTAATCTTTGTGCACGTTCAGGATAAGTGAGGTTAAAAAGAAAAAAAAATAAATAGATTTTATTTAATGTATTATCTCCAATGTGAGGATATAGATGTTTTTTCCTAACCAGAGTTTCTAGGTCTCAAATCTGAAAATATATAATGAACTATTCATCCGATAATGTTACAATCAAGCACCTTTTTGATTGTATGCCATCAATTGTTGTTGGCTTGGTCATTTAGTTCAGAAATACAGTTGCCGTTATTTACTTAATCGAACTGACGTGAGGTGAATTGAATACCCTTGAAATGTACAATCAAGGGCAGGAGAATGTCCTATTTTTATTTTACATATGATATTTAATGCAAGCTTTTTTTACGTTTACTTCATTTAAAGCAAACCTTTCTCCGTGAAGGACAAGGTTTTCCAGTGGTCAAGACGTAGATGCCAAACTGCACCCCCTCCACCTTTCCCCAGGTGGTGCAAGGGAAACATAGAAAAGCAACAGCAGAAAGAGACAGAGTGGTCCATTGAGTCTGCCCATTTTTTTTTTTTGGGGGGGGGTTGTCTTTTCTTGTTTGTTTTTTTGTTTTTTGGGGGGTTTTTTTGGTTTCTTTTGTTAACTTTTTTGTCCGAGTATAGATCTTTGCTTGTCCCAAGCGTGTTTGAAGCTATTTACTGTTGACTGATCACTACCTCTGCTGGAAGTTTATTGCAAGCATCAACTACTCTTTCAGTAAAATAGTACTTTCTGAGTTTAAGGTCATGTCCCCGTGTTCTTGATTTTGGTTTTATGTTGAAAATACTGCCTCCTGAACCTTATTCACCCCTTGATGTATTTAAAGGTTTCAGTCATGTCTCCCCTTTCCCTTCTTTCCTCCAGACTGTACATGTTAAGTTCCTAAAGTCGCTCTTGATATGTTTTATCCCCCAGACCTTTCACCATTGTTGTTACCCATCTCTGGACTCATTCTATCCTATCAATGTCTTATTGTAAGTGAAAAAAAAAAAACACATGTACATAAGTATTCACAGCCTTTGCTATGAAACTCAAAATTGAGCTCTGGTGCATACTGTTTTCAGTGATTATCCTTGAGATGTTTCCACAACTTGATTGGAGTCCAACTGTAGGAAATTCAGTTGATTGGACATGATTAGGAAAGGCATACACCTATCTATATAAGGTACCACAGTTAACAGTGCATGTCATAGCACAAACAAAGCCATGAAGTCCAAAGAATTGCCCGTAGACCTCCGAGACAGGATTGTATCAAGTCACAGATCTGGGGAAGGGTACAGAAACATTTCTGCAGCATTTAAGGTCCCATTGAAGGAACACAGTGGCCTCCATCATCCGTAAATGGAAGAAGTTTGGAACCACCAAGAATCTTCCTAGAGCAGGCCGCCTAGCCAAAATGAGCGATCGAGGGAGAAGGGCCTTAGCAAGGGAGGTAACCAAGCACTCGATGGTCACTCTGAAAGAGCTCCAGCATTTCTCTGTGGAGAGAGGAGAACCTTCCAGAAGAACAACCATCTCTACAGCACTCCACCAATCAGGCCAGACGGAAGCCACTCCTCAGTAAAAGGAAAATGGCAGCTCGCCTGGGGTTTGCCAAAAGGTACCTGATGGACTCTCAGACCATGATAAACAAAACTCTCTGGTCTGATGAAACAAAGATCGAACTCTTTGGCTTGAATGCCAAGCGTCCTGTTTGGAGGAAACCAGACACCGCTCACCACCTGGCCAATACCATCCCTACAGTAAAGCATGGTGGTGGCAGCATCATGCTGTAGGGATGTTTTTCAGCAGCAGGAACTGGGAGACTAGTCAAGATCGAAGGAAAGATGAATGCAGCAATGTACAGAGACACCCTTAATGAAAACCTGTTCCAGAGTGCTCTGGACCTTAGACTGGGGCAACGGTTCATCTTTCAACAGGACAACGACCTTAAGCACACAGCCCACATAACAAAGGAGTGGCTATGGGCCAACTCTGTGAATGTCCTGGAGTGGCCCAGCCAGAACCCAGACTTGAACCCGATTGAACATCTCTGGAGAGAGCTGAAAATGGCTGTGCAGCGACGCTCCCCATCCAACCTGATGGAGTTTGAGTGGTACTGCAAAGAAGAATGGGAGAAATTGGCCAAAAATAGGTGTGCCAAGCTTGTAGCGTCATACTCAAAATTACTTGGTGCTAAAGGTGCTTCAACAAATACTTATGTACATGTGTTTTTTTCGTTTTTTATCTTTAATAAATTGCGAAGATTTCAAAACGAACTTCTTTCAAGTTGTATTTATGGGGTATTGTTTGTAGAATGCTGAGGAAAAAAATACATTTAATCCATTTTCGAATAAAGCTGTAACATAACAAAATGTGGAAAAAGTTAGGCAGTGTGAATACTTTCTGGATGCACTGTACATGTCTGTGGTAACAGTGTGTGTTGCAGAAGTGTATGCAAAAATCATAGTGTGGGCAGCACAGTGGCTAAATGGTTAGCACTTCTGCCTGGCAGTACTAGGGTCGTTGGTTCGAATCCCAGCCACAGCACCTCCTGCCTGGAGTTTGCATGTTCTCCCTGTGCCTGCCTGGGTCTCCTCTGGGTCTCCGGTTTCCTCCCACACTCCAAAGACATGCTGGTAGGTTAATTGGATCCTGTCTAAATCGGCCCTTGTCTATGAATGTGAGTTAGGGACCTTAGATTGTACACCCCTTGAGGGTTAGGGACTGATGTTAATGTACAATATATATGTAAAGTGCTGCGTAAATTGACAGCGCTATATAAGTACCTGAAATAAATAAATAAAATTGCTAGGTTTTGTGAGTTTTCTCCTTCTCAGGTAAAAAGACTGGGTTGGCAGTGTAAAGGGTTAATTGCTAATTAACTTAACCCAGTGACAATCGCTCTCAGGCTGCTGGCACCTAGATTGTGGTCCCGTGAGCTGGAAAATCTCTGTGCAGGGTGCAGCTGATGGTGGCACTGTTACGCAAGTGAAAGTGTGGTGTGAGATTGGCTGTTCCTTTGTCACAAGCTGGTGAGAAGGGGTCGGGCACCTCCTTTGTCACGACAGCCACACTCTAGTATCTATTTAGCCAGTTGCATATCCACTAAACCACCCAAGGGCTAAGTCCTAGCTTGAACAACTTTTGTATTGGATCATTACGTGGAACTGTATCAAATGCCTTGCTGAAAGCAAGAAACGCTTTGTCCACAGCACCACCCTGGTCCAAAACATTGGTAATATAGTCAAAAAATCCAATCACATTAGTTTGACATGATCTGCCCTCAGTAAAGCCATGCTGCTTTGGATCCAGCAAGTTGTGTGTTTCTAAGTGATCAGTGAATCTTCTTTTCAGGAGTGATTCCATTAACTTGACTACAACCGATGTTAAAGTGTTACTAAACCTACAACAGTAAAATCAGTCTGTATATGCAGTAAAGTACAATAAAGTATGCTTGATATACTCAATGTGAAACCTAAGGAGTTAATCTTCTGCATCCTCTGCATTGTGTAGAAATGCTGTTTCCTCTCCTCCTTCCAGTGTTTGGTGTGTATTGCTAGGGAGGTTTTTTTTTTCTTGGGAGAGTGCATGTGATCAACACAGGGCCAATCAGCACTGTCCAGACAGAGATCAGGGGTTCTGTATCCTATTAGAGCAGAAAGAAAACTCTTCCTACAAACTTTAACCAGTTCTCTGCTGAACACTGATAGAAGTCACAACACTGCTCCAACTGCTGGTGAGAAAAGATATATAGCGGATTATATTTACTAAAATAATTGCATTTCCATGTAGTGTGTACTGTGGAAGAACAGATATAGTAAATGCAGGGACCTGGGGACTTTAAACGCACTGGCTTGTAACTCCCAGCTTCTACACTATATTGCCAAAAGTATTGGGAAACCCCTCCAAATCATTGAATTCAGGTGTTCCAATCACCTCCATGGCCACAGGTGTATAAAATCAAGCACCTAGACATGCAGACTGCTTCTACAAACATTTGTTAAAGAATGGGTCTCTCTCAGAAGCTCAGTGAATTCAAGCGTGGTACCGGGATAGGTTGCCACCTGTGCAATAAGTCCATCCATGAAATTTCCTTGCTACCAAATATTCCACAGTCAACAGTTAGTGGTATTATAACAAAGTGGAAGCAACTGGGAACAACAGCAACTCAGCCACAAAGTGGTAGGCACGTAAAATGACAGAGTGGGGTCAGCGCATACTGAAGCACACAGTGCGCAGAAGTCGCCAACTGTCTGCAGAGTCAATAGCTACAGTAAAGATCTCCAAACTTCATGTGGCCTTCAGATTAGCACAACAACAGTGTGTAGAGAGGTGGGTTTCCATGGCTGAGCAGCTGCATCCAAACCTTACATCACTAACTGCAATGCAAAGCGGCAGATGCAGTGGTGTAAAGCACGCCGCCACTGGACTCTAGAGCAGTGGTGATGTGTTCTCTAGAGTGACGAATCACGCTTCTCTAGCAGTCCGATGGATGTGTCTGGGCTTGGCGGTTGTCAGGAGAATGGTATTTGCGTGACTGCATGTGGCAAGTGTAAAGTTTGGTGGAGGGGGATTATGATGTGGGGTTGTTTTTCAGTGGTTGGGCTTGGCCCCTTAGTTCCAGTGAAGAGAACTCTTACGGTGTCAGCATACCAAGACATTTTGGACACTCATTCTCCCAGCTTTGTGGGAACTGTTTGGGGATGGCCCCTCCTTTGCCAACATGACTGTGCACCAGTTCACGAAGCAAGGTCCATAAAGACATGGATGAGCAAGTTTGGGGTGGAGGAACTTGACTGTCCTGCAGCACCTTTGGGATGAATTAGAATGGATACTGTGAGCCAGGCTCTCTCATCCAACAGCAGTGCCTGACCTCACAAATGCGCTTCTGGAAAAATGGTCAAACATTCCCATAGGCACATTCCTAAACCTTGTGGACAATATAGTGTATCTCCTGCCCTGGTTAAGTACAATATTAGCTGTCAGCCAGTCATGGGGAATGCAAAGCATTAACAATAGCTGCTGTGTCAAAACTTAAGCTGAAAAAAACACACAAAATAACAGAAATGGTTGGTTGGTTACTGCAATATGTTTATTCATATAGAAAATGAAAAACATCTCACACACCAGTGTCTGTCAATTCCCTTCATCTTTCCTTCCATCCCCTCATATAAACAGCCCCCTAGAATACTCCCTTTCCTCTCAGAATACCCTCCCCCCATATATAACACCCAATCCTTGCCCTCCTCTCCTTCCCCAAACTAGACCTGACAGTGAGACCTGTTGGGATCCTGCCAGTAAATTGTAGCAACAATGGGCTAGCTAATCTCTGGGTCTCAGTACCAAACTATCAATCCCTATCTAATGCCAATACCACTACTGTGGACCAAAATATATATGCAATAAGTGCATCAATATATTGTTCATGCAGTAGCTGCTGTGCAGTAATATGCCATGTGTAGACACAAAGTTCCTGTGAGCATCAAAAAGGTACTTATGGCTCCGATGAAATAATCTCCTGTGTAGAGATGAATGAATCATATGTATATTAGTACGGTGCATGTATGTCAGAGATGACCAGGATTTTCATAATATTTAATAAAACCCTATGTTGCACACCAAAGATCCAATCCTGGATAATGCAAGAGAAAAGGAACTCTACACTATGGAAAGGATCCAACCTGCACTACTGCTAGTCCCCAGGGATCCTGTATTCTCCATATAGTAATATGAGCAGCTGAGATGACCCTGAGCCTTGGGTGGTGGAGTTCCCTGAATGTATGAAAGATGTGTGCGGTAAATGACTGATGGTACTGAAGAATATATAAAAGTCTCACAACCTCTGCACCTTCATCGTACTTGTGCAAGTCTGTAAGGCAGCTTCCTTCATAAACAGTGATATCCACAAACAAGCAGACATATGATCCATGGCAGGTGATTCAAGACGGTCTTGGCTGATGTGCACTCTAGCCTATTGCAGGAAGGGATGGGAGGGATGGGGCAGTCGTTTCAACGCATTTCATCCCATCCACTTTGTTCCTTCATCCAGATATCAAGTTGCCCATTAATGGATACTTTTTTCCACTCAGCCAGCATGCTGAATGAAAAATAATTAACAGATTTCTCCATCCACACAAGCAAAGTCGATGAAGGCATCTTCCCTGCTGAGATCCATCTATGGCCAGCCTTATGTAATGGTTGCAATGTCCTTGTGTTGGTAGAGTCAATGGACGGAAAATATGCCCCTGCTTAGGTGGAGTCAGTGGGAGGAAGAAAATTCACTGCACTGATGGCATCACTGGGAGGAAAATAATGCCTCTGCATTTGTGGTGCCACTAGAAGGTAAAATGTCACTAAATCAGTGTTCTTTCCGAGGAGCAGGGCCCTCCTAACCCTCTTGTATTGAACTGCATTGTTGCTGTATTGTCTCCCGTTATATTGTAAAGTGCTGAGCAAAGTGTTGGCGATATATAAATCCTGTATAATAATAATAATCTTTGATCCTGTAATATGTCACATGACAAAAGGAGACAGAAAGAAATCCAGTCAGCCCTCACTCTCCATTGAGAAGTATTGTGGAGGAGGTCTGTTCTCAGAGGGTTCCCTCTCCCTGCTCCCTTCTGCTCACAGTAGGCTGCTGATGAAGGGACGAGAGAGCAGAATACTCCCTCTAGCAGCTATCACAACCCTTGCTCTGTGATGGCAGCCGAAGAATAAAGGCACGAAGGCATCTGCACCTCCTGAACTCCCCCCCACACCTTCCTCATCTTGAGTGGAAAAACCTGGCTCTAGTCTCTCCCCAGTTCTGTCATACCTCTTTCACTATATGCAGAAAGTAAAGCCAAGCAGTGAAATGTCAGTGCGTTTTGCATACTGTACATCAGCGACCAGGGGAGTGGTTATAAATGGAGATAAGGGCTTAGCTTTTGAATTATGTAAAAAGGTCAGAATTTGCATTGTGAAAATAGCACTGTTAAAGTTGCATGTGTGAGTAAAGGAGTGCATCTAAAAGTGCTGATGGGGTGGATTTTGAAACTACCACTGTTTATAGGCTTTAAAGATTATAAAGTTAATTCCCACTGTGTATGAACATCTTTAGATGGGTTAGAAAGGTAGCATAATAACTCACCCCACACAGCATCTGTAGATGAGCAGACAACTTTCCAAAAGCAAGATTTTGACATGGCGCTGCATAAATGGGGCAGGACAGTGGCTAAATGGTTAGCACGTCCACCCGGTAGTACTTGGGTCGTTGGTTCAAATCCCAGTCACAGCACCTCCTGCTTGGAGCTTGCATGTTCTCCCTGTGTCTGCATGGGTTTCCTCCGGGTACTCCGGTTTCCTCCAAAAGACATGCTGGTAGGTTAATTGGTTCCTGTTTAAATTGGCACTAGTATGTGTATGAATGTAAGTTATTAAGTTAGGGACCTTAGATTGTATGCTCCTTGAGGGTTACAGACTGATGTGAATGTACAATATATATGTAAAGCGCTGCGTAAATTGACGGTGCTATATAAGTACCTGAAATAAATAAATAAATGCCAGACCTGCTGTAATACTCATCCAGTGGTAACATAGCACATGTAGTACTTCCATTCATAGCCTCTTGTTCTAGGTAGTAAATTAAGTCACTGAAGCATGGAGCAACATTATGGATACCTTGGCACTCTAATCTCAAAAATAAAATTATTAGCACAACCAGGGGTGGACTGACCATTTGAAAACTCAGGCACTGCCCAAGGGCCCGGGGTCAGTAGGGGGCCCCATGAGATGCCCCTGGTACCTTTTTCATAGGCTTTTTTGAGTTTGGGCAAGGACACAGGGGCCCCATTATCTCCTATTGCCCGGGGGCCCCATGAGTTGTCAGTCCGCCCCTGACCACAACCCACTGAGCACTGGGGTTTTGGGTGGATTTTTAATTTAAATTTTGCTACACAGATACGCGCATTACCATATTTGTTTACCTAGATCAGTTATAATGGTCAATTGTAGTCCCAGCCTTCCAAATGTTCAGAAATGGACTTGCATACTTGTTAGTGTGCAGACCAACAAAACTCACCAATGGAAACAAGCAGCAGCTAAATTTTTCCAGTGTTTTATTTAAAAGTTCAAAGGGCTGAAAGACACTCACATTTCTTAGTGGCACACAATTAATTATAGAGTGGCTGAGAACATTTCCTGCCAGCAATTTTATCTCTACTACCTTGTTAGACTAGAGTATCTTTTCTCACACAATGCAATTTGCATGACATTTTCTCCTGACCTCCAGAGGTGATGCACAGACCATCAGATCAATGTGAAGGACTGATATTGGAAGCTTTCCTGTAATCTGTACTCTTGCCTCTAAACTGATTTTAATATTTTAAACATGCAAGAACAAGTACTATTTGCAACCAAATAGTTTAATACTTACCTGTCCCTCTATCTGTGCCACTGATTTCTAATGTTTTGAGGATATGATCTTGCTAAAAAAAAATTTGTGTACAGTATAACGTTTTTAATGCACATTGTTAAACAGTTTTTTATTTGTTTTGTTATCCGGTAAGTGTGAGAGGAATATTTTGTTATGTTTGCCCTGTGCAAAGCCCTGTGAACCTTGCTTTAAAAAGCTAGTTATAAATTGATTGGAAATGTTGTCATTTTTAATGAGTGTTTTCGATTAAGATGAATGTTTATTTGGTGCATTCAATAAAGACACAATAAATTAGAATTGTTTGTGTGTTATCAGCTTAAGCAAATTGTGATTTGTTAGATGAGGATCAGATCACAACTGCAAATTACTGCATAAAACCAGTTAATTCCAAGGGATTCCCATACTTTTCCAAGAGGTTTACATAATTTTTTTCCACTCTAAAAGTTAGTTACCCCCACAAGCTAGCAAAAGAATATCAAAAACCACTTGACACAAATAGAGATGTAAAATTTCCTGATATTTTTAAGCTGTGGGGAAAAAAATATTTTATTTCCCCTAGTTTTTCTGGAAAAAAATGGAAATTTTGGAAAAATTGAAAAAAAATTCAGCATGCAGTAGTTTTACAAATTGAAATTCAATTTGTTACACTGGAAAGGTGAAATTCAATGTATATAAAGAATTATGATTGAAATAAAAGTACAGCTTCGGTAAGTAAACTAAACTTGCTTTTTAAAATTTTAATTTTTATTACAAATTGAATAACAAGGACTGTATATGTTAAAAACATTTCAACTATACATGAGAACAGGTAACCACCCCCTTTCCCTCATAATAATTTATAAGCTTGCTGCCAATATGTATTTTCAGTTATTGACAATGCTGATCCAGAAGCATATATTGCAAGCTTGATCAATGTTCTCCTGATTTTTAAGTATAATTTTATCTATAAAATATATACTGCTTAGACCTTGAAGAAGGGGACATACCCCAAAAGCTTGTCCTCAAAATTGTATGTTAGTGCAAATAAAAAAAGTATCACGGACAGTACTCAATTGTTTCTGATCTATAAATGAAGGAATTGTGGATTTTTTGGAGGCAGTGGTTTGCAATGCCTACTTACTTGAAGATGTTGCTGGTGAAGAAACACTTTGTGATGACCCAGAAGCAGCAGAAAGACTGTTTTTGGAATGAGAATTCTGAAGGGAAAGCTACTTGCACTTTCATTTAAGTCCTCATCATTTAATTCCATAAAGTATTTTTAGTGTCTTTGGGGCACCTCTGGCATGCCAGGATATGTTTTGTCATTCTTGTAGCATTTGGAAAAGAATATTTCTTCTCAGAATATTTGCAAATTGCAGCTTTGATCTTAGCAGAAACTGCTAGATGTTGGTTACTGAGAGGAGAAAAAGATAAAACAATTTACTGACCAGGCTATAGGCAAACATTATGATGATGGAGAACATTAACAGGAATAATTTAAAGTGGTAGTAAACTCTCAATCTTGATTTTTACCTACAGGTAAGTTTATAATAAAGCTTACCTGAAGGTAAAATTAATATCTCCTTAACATTCACCGTTTAGGAGATATTCTATGGAGCAGCAGCAAGTGACATCACCAGGGCATGTGCTTTGAAGGAACGTCATACCAGTGCTGTTCCTTCAGACCTCTGTGCTGCGGCCGTGACTCCCACACATTCCAAACTCTAGATGTTGATCTCACCATTTTGCTGAGAGAAGGAAAAGAAAAAATTTACTGACCAGACTATAGGTAAACATTATGCTGTGAAGGTGGAGAGCATTAATAGGAATAATTTAAAGTGGTAGTAAACTCTAAATCTTGATTTTTGCCTACAGGTAAGCTTATAGCAAAGCTAACCTGTAGGTAAAATGAATATTTTCTAAATATTCACAGTTTAGGAAATATTCTAGGGAGCAGAAGCTGATGACGTCACTAATGCATGCACTCTGAAGGAAAGGCATACCTGTGCTGTTTCTTCAGAGCTCTGGGCAGCGGGCATGATGCGCGTAGGTGTGACGTCATTATGGCTCGGCCACTCAAGCAGATGCAGCCCGTGAACCCACAAGAAAGACCGGGTGAAGATGTGAGCCTCTGCAATGGTGACAGCGTGCTGCTGAAGGGGTTCATTCTCATGTAAGTCTTTCATATCGTGCCTTTACCTTGCAGAATTTTTTGCTACCTTTACTACAATTTTAAAGGTTAAAAAAAATTAAATTATATCATCTACCCTATCCCAACAGGTACATGATAGAGCCCACAAGAAAATTAAACTGGAGCCTTTCCCCTGCAGTGCCCCCCAGTGGCAGAAATGCATATTTCTTTTGTTCGAGAACAACATTGAGAAGTACAGTGTTACTTGAACTGTATTCCAGGATTTATTTGTCTTCAGCTGAGAGAACTTACAGTAATTGAAGACTTTGCATAAAGTCTCAGAAATCTTTCATTAAGTTCTTCATGTTATATAGTTTGAATACCATCTCATAGATATATTAATATTATTATTATACAGGATTTATATAGCGCCAACAGTTTGCTCAGCGCTGTACATTATAACATTATAATGGGAGACAGTACACGAGACAGTACAGTAACAATACGATTCAATACACGAGGGGTTCGAGGGCCCTGCTCCTTGGAGCTTACAATCTAGGAGGGAGGGGATAGTGGTACAGGAGGAAATAGCTGTGGGGGATGGAGTGGTAGGAAGAGTGGAGGAGTTCAGTAATTAGCTGAGGGCGGGGTAGGCTTCCCTGAAGAGATAGGTTTTCAGAGTGCGCCTAAAGGTGAGGAGAGTAGGTGATAGTCTGATGGATTGGGGTAGGGAGTTCTAGAGGATGGGAGAAGTCCTGGAGACGGGTATGGGAGGAGGACACCAGGGAACTAGAGAGTAGGAGGTCTTGTGAGGAGCGGAGAGTACGTTTTGGGTGGTATTTGGATACCAGATCGGTAATGTAGTTTGGGGCAGTATTATGAACAGCTTTATACGTCAATGTTAGTATTTTGTATTTTATCCGTTGGGCAATCAGAAGCCAGTGGAGGGATTGGCAGAGTGGGGTGGTGGATACGGAGCAGTTAGTGAGGTGGATGAGTCTGGCCACAGCATTCAAGATAGACTGAAGCAGGGATAGCCTGCGGTGAGGTAAGCCGATGAGGAGGGAGTTACAGTAGTCGAAGCATGATACAATGAGGGAGTGAATGAGACGCTTAGTGGTTTCCAGGGTTAGGAACGGACATATTTTGGAGATGTTGCAGAGGTGAAGTCTACATGAGTTTGTCAGCGAAAGGACCTGGGGCTGGAAGGACAGATTGGAGTCCAGGATGACACCTAGTACTCTGGCTTGAGGGGAAGGACTGATGGTGGTGTTGTTGGTCTTGATGGAGAAGTCGGGGGGGGGGGGGGGCACGGGCTGGGGGGAAAACTAGGAGCTCACATTTGGAAAGATTTAGTTTGAGGAAGTGGAGTGACTTCCAGTCCGATATGTCGCTCAGTAGGCTTGTGATACGGGCGGAGACTGAAGGGGTGAGGTAAGGGGTAGAGAGATAGATTTGCATGTCATCGGCATAGAGATGGTAGTTGAAGCCATGAGAGTGTATCAATTGGCCAAGGGAGGAGGTGTAGATGGAGAAGAGAAGGGGCCCGAGGACAGAACCTTGAGGGACCCCAACAGAGAGGGGGAGCGAAGAGGAGGTGGCAGCATTATATGTAACACTGAAGGAGCGCTGTGATAGATAGGAAGAGAGCCAGGAGAGAGTTGGAGTCTCTGAGGCCAAGAGAGTGTAGTTTTTTGAGGAGGAGGGAGTGGTCAACCATGTCGAAAGCCGCAGAGAGGTCGAGGAGTAGGATATATTACTTATCATTGTAAAAGAACATATTCCACACTTTTACATTTTTTTCCGGGAAAAATAAAAGCTTTGAAAAAAATGGGAAAAAATATTTTCCCCAATTTTCCTGCTTTTTCTCAGGCCTTCCCATCTCCAGACACAAGTACAGTATGTTTTACGATACTGATAACAATATTATGTGACAACTGATGACAGGCATTTCTGATTTGTGGGGGGTTGTCAAATCCTTTCTAAAAGCTATAGTAAATTCTAAAAAATAAAGCTAAAGACAAGGAAAGCTAAAGATAAGGCAAGGTTTATTTTGCAATAAAATTAGAGTATAATATCTAAGAGACAATAGTCACAAATTTTGGGTAATGGCTGGACAGTATGTCAGCCGCTTGGTTGGGCCTCAATATGAGGGAAGATTGAGGCAGGCTTTATCTTAATTTAAACAGAGTGTATTACAGTATTTCAGAGACAATAGCCACAAATATCATTCTATAATTGGACAGTATGTAAGCAGCTTGGTTAAGCAGCAATATCAGATGGACAGACAAGACAGGTTTTATCTGCGGACAAGGCATGTTTTAACTAAACATTAGAGTGTATTTGGGAGAGAATAGCCACAAATATTGTACAGTGTATGGGCAGTATTATCATGTTACACATGCATTGTCTGTTTGTTTGCCTTTATTAATTTTTCCCCTACCTCACTCCATAAGTAGTGGATGCTCTGAATGGGTAGTCCCACCTTTTTTCTTTATGCTTTAGCCTCCATTCACCACCTGTTTATTCTGCTGGAGTTAGACACACTATAGGGATTATTTACTAAAACTGGAGAGTGCAAAATCTAGTGCAACTCTGCATAGAAATCAATCATCTTCCAGGTTTTATTGTCAAAGCATAATTGAACAAGCTGAGGTTAGAAGCTGATTGGCTACCATGCAGAGCTGCACTTGATTCTGAGTGCTCCATTTTTAGTAAATCTCCCCTTGACCTGATCTGGTTTTCATCTGCTATGATCTGCACAAGTTTTTGGATTAAAGCTTTCTACAATCTGCAAGCTGTCATTTGGATTGAGCCCCCCTCTGTCTAGCTACTGAGACTGTAAGTTAAAGCTATCTCACCAAAACTGGATCAGTTACAATGATCACACTTTTGGTGCTTAGATTGCAGAAACAGAACAATCAAAAATCTTTTTGCTCCACTCAAATCATTTGGCTCCATTCAAAAATCTTCTATAGCTCTGAATACTCTGTGAAATATGACTTGGATATAGAGCACTCTAGGACAGTACAGCCATTGTCAAACAAGCCTGTACATGCCAGAGATCTAATCACTGCACAACATCTTACAGTCTACAATACCAATACTACAGTGATTGCCTAATGGGACTGTTATACAAGTCAGTTTGTGCATTATACAGTGCTAAGGAAAAGTATGTGAACCCATTGGAATTAACTGGTTTTCTGCAGTAATTTGCCATGAAATGTGATCTTATTCCTATCTAAGGCACAACAATAGATAACACAATGTGCTTAAGCTGATAACACACAAACAATTCTAATGTCCCTGCATCTTTACTGAACACACCCATTCCACATTCACAGTGCTGGAGGAAAAAGAAAGTGAACCCTTGGAGTTAACAGCTGGTTTAGTCTTCTTTGGCAGCAATGACTTCACGCAAGCACTTTCAGTAACTCTAGATCAGACCTACACAACATTCAGCATTTTTTGTCTGAACATTCACAGTGCTAGAGAAAAATGTAAGTGATCCCATGAAGTCAATAGCTGATTGAATCTCCTTTTGGCAGCAATGACTTCAAGCAAGCACTTTTGGTTTCTCTGGATCAAACCTGCACAACATTAAGCATTTTTTTAGGCAGTCTGGTGTGGCTTTTTTTCAATGCTTAGGGTCATTGTCCTTCTGCATCACCCAACTTCTACTAAACTTCAGGTGGTGGACAGCCGCCATGACATTATCCTGTAAGATATTTTGGTAAATTTGGGAATTCATTTTACCCACAATGATAGCAAGTGGTCCAGGCCCTGAGACAGTGAAGCAAGCCCAATTCATGATGTACCTTCCATCATATTTCATCGTTAGGATGATGTTTTGCTTAACCAGACCACAAAACATTTTCCCACTAGCATTGCAGTTTGCCAAAGTGCTCACTGGCAAACTTCAGGTGTGTGGCAATTTTTTTTTGAGAGCAGTGACTTCCTCTGTGGTATTCTGCCACAGACATGCTGCCTGTTTAAATACTTATGTATGGTAAACTCATGAACAGGGATGTTTGCCAGTTCTAGTGATGTCTTCAAGCCTTTAGCTACTACTTCCTTACCTCACTGAGGATTCTGCGTTGTGCTGTGGGAGTCATCTTGGCTGGGAGTCCACTTCTAGGAAGAGTAGCCACAGTAGTGAACTGTCTCCACTCATTGACAATTTTTCTAACTGTTGACTGATGGATGCTTAAATACTGAGATTTCTTTGCATTCCTTTCAAGCCTTATGTAGATCACCTCAGATCAACTATTCTTGACCATATGTCTTCAGAGAGCTTCCTTTTGCAAAGCATGGTTCATGTCAGCTGATGCTTCTTATGAACAATGGTCTTAAATTGTTTTGTGTCTTTTATCAATCAAAGTAGCAATAAACCACACATTCAAACTCAATTAATTTAACTGGACTCCATTGAAGTAATTAGTCCATGGGTTCACCTACTTTTTTTCTCCAGTACTGTACTCCAGAACTTGTTTGGCTGTACTTCTCCTGTGAATCACAGGAGTGCTGAATCCTGCTGTTGGCTGACATTACAGAGGCGGTCCAGGCTGGTGAAAGATCCAGACCATATGGTCAGGTTCCAAGCAGGAGCCTGGATTGGCACCTGGCTCAGTCTCTCAGTGATCCACCGAGAGCCTGAGCCAGCTGCTCCCGCCCCCTCCACAGCCCAGGCGTGTGTCCTGCTGCTAATAACATGGTCAAACAACACAGGCAGATTATATTACACATGATGGTGGAGGGCAGAGATGCCTTCTGGACAAGAAAATGATGGCTGGGTATGAGTATGGAATGGGAGCAGCTGTAAAGCCAGCAATTTTGTAGACTGCAAGTGCATGAGAGACACCTGCATTGGGAAGATGGTGCAGTGACTGTACAAGAATTGTGAAAATGTTCAAGTCTCCCCTCCCGTTTCACTATAGGCTACAGAAATTGCAACAAATGCAGCAGAAGAATGTTGGGGGGGGTGGAAAGTGATGAATGAGGAAGAATGTGGACCTTTTGCTGTGACTTGTCACATTGAAGTGCTCTTCCCACCGAGCATTGTGGTAAAAAATCATGTGTTTTGACATGAATGTGGTAGCCAAGTGGCTGATACTTTTACCATGGCTAATACGCTGCAGGCAGAGGTTGCAGACCAAACCAGCAAATCCAGCCCTGGCACCTGTACACCGACCACATTTGTATATGCTATAGATATATTGATGATATTTTGATTGTATGTGATGGCCCTGTTGACGTACTCACCAAATATCTCAATAGAATGAACAGGAACAATTTTAATTTAACCTTCACTATAACTTATGACACACATGAGGTGACATTCCTTGATGTGGTCATTGAGAAAACTGAGAATGGTGGCTTAGCCAGCTGTCTATTTCGCAAACCCACAACTGGTAACACCATCTTACATGCCTCAAGTTTCCAACCCAGACCCCTTGTTGCGTCTATTCCCTATAGCCAGTACCTACGAGTAAGGCAGAATTGTTCTGATGATGATTCCTTTAGAACAGAAGCTGCAGCTTTAAAATCAAGACTCTTAGAGGGGGAGGATATAGGGCACATAACAAATCATGTTTCAAAAAAGCTTATAAACGAGCATCGATCTTTAATAGACATGACCTGCTATATAAGAAAGAGGAAAAAGAACCTGAAAAATTTGCCAGAATTATTCTAAGCTTTTCCAAACAACATCAGAATGTTCAAAATATAATACAAAATACTGGCACTTACTCTCTATGGATTCCACAGTTGATAAATATATATCTCCAACTCCTCAAATAATCTTTAGAAGAGCTACTTCTATTAGGGATCAAGTTACTAGAAGCGAGTACAAAAAGGTGGGGGCCCTGAAGTACCCCCGTAAATATAAGGGGACATACATATATATGTGGCTCTTGCCACTATTGTGAGTATATGTGCACGGATTCTCAGATTAGATTTCCCAACAGACATCAAAACTAAAAAATGGAAAAATAATCAATATAGTAACAATAGGGATTCCGCCGCCGCTTTGCCCAAACATCATGTACCCCTTTGTTTTTCCTCCTGCACAATGTGGGGTGTTGTGTTATGTTATCTTGTTTTTTGCTTGTACAATCCAGGGGATTGTATTATTATACCCCTATATTATGATCAATTCTTTACATATCAGCATTTGTATTGGCCCATTTTTTTCATTCTTCTTTTTTATTTTTGTTTCATTCCTTGTCATGGTTTTTCTAGCGGTGATTATCTCACATGCACTCACCACAGTAGCAACACCATGTATGCCCTTGGCTGGCATGCATGTTGCATCTGGTTTGTCCCCCTGTGATCAATGCTTGTTGTGACCAGTGTCATCAATACCTTCATTCACCATTAGGGGTCTCCCCCGCTCCAAGCCTCTGCTGGAGCCTCCTGGCACGTGCAGGCCGACGCTGACGTTCATGTGAGCCTCGGCCTTCCCTTTTTTGGAAAGGAGGGGATCGAGGAGGGTCTCTGAGGACTCACCGGCATCCTATTGGCTGCTTTGGTGGTGTCCGTCATGTGTCTCCTCCTCATGTTGGATCTGCGTGTGTCACTGGGCGTCTGACGAGTGACACCATCACGCCACATACGTGGGCGGGGCAGTGCCTGCACGCCTCTCGCCCAGGGGATCATTGTAGGTTCTTTGTCAGCTTTGGGACACATCCAATTATTCACCTTAGTTGCTGCACCTGATGTGCGAGGTATTCATCCTCTATATCCCTATATATAATCTGGACTCCTCACTCTTTCTTTCATGATCTGTGAACTTTATCCGCCTCCCCTGTCTTGACAATCATGTTATTGAGGTAAATGGGAACATTAGATAGATAAAAATCTTTTTCTTTCTACTTTGGGGGATTTTTTTGATTATTTCTGTTTAATACTTTTACCCTTACAAGGATGCCCTAGTGGCTCTTTATTATTAAATGCATCAACTGGGGGAACTAATATTCTAAATATGGTGTTCATTTATTGGATTATGAATACTTTCAGGATGTTTATTTTCCTATCGAATTATAATTATTTATAGACCCTAATGTGGGAGATAATAGTCAGGAAGATCCATTCAATTGCGGAATGCACAAACCTCTCATTTTTTGCCATCTGGATGTTTCGAGGTCCTTCGTCTGTTTCCCTTTTTTTTTTCTCTACCTCTTCCTCCCTTATACCTTTCAGGTAGGTGGATGTTTTGGACATGCTTCCAGATATTATAAAGTATACAATTCATTTTTCTGATCTCTTTGCTGGCCCTCAGGCGATCCTAGTGTCTGCCTGCGGTGATTTCCGGGGTCTCTGGGGGATATTGCACACTACCCCCCTGTTCCATTCTAGAAGGGGGTATTTGGATATGGTGATGCATGGCCACACTGGTCCCAATAATCATTTTTCACCTTGTTTGTGCTGTGAGTATCACAATATTTCAGTCATATTGATATTATGTGAGAAAAGTGTTTTTTGTCTGTTTCTTTGGTTTTGTGTATATTTTTAATATTATATGTATATTCTCAATTTAGCTACAGACCTTATCGCATTATATGGAGAGTTACCCCTGAAGAAGGAGCTGTGTCTCCGAAATGTGTCAGGTACTTGTTTTTGAGTCTCTGCTTGTATGATATATGCTGCACTTCAGTTTTTGTAATACTTGATTGACATGTGGAAAATACTATGTGTTATCTTTTAAATATTATGTAATAAAAGTTATTATGTTAATATTTTTTTCTCATTTTGTCTAAAAAATCCCAACCCTAGGGGGAGTTTTCTCTTTTTTATTGTATTCACACAAGGGATGTTGACAAATCATGCAGGAAACCTCCTACAATTTCTACATGATGGTGGACAGCAGAGATGCCTTTTGGGCAAAATAATGATGGCTGGGTATCTGCCACTGTGTTGAAGCATGAGTTGGAATGGGAGAAGCTGAGAAGTCAGCAATTATGTAGATTGCAGGTGCATGAGAGACACCAGCATTGGGACGGATGCTGCTGAAGATGGTACAGTGGGTGTACAAGAATTCTGAAAATGTTCAAGTCTCCCTCCCTTTTCACTCTAGGCTACAGAAGTTGCAACAAATGCAACAGAAGAATGTTGGGGGGTGGAAAGTGAGGAATGAGGAAGAATGTGGGCCTTTTGCTGTGACGTGTTACATTGAAGTGCTCTTCCCACTGAGCATTGTGGTAAAAAATCATGTGTTTTGATATGAATGTGGTAGCCAAATGGATGATACTTTTACCATGGCTAATACTCTGCAGGCAGAGGATGCAGACCAAACCAGCAGATCCATTACAAAAGGACTACACTGCAGATCTCTATGAACTAGCCCTGGGACACCTGAGTGACATTGCCACCAGATAGATCATCTGCAATCCTTTGCCTCTGAACAAAATGTTCCCCTTAAGGAACATGCGGAGGTTGGGTAATTGGTACATAAGAATAAAATGTAGCCTGGCACAGTGCAATCCACAAAAATGTAATACAATATACCATTGTATAACAACTAACTCTCCCTACACATCCAACACAAACACTAACAAATGGCTGCTCAGAAAAAAACTGCATTACTGGCCATTGTAACCCTGCTGCACACAGTTAGAGGGTCAGACATGATGGTTACATAGAATTCAGTCTGGTCAAATTTCCATGTTATTCATCAGGACTGAATTTTGAACCTTGGGGCAGCACAGTGGCTAAATGGTTAGCATTTCCACCTGGTAGTTCTAGAGCCGGTGGTTCAAATCCCAGCCACAGCACCACCTGCCTGGAGTATGCATGTTCTCCCTGTTCCTGCGTGGGTTTCCTCTGGGTCTTCCAGTTTCCTCCCATACTCCATAAAACATGCTGGTAGGTACATTGGATCCTGTCTAAATTGGCATATGTATGTATGTATAAATGTAAGTTAGGGACCTTAGATTGTATGCCCCTTGAGGCTCAGGGACTGATGTGAATGTACAATATATATGTAAAGCACTGTGTAAATTGATGGTGCCAGGGGCGGACTGACCATTTGGGCACTCGGGCACTGCCCGAGGGCCTGGGGTCAGTAGGGGGCACCATGAGATGCCACTGGTACCTTTCATAGGCTTGTTTGAGTGTGGGTGAGGACACAGGGGCCCCATGATCCCCTATTGCCCGGGGGGCCCCATGAGTTATAAGTCCACCCCTGGCTGGCGCTATTTAAGTACCTGAAATAAATACATAATAAATAAACCTGTTGGAACCCAAACCTTACCTTACATTAAACCTTACTGGAACCCAAACCTTACATTAAAATGTATTCAGGTAAAACAAAAAAGTTCTGCTTTATTTAATTTTTTTGTATTGCAGCTGAATTCTCAATTAATATAATTCTGATTGCATCTAATCACAAACTAGAAGGTTTGACATTTTCAAATTACTACAATAAAAAAAACTGAAAAGTGAAACTTTTTAGAATAGATTGCATTGCATGTAACAGAAGTATAAGAGAACTTAGCTAAAGAAAAATTGATTTGTACTACATTTGATCAGTTTAAAGGATAATCCTTTTTAATGTTTTTTTAAATATGCATTTAAAAAGTGGTCTGCTTTTAGTGCAAATAATTCTATCAATATGTGTCAATGTTTTAATAGCCTTTTTAGTTTGTATTGTATATGTTCATAGGCAGGGGCGGACTGACAATTTGGAAACTCGGGCACTGCCTGAGGGCCCAGGGTCAGTAGGGGGCCCCATGAGATGCCCCTGGTACCTTTTTCATAGGCTTTTTTGAGTTTGAGCAAGGACACAGGGGTCCCATGATCCCCTATTGCCCGAGGGGCCCCATGAGTTGTCAGTCCGCCCCTGTTCATAGGGTTACCACATTTTATTATTTCAGGTACATGCTCTGTTTGGTGGTTGTCATCTTGAACCTTTTCTGTTAGTGCAATCTCACAGTGTATATTTAAAAAGGGTAGATTATCTGCATTTGTTAATGACATGAATACCCACAATGAGCTTTTTCATATAAAGAAGCTGGGGTGTAGATTTATTTTTTATTTACACCACATAGCACGTAAGATCGACTCGAACATCAACCACACCGCCCGCACAATGTGCTTTCACAATGCATTGTGATTGGTCAAAGCAATGCACCTGACCACGCTTGACAATTCTTTGGCCAATCACAGCACAATTGGGTGGAGCCAGCGGGGATATCACCCCTAGCTCCGCCCAATTGTTTACATCTGACCAGCAAATGTCAGATTGAGGCAAGTGGTTAGCAGGTGCGGATGGGTCGGCAGGCGCCTGGGTTCTTTTCATTTCGGCAAGTCGGCATTGTCGTGACAAAGCTTGATGCTGTAATTGATGATGCATCACAACGATCGAACCATTTTTTTTGGCTTTTTTTTTTTAAATAAAGGACTTGTCAAAAACCTTTGTTTTGTTTTTTGTTCAAAAAAGGATTTTTTCAAAAGACTGGTCTCTTTTCTTTTTTTTTTTTTACTACATTTAACCTTTTAGTGAATGGGTACAAGCACCCCTTACTCATTCACAAGGGGAGGGCAGCATCAGGGTCCCACCTTCTTTAAAGGAGGGAACCTGATGCTAATGAGCTCCCCTGCCCGCACACCCCCAAAACTACTGGGCCAGGGTTGTTGGGAAAAGGCCTTTGTCCCCATCAGCATGGAGACACTGTCCCAATGCCGAGGGCATGTGGTCTGGTAAGCCGCAGGGAGGGTAGGGGGTGTACGTTTGTGCCCACCTTCCCTGCCTTGCTAGGGGTCTGGTAAGGTTTTAGGGGGACCTCACACTTTTTTTGCCCATTTTTTGGGTGTGGGGGTTCCCTTCAAAAGTCCTACCAGGCCTAAAGGGCCTGGTATGGCTTTTAGGGAGAACCCCATGCACTTTAAAAAAAAAAAAATGTTTTACTGTGCGGTCCCTCCTAACCTTCCTACCAGACCTAAAGGGGGGACCCTACGCTGTTTGTTTGGGTTTTTTTTTTATAAAAATGTCATTTTATTTTTAAATGTCAATCCTGCTGCACCAGGTTCTATTTATTGTACAGATGTGCAACTTTGTAGGTAATTTAAGGGGACCCGTCCAGGCTTGATATTTAAAGGAATTTTTCTCTTTTTTTTAGTTTAAGTAATGAAAAATAATTGCCCCTTTAAAAACAGTACTTTTTTAAAAAAAAACGTTTTCACCGATTTATGTCCCTCAGGGCAGTACCTAAGTCCCCATACCCTTTTTATGGCCAATAACTTGCATATAAGCCTTCAGAATCAGCACTTTTGAATTTACAAGTTCATGTCCCATAGTCTTGCATTGAGTTCGAAGTTTGCAAACGAAACGGGGTGTTCAGCCCATCACTAATAGCAAGAGGTGGTACTAAGTGTGCTTTAAAATAATAATAATAATTATAATGTTATTTTATATTACTGATATTTCCAGTATTGATTTCTATGATGGCTGAATTTTAATTACAGGTCCACTTTAGGAGTAATACTAAGTGATGCTTTCACTTAGTTAAAGAACATTTTCTTGTCTGAAATTTCACAGCAAACTAACAAAACAAATTATTATGCCCTGGTGTCAGCAGATTGTGCAAGGGTCTCCCTGTGATAATTAGGACAGGAATGCCAGATTTGGAAGAGTCATTCAATGACACATGATTCAGTTGGAAAATATTTTCAGTGCTCTGAAGTAATGTACAGGTTTGCACAAGCCTTGCTGAGAAGGACTTCAAGTCTAATGTATAGTTTAAAGGAGACTACATCCCAACATGAATACACTTTGGCACACACAAAAAATAATAATACCATACTCTTTACTCCATAGTGGAAATGCACGGATTCAGTGATTGAAATACTTATCTCTCCAAAATACTCACTTACCAGTTTATTCTGTTGTGCACTTTGACATAATGGGGTTGATTTACTTAATGCAAATAGACTGTGCACTTTGCAAAGTGCAGTTGCCTTCTGCAGTTTCTCCAGAGCTTAGTAAATGATGTAAAGCCTCACTTTGAAAGAATACCAAACTGCGTGGAAGGAAAAATAAAAACAGCATTTTGCTTGCACCTGACTAGATGATGGAAGTTAGCAAAGCCTCTGCTCATTTACTAAGCTCTGGAACAACTGCACTTGCAGAGTGCACAGTCTGTGTGCCTTTAGTAAATCAACTCCTATGATTCACCAAATTGAGCAGATTCCGCATCTTAACCCAAGTCTGAGTCTGTAACCGGTCTGAAACAAATGTATACAACACAAAAATTTGGGGTTGCAGACACCTTTGTCAGAAGCATCCCCAGACTTGCTTCCACCCAAGACAGTACTTGAATTACACCCTCTCAACCAGTTAACATAAGTTTCAGAGTTAACATTCCTCCAATAGTTTAGGTGGACATTATGAAGTAGGAAAACAAATTGGTGGTGTGTGGAAAAACATGGGTGTTTCCAAAATGAGTGTTGCCTTAAAAGGTGTTGTATCTTATCATATACTGTATTTTTAATTTAACCCTCTCCTGCACCATTCTCAATCAACCTGGCACTTGGCAGGTTGCAGGTAATTCTTCAGTCGCCAACTTTCCTTGTGACTTGTGTCTTATGGCATTGCGCATGATGTAGAAAACTGCAAGTGAAGTCAGGAATGAAAGGTTTCTTTTCAGTATCTGCAGGTGCTCTGCTTTAAACAAATAGTTTAAAGCAATGTTCCATAAAAATCCATGGCCGTACATCCAAAATTGGGTGGATTGAATCTTACGAAGGAAGGGCTCAGCCTGTTTAGCAACAGAAGACAGAAGAATAGCTGGCCAAGGCCTAAATGGGGAAAGAGAACTAAATGGAGACATAAAGACAGAGGGGAGAGTGGAAGTGAAGAAGGGTGGAAATCCAGGGACATATTGGGTAGATTGGGGGGGAGGGGGATGCCCCAGAGGGTTATTTCAACTTGAACAGGAGCAGCTACAGTTTCAGGAATTGGGAAGTCATTTGTGATGATGGGAAGTGGTCAAGCCAGTGTTGCCATACATGTAAAAATTTGTTGTTCGTATCACAAAGAATCGCTGTTAATTTTTCGAGAGTATACAATGAATACAGCCTTCTCAAAGCTGAAAGCAGTTGTTTTTCATGCACTCATAATTGTTTGTTTTGTAGCCATGAAAATGTGGGTAATGAGTGTACTCCCACCGAGTAACATTTGTGGTAGGTTTATGCAAGAGTGCTTTCCAGGGGTCCTTACGCAAGAGAATGTGGAGAACCATATTGACCAATGAGTACACCTGTATCCAAAGTCTTCATACCTTGGGACATGTCCACTATATACGTTTCATATCACCCAGAACCGGGCAGCCCCGAAAGCAATTTGATGGTTATGCAGATAGGCATTTAGCTATCCTTATGGTCGTGAAATACCACTGGAACATAACTTAAAAGAGTTCTCAAGAGCAAGCACATTACAAGATGATTTAAATAGAGCCTCCCACATCTTATGCCATGCTACAGGGTCCAGGACAGTACTGAAATCATGTTGCCAAAAATAAGAGGGGGTCTGTGCCGCAGAGTTATTTTTGATAGAAGAATATAACAGGGAGATAAGGCCTCGGTCGTAGGGCAGGTGTGATATCTAGTCTAAAAAGCTGTTGATAGCAAGGGCTGTTCATGATTCCTAATCAGGGATTTTAGAAAATGGTGAATTTTGAAGATAGTGAAACCATTTGGACTCAGGTATTTCGTAGGAATAGGGAAGATATTGAAATGAACATATCCCCCACGCAGTTAATAAAGATCGGAAGGCCTTTTAGGTACCACCATTGGAAACACCAGGGGTTCCCCAAACCCCATGGGAACAAAGGACATTTAAAGAGTGGCAGGAGCAGAAGTTGTGGTGATATTAAATGCGCCAAGTATTAAAATGGAGTCCCGTATAGTAAGAGTGTGGGTCAAGATAGCATTTATGGGCTTTGGGCGGAGTGCTGTCTTGGCCCTACCTCCAAGAGGTTCTGCGTGTTAGGGGCCTAGGTGACCCTTTCCTGACCTGGTTCAACTCTTTATAGAGTATGCCTTCAGCTTCAATTAAATATATGGGTTATGAATTCCCCTCCTTCCCAATCTCTAGGGGAATGAGAAGGGGTGTCCCTTTTTACCCCATTTGTTTATATTAGCTTTGGAATCCCTAGCAGCTCATATATGTGCCAACAAGAACATACAGGGAGTGGAATTATCAAGCATACTCCAAAGGCTGCCCATATTTGCTTATGATATGTTACTGTACATAACGTCCCTGCACACATCTCTACCTAACCTTCTCTCCCTAATGAACAACTTTGCATCCCTCTCGGGCCTTTAAGGTGAACCTGACCAGATCACAAGCCTTCTCTTTATCTCTTACCTTCTCTTCACAAGCATCTCTTTATTAGATGCCTCCTACTATTCCTCGTGTGCCCAATTTAGGTTCCAGTGGACTAAGTTGCTTTCATACCTAGGGATCTACCTCACCTCCTCTTATTCTCTGTATGAAGCTAATTATCCCCCTTTAATTAAAACTCTAAAACAACTTTTAGCGGCCTGAGACAACTCCTAAATCTCATGGATCAGCTGTATTCATGCAATTAAGATGATCTTCCTCCAAAAGTTATTATACCCATTTAGAGTTCTCCCCATTCCCATTCAATCTCATATTCTTTGCTCCTTACAGTGGCTTGTCTTTAAATTTTTCTGGGGCCATACCAGACTGAGGCTCAATAAACATCTGTTATATGAACCTGCAAACTTAACATCTAAAAGTTTGAGAATTTTACAAATCCTGAGGATTTGCTGCAAACCCATGTTGATGGTAAACCTTAAAGTGGTTGTAAAGGCTCAAGGTTTTTTACCTTTATGCATTATGCATGAAGGTAAAAAACCTTCTGTGTGCAGCAGCCCCCCCCCAATATTTACCTGAGCCCCATCTTGAGGTCTCTCCCTCTTCGTTGACTGAAACAGCAGAGGGAGCCATTGCCTTCCACTGCTGTCAATCACAGCCAGTAAGCCAATGAGGAGAGAGCGGAGGCAGAGCCGAGCCGCGCTCTGTGTCTGAATAGACAGATAGAGCAGCGGCTCGGGAGCTGGCCTAATCGGAAGCTCCCATAGCTGCTTGCTTTGGGTGCACTCGTGAAGATGGAGGGCCCAGGAGCACCAGCAGTGGACCCATGAAGAGGAGGATCAGTACTGCTCTGTGCAAAACCATTGTACAGAGTAGGTAAGTATGACATGTTTGTTATTTAAAAAAGTAAAAAAAATAAACCTTTAATATCACTTTAACCTCATCTTTATTCAGAAAAACAAATTGTGTCTTGTGAAAACTTTGTAACATACTAAAACATATTAAAGCAAAGCTCCACCAAAAGGGGAAGCTCAGCTTGTCTGCCTCCTCTTTCCCCTCCACTGCCACATTTAGCACTTTTTTTTGGGGGGGGGCCTAGTTTTGGCAGGTACCTGCTCCCACTTTCAGCTCAGTTTGCTGTGGCCCCCTCCTTCTCCCTGCAGTCTTCTGGAACACTTTACAGCCTGCGGGACCAATCTCAAGGCGCAGCGCGACTCGTGCATGCGCAGTAGGAAACAGGCTGTGAAGCTGGAACTCCTCTTTAATATATGGTGCCATTCTAGTTGTTGCAACACCAGTTTATGGCATATTTTATTTGGTTATTGCTACAAAAAAACCTTGCCAGGATCTAGCTGTAAAATAAAAGAAGGCCTTTACTTTGTATCACTTTGTACTTGTTAACAGCTGTTTTTCTCTTTGCTTGACAATTTATAACTAGGCCAAGTTATTTTTTAACTTTCAAACAATATACTAGTTTCTAAAGCAGAAATGGGGGGGGGGGTGTTTTATGTTTTTTCCAAACACGCTTCACTTAATTTATAGATAATTACATTAAAAATAAAAGGCCTGAAACTAATATTTAGCGTACCACGTATAAAAAATTAATTTGATTTTCTCCACATTCTGCCTCAGCCTGTTCAGTAACAGCTCAGCTAATCAACAGTCTAAGCCACCTCCTGCCAGCATGACCTGTCTCACTTGATAATGCCGCTTCATAGAGATTCTCTGCTACAGAACAAGTTGTACTTGGCTTTCTGCCAGAGGACTGAGTGATCCTTCTCCTGCGGGATTCCAGAGCTTCCACAAACACAACAGGTCACTTTCCACTAATGTGACATGAAAGAAAGGGTTTGGAAATCTCAGCAGTGATGGTGCCTGGTGACCAGTATGTTTGTGTATTACAAATGCTTGTTTATAGGCTGCTTTTATAAAGGGGGGCTACAGACAGAACAAATGATCACAGCTCTTTTTTAAAACTTTGGACCGATCAATATCTCAGCTTGTTAAGGGTCATGCACTGTCTGCAAAGACAATACTACTCAATTTCTATTTTTTTTTAACCCTCAGACTGCAATTTTCATTTGGATCTGCTTCCTCTGACACTTGTAATAGGAAGGCTACTATGACAAACATAGCTCTAATTTTGCTTGCAGATTATATGTAAAGAAGACCATTCCTGAATGACATATGAAGGCTTCCACTGCTGAATCTCACTCTTCAAATGCTTGTTGCCTGGCTGTCATCCAGAAGCCTTGGCTTTAATACCTTCTGGACAACTGAGATAGAAGTATAGAAACTCAAACCTGACTTTTCTCTTTCCTGGTCTGCAGATCATTTGCTCAGAAAGTAGTGAGCCAAAGCATTGTTGACAACCTTTCAACTAACCTTAGGAAAATGAAAAGGTAGCAATGCCATTCTCCATGTGTCATTCAGAAAGGGTTTCCTTTAATATCACAAAAGCTTTTGTATTTAAAGCCAACATATTTTTCATTTCTGTATACAGTAGGGAAAGGTTAAAATTTCCATATTTTTTTTCTAGTATCTGTGTCCCATTAGGGAGTGAGGGAGGTGAGTGAGGGGATATACCCTTCTTATCCAGCTGTCACCAGAACAGGTATCCCCAATTGAAGAATTCCTTTTTTCCTAGTTTATGCGCCAACTGTAAAACCTTCGATTTCCCACCACATCTATCCTAGTGACAGGATAAATAGAGAGGGTGGATTTCTCCAGCAGTGAGACAGCAATAAAAAACTGACAGGAGTTTCATTCCTTCCCTAACTCTGTCCAAAACTAGATATCCTAGAGAAGGACACGTATAGTTAGGGTGGACATAGTAGTTGATCTGGTATCTGCCTAGGAACTGGGGAAATATCTGCCCATTATCATACCTAAGGGGTGGTACTGGACTAGTCCAGCGGTTTGAATGACACAGGTGGTACTTTGATCCTGTGCTCTACTCCATAGCATGCTTACTGTTACCTTTTTTTCTTCTGAATTGCATAACTATCTGCGTACTTAAGTTTATTATATAGAAATTAGCTATCATCTCTAAACCTGGCAAGGACAGGTACACTGCTGGAGGGGACTACATACTGGATAATGGCTAGTAAGTTATCTGAATACACGAGTTACATTGTACCAGTGTAGATTTATTTCCTGCTGAAGGCCCAAAAATGTATGGGATATATTTTCATGCAAATGATACACCTAAAAAAACAAAAATCAAAGTAGCTTTGCACATAATTGCTTATGCTTACATTTTGTGTTTTTCCTGGATGTCAGCTGAAAAAATACAAAGGCCAATTTTTTACTAGTAAGGAGACAAGATCCAAGAGTCATGTACAATTATTGGTCAGCATATGTGTGGTGAACAATTATAATTTAACTTTTAAAAGTAATAAGAAAGCAGCATCAGCCACAGAACGCTTTTCGAAGTTGTAAAGAGTATTACTGTGTTTGCAAAACCTGTAATACAAAGTCTCAGAAAGATTCTGTCATTGTTCACATTTAAAGAAAGAAATCCGCGGGGTTGAAAAATAATTTCAGCTGGAAGAAATACACTTAGACCGCTAACAAGTGTGTGAAAAATATTTGGCCAAATTATGGTTATTGCATATTGCATTTTTTACAAAATATTTGCCTGTGTTTTGCTAGTTTTAGTGCCAAAGTATAACTTTAGAAACCTAATATAAGGGCATCACAATGACTTCCATTGGCGAACTAATTCTGCAAGTGATAGCTACCCGACTCTATGTTTTCAGTACTTTCTGAATCACTGGAACAAGCATTCAGCAGGTCACACAAAGTAGAGTCATAACCAGAGGCGTAGCTAGGGGGGGGCAGGGGGGTACATATGTACCTGGGCATCAAGGTACAGGGGCGCCAAAATGAGGTCACAAGATCACTGCAGTGGCTGCAGCAGATGTGTCATCTGATAGTCTGCCATCCACAGTGAGTTATGAGAGGAGCCGGCCGGGAGAGGAGCGGAGAGCAGGGCAGTGAGCCGGGCATGTGCCGGAGGGGATGAGGGGAGAGCCGAACTGGGTGAGTAGTGCCATAGATGAAGGGGGGGGCAATGTGAACAGGACGGGGGGTCTACAGGGGCCATATGAAGGGGGGGTGTCATGAGGTGGCCGTTCGTCCCCGGGAGCAAAATATCCTAGCTACGCCTCTGGTCATAACACCAAATCTGAAAAATTGTTTGGGTTTATTGACTTACAAATATCGAAGCCCGAACATCATTACTGCTATACAAACTGTTTGTGCAGTATAAATCCTGTATAATAATAATAACAATCACAAGGACAGCCAGGCAACCAGCATTCTCAGAAGGAAGCCAGTAATATTAGGTATCATATTTCCCCCACGAAAGGTATATTTTAAAATACATATGGCCCTCTTTTGGAGGGGGATTTAGTGAAATTGCCTCCCCAAACAGGATATTGCACTAAACCTGTAGGTAAGAAAGATACCCAGATCCTTTGTTAGGTGGAAGAGTGTGTTTGATAATAAAGTTGGCAGCACCCCCTCCCAGGACAGAGTTTCTGTGAAGAGATCTAAAAAAATCTAAACAAAGATAAATTACTGAAACCAGCATAAAACATTAACCAAAAGCATATAGATGCATACCAGTATAGAAATAATACAAGCTTTATATAAGAAGTTAATAACAGTACATAATGTGTATGAATATAGGTGTACATCCACCTGGTTTCAAAAAACAATAGAGTATATATCAACATTACCATGTAATAAATGTGCTGAAAAGGTTAAACCAATGGTGCACAGTATATTAAATGAAAAAATGTCCATACAAAACCATCTATAACCACAGGCAGCAGATAGGTGATCTGCTTCTGTGCCCTTCACCACACACCTCACAGCCATTTACTGAAACTCAGTGATCTCTCAATTCGAAAGGGATCATAAAGCTTGTAAGGTTGGTCACCGGGAGAGCTCCTCACTGCAACCAGTAATGACGTCCACGCATCAGGTCCACACAGGTTTAAAACCACAAGCACACCAATTCATATAATTTTACTCATATAATCTTCTAAGGAATAGCTGGTGGTTCTGTATTCCCTACCTCTCAAAGCAGAAGTGTCAGCTTTAAGTCCCTACAAAAGTTATCCCATCTGCCTCAGCTCTGTGCTTACAACAGTCATAATGCTTTCTTGTCCCTCCTCCCTATGGACAGTAATAAATCGTTGATCCAAAACTAAATGAAAAAATGGCTTTAAACAGGCTTTTAAAAAAATGGCATTGTACCCTATGAAAAGGAACACAAAGGGCACCAACTAAGTGCAATATTAAAACACAGGTTTATCAAAAAGCCAATGGTGCAACTCACATGTAAAAAGAAAAAGACAGGCATCCCTGATTTATCTGCGGTCTGATGGGGCACAAGTCAGGTTCTTCAAATGGACTGATGTTCCTGCTCTTCGCTGCGCTCATAGATTATGGGCGATCGTGACTGGAAGAAGCAGAGTCAGCGTAGAATGCAAACAGAAGTGATGTCGCTAAGAAGCCACAGGAAGGTTCATGGTAACATGTTTCAAGGCGTCTGCATCTTTATCAAATCTAAGATGATAAAGAAGTGGAAGCTTTGAAATGCGTAACAACACCAAATCCTGCAACTCCTTGGTGTTGTCAATTCTGGTTGAGGAGTACCACAACTGGACGTGACATTGAAGAACCTGACTTGTGCCCACCATCAGAGCACAGATAAATCAGACATGCTTGCCTTTCACTTTTTACATGTGAGTTGTCCATTGGCTTTTTAATAAACCTGTGTTGTAATATTGCACTTAGTTTGCACCCCCTTGTGTTCCTTTTCTAGAGTGACAGAGTTCAAGCTGCCACTTTCTGCTATGAAAACCATGGACTATTATGGACTTTAATGCATACAGACTTTTTTTTTTAACTTAGTGTATTGGGGTAGTACACACCTTCCCCAACTCCATTTATATCTATTGCATAGAAATGACCCCATGCAAAAGAAATATTGAAAGATAAATTAGGATAGACTCTGGGTTTGATTTAGTAAGAGCATTTCCACTTAGCCCAAAGACTGTGGTCCTTTCATTTATCAAATCACATGCAAAGGAGGTTCCTAATTCTCATACCTATCATTGGTATTAGATGTGAAGGCTAAGTGAACTTTCCACTCCTTTAGTAAAACAACCCCAATGCCTTTTTAAACCCAATAATTTTTCCAGAGAACATGCATCCAAAATGTTAGAATTGAAGTCATATGAGCTTATTTTGTAAGATGAAGAGAAAATGTGCAAGGTGCAGTGACTCATTGGAACCATTCAGTATTTAACTTGTCACTGATTTACCTCCACTACACTGAAATTTGGTTGTGAACAATAGCTCCAATTTGCACAATGCTTTTGTACCTTGACCTGCTTTATTAAATAAGCATAAAAGAATGGTGGCCTTGATAACCTGGCCTATGTATAGTTAGGGGTTACTTGCAAAATTGGAGAGTAGGCTGTTGAAAACTTTCTATAGTGGGTGTTGGGCAGCAGCTGTATGTATATAAAGCAAAATACTGGAACAGGAGCAAGTTTATACCACCTATCAGCCAAAGAAAGCAAAATGTAAAACTTAATTTTTCACATGGAGTCCAATCAAAATATATAATCTTCAAACCCAAGAAAGTAGCAGTGAAGACACACCTGAAGCAGAATCCTGTTTGCTATACTGTATATCTATATGCATATTATACCTAAAATACTAATCACAAAGGGTAAAAAAAGGACAGAAAAAAAAGCTGCTGCAGCGAGATGGGAAAACAGCAGGTACAGCTTAATCAAACACTTTGTTTTTAACCAGTAGAATAATCTACAGCCAAACTCAGTGAACCTAGAAAAAAGTCTGTAAGTTATGAAACACTTTGAAGGCCAGCAACTTAACTACAGGGAGTGCTGTCACATAAAACATACCGACCAATTAGCTGTGTGCGTTTGCAGAATTGCTTTCAGATGATCAAGTACTCTGATTATCCTGCAGGTATTGTGGGAAAGCATTAAAGATAATGTAACTAATGATGAGTAAAGAACCACTGTCTGGCCTAGTTACACAAGTTAATCATGCCAATAAATGCCGTTCCATTTAGGTAATGTCCTAAGATTCTCAGAAGATAGGCAGACATTTTTTCCCATTTATAGAGAACATACTGATAGTGAATTATAGATGGAACAACAAAGTAAAGAAGTTACTAGGAAAGGTCTGGTGAATCAATTGCATAAACAACTCTGCTGCCTGCAGAGTTAAAATTAGGTCCGTATACGTTCCAGTATAACAAAGAAATTGTACAATAACAATACATTAGCACATCTTTTAATAAAAAAGACTGACCTCCTGAAGCCAAGGGGCACTGTACATGTTTGCCCATTAGTGACAGAGGATGAAAGAATGCTGTTTTATAATGTTACTCATAGCCATGAATGTGCTTACCTCTTTGCCTAAGGCCAGGAAATTGTCATGGAGCGAGGAGCCAGACACACAAGGAGGTGCGATTAAAGGTAGGTTTATTTACACAGAAACAAGGCAAAGTCTATGCAAGTCCGACAGCAACAGCGGATGACTTGGTAGGACTGAAGTTCTCCTGCCAAGGTCGTCTTCCAGGATGATCAAGTCGAGAACCAGCGGGAATCGTAGCCAAAGCCGGGGTCAGAAGCCAGGAAGAATGGTCGCCAGAGCTGGGGTCAGAAGCCAGGAAGAATGGTCGCCAGAGCCGGGGTCAGAAGCCAGGAGGAGTCTTAGCCAAAGCCGAGTTGGTATCCAGGAGAGCAAAGAGTTAACCGAACAGGAGCTTGCTCCTGTGCAACAGACAGGACACGAATGCAATGGACAGCTGCAAACAGCAGATTTAAATGTGATAAGCCGCCACCTCCTGGGAGGAGCCGCAGAGGGCTGAAAGCATAAAGGATCCCACAATGCTTTGCAGACCTAAAATGGATGTCAGCACATGGAGCAGCACAAGCCCTGAGGAAAGGTAGGACCTTGATAGTACCTCCTCCTCAAGGGCCCCTCCCCCTCTGCGGCTCAACATAAGGCTTCTGGGGAAAGCGGGCATGAAAAGCGCAGAGGAGGGCAGGAGCATGAACATCCGCAGAAGGAACCCAGGAACGTTCCTCGGAATCATAACCACGCCAATGGACCAGGAACTGCACCCGACCACGGACCAACCGAGAGTCCAGAATGCGGCTCACCTCATATTCCTCATGACTGTCAACCCAGGTAAGACGGGGCCGAGGCAGTGAGGCAGTAAAGCAATTGCAGACCAGAGGCTTCAACAGGGATACGTGGAAGACATTGGAGATACGCATCCCAGGAGGAAGAGCAAGGGCATAGGCAGGGTTCACCCTGCGGAGGATGCGGAAAGGACCAACAAAACGGGGAGCCAGTTTCGGTGCGGGCACTCAAAGATTGAGGTTACGAGTGGACAACCACACCCGATCTTCGACCTGGTATGAAGGAGCGGGCAACCGTCTATGATCAGCCTGGAGCTTCTGGCGCTGTGCTGAGTCCTTCAAGGACCTCTGGATCTGCCCCCATGAAGAACACAGGGCAGCAAGATGGTTCTCCACAGCCGGAATGTCCTGTGGCAAGAACAACTCAGACAATACAGCGGGTTGGAACCCATAGTTGGCCATGAAGGGAGACATCCCAGAGGAGGAGTTGACAGCCGAGTTCCTCGCAAACTCTGCCCATGGCAGGAGATTGACCCAATTGTCTTGATGGTCTGAGATATAGCAGCGAAGGAATTGTTCCAGGGCCTGGTTGGAACGCTCCGCAGCCCCATTGGACTGCGGGTGGTAGGCCGAAGAGAAGGAGAGCTTGATACCCAACTGGGAGCAGAAGGTGCGCCAGAACCTGGACACAAACTGGCTCCCACGGTCCGAGACAATCTCCTTAGGCAACCCATGCAAGCAAAAGATCTCCCTGGCAAAAACCGTAGCCAGTTCTTGCGCAGTCGGCAATTTCTTGAACGGAACACAATGGCACGTCTTGGAGAAACGATCAATGACCATAAGAATGACCGTATGGCCTTGAGATGCAGGGAGGTCCACAATGAAATCCATGCCCAGGTGTGACCAGGGACACTCCCCATTGGGAATGGGTTGCAGAAGGCCAAATGGAAGATGCCGAGGAGATTTATTCTGGGCACAGACAGAACATGCCGCTACATATGAGGTGATGTCGGAACGGAGAGATGGCCACCAGAATAGATGAGAAACGACCCAGGACAACTGGTTCCTCCCCGGATGACCGGCAGTCTTGGAATCATGGTAGGTACGCAGCAAGCGGGTGCGCAATCCCTCAGGTACGAAACATCTACCAGCCGGTCTCTCAGAGGGAGCATCAGTTTGAGCCACCAAAATCTGCTCCCCAAGGGGAGAAGTCAGGCTGGTACGAATGGCAGCCAGGATCTGATCCGGAGGTATGACCGAGGTCGGCTCAGAGTCCTCCCTGGACAGCTCAGAGTATTGCCGCGACAAGGCATCAGCCCTGACATTCTTGGAGCCAGGCAAATAGGAGACCACATAGTTAAAACGCGACAAGAACAGAGCCCATCTGGCCTAGCGGGGCGTCAACCTCTTAGCCTCCGAGAGATACGTCAGGTTCTTGTGGTCAGTGAGAATGAGAACCGGAACCGCAGAACCCTCGAGCAGGTGCCTCCATTCCTTGAGAGCCTGAGTAATGGCCAACAACTCCCTGTCTCAAATCTGGTAGTTGCATTCTGTGGAGGAAAGCTTCCTGGAGTAGAACCCACAGGGAAGTAGGGGTCAATCGGGCGACCGACGCTGAGACAGGAGGGCGCCTACTCCCGTCTCAGATGCATCAACCTCGGGGACAAAGGGCAACCCAGGATTGGGATGAGACAGTATCGGAGCCAAAGCGAAGGCGGATTTCAGAGCTTCGAAAGCTAAGATGGCCTCGGATGATCACTCGTGGGGATTACTGCCCTTCTTGGTCAGATCTGAGAGAGGCTTGGCCAGCGTGGAGAAGTTCCTGATAAACTTCCGATAATAGTTGGTGAATCCCAAAGAGCGCTGAATGGACCGAAGACCACTGGGACGAGGCCACTGCAGAACCGCCGAAACCTTCTGGGGGTCCATGGAGAATCCCACAGCGGAAATGATGTAGCCCAAAAAGGCAACCTGGGATCGGTGAAATTTACACTTCAAGCTTACAGAAAAGCTTGTTCTCACGTAACCGTTGCAGCACCCCCTTGACATCCTGGATATGAGACTCCATAGATGCAGAGTAAACCAGGATGTCGTCCAAGTAAACCACCACGCACTGCTGCAACAAGTCACGAAAGACATCATTAATGAACTCCTAAAATACTGCGGGCGCATTACACATCCCAAAGGGCATAACCAGGGATTCATAGTGGCCGGTTCTGGTGTTGAACGCGGTCTTCCACTCGTCGCCCTCCTTGATCTGTATGAGTTTGTACGCAGCCCTAAAGTCGAGTTTAGTAAAGACCGTTGCTCCCTTGAGGCGGTCGAACAACTTGGTAATCAACGGAATTGGGTAAGCATTCTTAATCGTGATTCGATTGAGACCCCTATAATCAATGCAAGGCCTCAATTCACCGCCCTTCTTTTTTACAAAGAAAAAGACAGCTCCTGCTGGGGACGTACACTTGCGAATGTGCCCCCGGGAAAGCGCATCCGCAACGTACTCCTCCATGACCTGATTTTCCGCAACCGAAAAAGGATATACCCTGCCACAAGGAGGAGTGGCACCAGGTTGCAAGGCTATGGCACAATCGTATGGACGATGAGGAGGCAGAGCACCGGCGCGCACCTTGTCAAACACGTCCAGGTACTCCCCATAGTCAGTGGGCAACACAGAGTCTGAGGAGGCACTCAACACCTTAACAGGTCCATGGATACAACTGGCCTCACACTGTGGAGACCACGAGAGAATCTCGGCCGACCGCCAATTAAAGGTCGGATTGTGCTTCTGAAGCCAGGGATATCCCAGAACCACGGAGTAGTGTGGAGAAGAAATTACCTGGAAACAGGCCAACTCCCTGTGAACAGCCCCAATAGCTACTTCAACTGGCAGGGTCTCGTGGGTAACCTGCAGCGGTTGCAGGGGCCTGCCATCTATCGCCTCGAGAACCAATGGAGTAACTCGAGCCTGCAGAGGAATGGAGTACTGAGCAGCATATGAACTGTCCATAAACAACCCGCCAGCACCAGAGTCTACCAACGCCTGGGCCGTCACCGAGCCTTCCGCCCAAGAGAGGACAACTGTGATTAGCGTTTTATCTTTGCGGGACACCGGGGACGAAGAAACTCCACCCAAGATCTGCCCCCGACAGGATCTCAGGTGCGAGCGTTTCCCGGACGGACCGGACAGGACTGCCGAAAGTGCCCACCGAGACCACAGTACAGGCAGCGACCCTCCCGACGCCAAGAGGCCCGCTCCCCCTCAGAAAGGCGAGCAAACCCCAGCTGCATGGGCTCACCGCCAGACAAGCCATCCCCAGAGGCGTAGGAGGAGAGGGAGGAACGGGTGGGACAGAAAACGTAGGCGCCAATCGGTTAGGAGGCCTCCGCAGACGCTCCTTAAGTGAAGGCCTCTCCCTGAGCCTGGTGTCAATCAGGATTAGGAAGGAAATGAGTGCTTCAAGCTCCACAGTTCTTTGGCTGCAATCTCGTCCTTCAATGCCTCTGAGAGACCATGAGAGAAAGCATCCACCAAAGCCTCATTGTTCCAACCCACCTCTGCCGCCAGGGTACGAAATTCTATGGCGTACTCGGCAATGGTCCGTTAACCCTGATGCATGGACATGAGCAGCTTGGCAGCAGAGGCGGAGCGAGCAGGCACATCGAATACCCTACGGAAGGAGGCAACAAAACTGGCAAACTCATGAATCACAAGGTTATCGTTCTCCCATAAGGGATTTGCCCAGGCCAAGGCCTTGTCCGAGAGCAGCGAGATTAGGAAGCCCACCTTTGACCTCTCAGTAGGAAAAGCGTGGGGTATCAATTCAAAATATATGCCCACTTGGTTAAGGAAACCCTGACACTGACTCGGCTCACCCCCAAAGCGCTGTGGAAGGGGGGCTGAACCAGTCATACCTCTGGGCACCGCAGGTGCAGCAGCAGATGCAGAGGTAGGCGCAACAACCGGAGCATCAGCGAGAGCGACCACAGGAGTGACAACTGGCCTAATTGCACCAGGAGAAAGGTGCGCTGTGTGTGCAAGCAGCATCTGCAATGCCTGAGCGAACTGATCCAACAAGAGATCCTGCTGATCAAGTCTGGCAACCAACATAGGGAGCGAGGGCGTACCTGCACCATCAGAATTCATGGCATTCGTGTAGTGTCAGGGAGCGAGGAGCCAGACACACAAGGAGGTGCGATTAAAGGTAGGTTTATTTACACAGAAACAAGGCAAAGTCTATGCAAGTCCAACAGCAACAGCAGATGACATGGTGGGACCGAAGTTCTCCTGCCGAGGTCGTCTTCCAGGATGATAAAGTCGAGAACCAGCAGGAATCGTAGCCAAAGCCGGGTTCAGAAGCCAGGAAGAATGGTTGCCAGAGCTGGGGTCAGAAGCCAGGAAGAATGGTCGCCAGAGCTGGGGTCAGAAGCCAGGAAGAATGGTCGCCAGAGCCGGGGTCAGAAGCCAGGAGGAGTCTTAGCCAAAGCCAAGTCGGTATCCAGGAGAGCAAAGAGTTAACTGAACAGGAGCTTGCTGCTGTGCAACAGACAGGACACGAATGCAATGGACAGCTACAAACAGCAGACTTAAATGTGATAAGCCGCCACCTCCTGGGAGGACCACAGAGGGCCGAAGGCATAAAGGATCCTACAATGCTTTGCAGACCTAAGATGGATGCCAGCACATGGACCAGCACAAGCCCTGAGGAAAGGTAGGACCTTGATAGAAATTTAGTGCGTATATGCATATTAAGCATCCTCGAAAGATGGCTGCCTAAGAATGCAAACTAAAGCAGTGGCCATCTGGACTTAACAGAATCCTGGTTGTTGATGGACACATTTTTGTATGAGCAATCTTTTCTTAAAATGGTAGTTAGCTGTCTTTGTGGACTTGTACCTATTGGTATTCGTGCAACCAGGCTTACTGTAGGTACAATGAATTTCTTCAAAACGTGCACTGTTTACGAGATATTCGCATCCGCAATAGGGGCTGACGGCACCCACGCATGCACAGTGACACTCTGCATTCAGGGTCATACAGTATTGTGTGGAATGCAAAGCGCCATGCTGCGACCGATGTCATCACAGCCTGGCTGTTCAAATGCCCAGGGCCTGCAAAACCAGAAGGAAGACAGCTGAAGATGGAAGCCCTGGCAGCAGTGACAGTGTGCCACTGAAGGGCTTTGTATCAAAGGCAAGACTGTCATAATGTGCCATTATGCATTTCATGCTAGCACATTATGGCAAAAACCTGAAGGGGGCCCAGATTGTTTTTTCTTTGGCAAGTTTACTTCTGCTTTAAAAAATAGGAGTCATGTTCCTGAACTATCAGTGGATCTGATGGAAATTTGGATGAACCAGGCTTAGGCTGCCCATGTGTGTCTTCAACCAGACAGAAAACATCACCAATAATTAATTTGTAGACTTGTAGACCAAGAGGTGCTGATGTGATCTGAGTTCATATAAAGTAGTGAGATGCAAAAAAAAAAAAAAAGGAGACATTACTGGCTCAGGTTAGGCTACTAACAACAGACAGGGCTACCCTCTTGTGGGTACCTTTCAACTTACTAGCAAAAACATGAACCAAATGATAAAAGGCTCCAAATATTTTTTTTTTTCGTTTATGCTACGAAAGCCAACACATTCGGGGCCAGAACCCCCCCCCCCCCCCTTTCATCAGGGCTTAAGTTAAAATAAGAAACTTGAATAAACTCAAAATAGGGCTTTCCTGTTTGAATCTATGTAGAGAAGCTGGATTAGGAGAGTTACTAGCCATCAGCATCTGCATGAGCAATCAGGATAAGGAATAAAGATAAAGTATGTTTCCATCCAGACTGAAAAACAGCACCAAAATTAATTTGAGGCTGTGTAAGAAAAATGATAGAAAAATCAGGTGGAATCATTCTAGTTAAGTTGAAAAATGCATGAGGTCAAGAATGGGTTAACTACCATGTAAATACAATTTGAAAAAAAAATGGGCCATTGCCATAGGGCTAATTAAATGCAATAGGACAAGAAGGTACACATATCTTATGTCCCATAAAACCAAGGTGGTGCAAAAATGTGTCTGCTGTGGGAGTGTGTAAACGCACTGCTTACACCATGTGTTTGCAATGTGCCTCTTGTGTTTTATTAGATTACAATTAAGCATCAAACATATTTTATATCAACGCCAACAAACACTTAATCCCTTTCCTTTTTCTTTGCTTTCCTTTAATTATTGTTTTCCTTTCATACTTTCTTCCCTGTTTTCCTCGTTTCACAAATAATCCCCAGAGTTTATTCATCAGTTACACATTTATTTTAGAGCAGCTCAACCTTCTTACTGAGCTATGAAAAACATTTTATGAACTACATTTTCCCTTTTTAAACTTTCCAAAACAAATGAGCAGGCAGAAGGATAAAGAATGTCAAGAATGCATAATGGATAAGGACAGACATCACAAAAACCTTGTATAAAGCCCATTCAGGCACAGCCATTTTTGGAATCTAGACTATTCACTTTGTCAAAAAATAATAAAAGTACTTTGGAATTAAAAAAAGGAAAAGCGTGTATATAAATAAAAACTGCATATTTCACAAGATGCCCAAAAACAACCTAACATGGCTGTCTAATTGAAAGGATTAATCTTCAGCAGGACATGTAATACCTTCATCCTTATAACTTCTAAATTTGGAGTTTGGCAATTAAACCATTATCAGGCCCATCCAAGATGCAGTGGAAGCAGTCATAAGATGGATACATTTATGACAAAAAATAATCATAAGCCAGATTTTTAAGTCTACTGGAATCTACTGAATTTGAAATTCAGCTGTTGCTAATATCATATTGATTGCAAAAATATAAGTGGTTGTCTGGAACCATAGAATAAAACTCTAATCTACTATTAAAATTACTCCTCTATTCCTGTAAAAGGATGGGTAATTGGCTGGATGATCAGACATAATGCAAAACAGGGTCAGACTCATGGGTACCCAATCATTGGTACAATTCAGAATAATACAAAACAGGTAATGAAAGCTGCACAAACATGGACTCTTCACAGCATGTCTATGTGGTTCAATCGGGGTGTTGCTGTATAGCATAGTCTCTATAAGACTCTATAACATATAATCAGGCTGAAAATTACTACTTCAGTAAAATACCACTGAACACAGATGCTTGTAATTACCCTCACAGTAAAGTCTAGGGTAGCTCTAATAACGTGAACAGCTGGAGGTAGCCAAGGCACAAGGACAAAACACTGCCCCGCTGAAACTGGAAATATCTGGTAGCAATCAAGGAGGTGTTGGGTCTTCCGAAGAAGCTTCGTGCTATTGAGCTTCTGCCCAGCTTCCCTTATGCCAGTTCTGATAGTTGAGGGTCTATCACCTGGCTTCAGATGTCTTCTGCCTCACCAGGACTGGCCTCTCTTAGCTGCTTAAGAGTTTATACTCTTTGACCATGTCCCAAAACCCAGGGAATTGTAGGAAATAGAGTTAAAAGGACTTGCGTCGGTATCCAAACATGGTGATACTTAAACATAGCCAAGGGCTCTGACCGGATAAAAACTGTATCTCCTACTGCATTTTCATTTCATTTCTCACTAAACACTGTCTGGTGCATTCCCTGTTTAGTTCAGTAAACCTTTGGGGACTGGTTTATTAAAATGTTACTAAACCCACAACAGTAAAATCAGTCTGCATATGCAGTAAAGCATGCTTGTTAAACTGCTGTGGAACCTAAGGGGTTAATCCTCTGCATTGTGTAAAAAGGCCTTTTGATCCTCTTTTCTCTGCCCCTCCTCTTGTTCAAATGACCAATCTCCTGACAAGACAGACTGAACCCGTAGCCACATGCACATGTTCAGTTTTGTGTGTATTGCTATAGAGTCTTTTTTTTCTTGGGAGAGTGCATGTGATCAGCACAGGGCCAATCAGCACTGTCCAGACAGAGGGTCAGGGGTTTTGCATCCTCCTAGAGCAGAAATAAAACTCCTCTTAAAAGCTTTAACCAGTGCTCTGCTGAAATCACAAGACTGCTCTAACTGCTGATGAGAAAAAGTATTTAGCAGTTTATATTTACTAAAATAATTGCACTTCCATGTTATGTGTACTGTGGGAGACCAGATATAGTGAATTCAGGGTCCTGGGTTTAGTAACACTCAGGGGCGGACTGACCATTTGGAAACTCAGGCACTGCCCGAGGGCCCAGGGTCAGTAGGGGGCCCCATGAGATGCCCCTGGTACTTTTTTCATAGGCTTTTTTGAGTTTGGGCTAGGACACAGGGGCCCCATGATCCCCTATTGCCCGGGGGCCCCATGAGTTATCAGTCCGCCCCTGGTAACACTTTAAGGTCTCTTTCAGACGGAGGCCTGTGGGGGGGGGGGGGAGTATAAAAGTAAAAACCACATATTTACTAATCTGCGGCTACCCACCTGCACTGTAAAAATAAAACAACTATAGCTGGATGGAGCAGCCCACATGCCTTGGCCACTGCATTTTTAACTCAGGGTACCAAACTTTACCATTGAGTTCAATGGGGGTGTGCTGTAAGAGCTTGCAATGCAAGTGATTGTGTCACAGTAGTGCAGCATTATAGGGTTAAACCTGGCCCTCTAAAGTGCCATCTAATCAGCAATCAGAAAACAGTCACTTTTCAGAGGGCAAGTATTGTGGCCTTTTTAGCTCCATTCATAGAAGCCATACTATTGGTTCCCATAATGAAAAGCGCTCTATGAATGGAGGATGGGTGGATGAATGAAAGGTCTACCTGCTCCATTCATAGAGTGCTTTTCTCTGTGGGAGCTTATTATAGCTTCTGTGAATGAAGCATGGGGGCAAAAAGGATGGACATAGTCGGCACTTTTGATGAGTATCTATCACAGCTGCTGTTGCTCATGTTAACCCGTGCAACACCAAGATCATAGCTGCTGGGGTATCCAGGTGCAGACGAATAAGGAATTCAACCAAATACAGCAGCAATCCGCACAACCTCCTTATTCATTGTAAGCAGTATCCCTGGTGCTGTATAAAAAATAAAAATTGCTAAGCTTGTTTTTTTTTTTTTTTTTAATGCAGAGAAATTGATCATCTCATTGGGCCCCCTAATGACCACGGGCCCTCAGGCAGTGCCCAAGTTTCCAAATGGTCAGTCCGCCCCTGCACACAGTATAAATTATGCAATTTAAAATCATTACCTGATTTTTTTATACATTTAAAAATGTCCTATAAATGCATATAAGAGCATATAAAGTAGTTGACATAGTCTTGCTGTACAGTCCTGAAGTCCTTGGTTCAATGCCTACTAAGGACACTACCGGCATAAAACATGTGTTTTGCATGTGTTTATATGGCTTCCACATTCCTGAGACATACTGGAAGGTTATTTTCCTTCCTTGCTGGACCTAGAGTATGCGTGTTTGTAACCATAGCAAGGTTAGCAGGGACCAATATAAATCTTTTAAAAGATGATGATTCTGTATAAATGAATGAACTAAATAAACAGGAAATTTTTCAGAATCCCTGAGCAAGAAAAACACCCTACACTCACTATCTTGTATATATATGTCTAGCCCTGCAGATTTAATATTGTTTAATCATGCAGAATTACATTGTTGGATTTCTGTTTTGTAGAGGTAACTATATAATCACTGTACTTTGATAGACATAAGTGATTCTTTTTTTATAGAGGTGTTCTTACTAAAGAGATAGAAACACCTCTTACAGTGATGACTCACACTGGTTGTGCTAACACATAAAAAAAATAGAGCGTCCCTGCAAAGAACCATTGATATTAATCATACCATTTAAGAGAACTTACATGTCTGGGAAAAAATGAATCACTGTTTGTTCTATCTGATCTTCCAATTGAACATCCATCTCAGGAGTGCAGCCACTGGTAAAGTCACAGAATATTTTTCTATTTCTTTCTGCAAATACAGTGTTGTTGATACAGACCAGACAAACTAATAGACATAGTTCACAACATCTTCAAGATGGTGTTTTCAAGATTCTGCAGTAAAATGGTTCATCAAAGAATGAGGAAAATATACAGCTTGTCTGAAAGGATGATTTTTAAAGCAACCCTTGTATTTGCCAATGCTCATGGAAATATCTGCCAAACATAATCTACAGTTGTGCTCAAAAGTTTACGTACCCTGGCAAAAATTGTGAAATTTTGGCATTGATATTGCAAATATGACTGATCGTGCCAAAAAATGCTCTTTTATTGAAGGATGATGATCATATGAAGCCATTTATTATCAAATAGCTGTTTGGCTCCCCATTCACATATCATACCTTAAAAAAAATAAAAATTGCAGCTTCCTTTTTTTAGGAATGCTATTTGGCACCTCCAGCAAGGAAAAATCCTACATAGTTCTCTTTATTTTTGAGGGGCTGGGCAGCTGTGTTTGTCATAATTAACCCTGTCTGTACTTTGCAAGCGGATCTTCATTATCAATTGTAACTAGATTTGAACACTGTTTGTCCTAACAAATTGTTAAAGGTGTAGAGGGTGAGCATCTTGCATTGTATGTTAATGAGGACAGACTTAGGACAGACTCATTCTGGCATTGTTAAAAAAAACCCTGAGTCAGCCTTGAAACCTCCACCTGACAAATATGTAAAAAGGTAAGAAATATTTTTTTAAACATTAGGCATGCTGTGTGAATGAGAACACATAAAGATATAGCGGAGTTTTCACGTTCAAATTGGGATAATGTTTACCTTATATTTGTTACATGTTGCAATTCATATAGCATAGCGTAAAGTGATAGTAAACACTGCTTGCTGACTTTTACCTACAGGTAAGCATATAATATGCACTGTGTTGGACAATCTCACCATTTTTGCTTCCGGTAACATCACTGGTGCATGCACAATGCACTTAGAAGGGACAACATACTGAGTATGCCATCTCTTCAGAGCTCTGTGCCGTGGCTCCTATGCACATGTGCAGGAGTGACATCATCACGGCTCGTCCATTTGAACACAATCACATGATATTTCCAGCACGGGCTTCAGTGTGGAGGAGAGACTGCCGACAACAGCTGCAGAGCCTGGGTAGTGACATCACCCATAGGCTTAATTTGGGGGCATCCTCTGTCAGCTGTCCCTCCACTACACTGAAGCTGGGAGCTGATCATGTGACTGGACTGGAGTGATTCAGAATAGGTGAGTATAGGCCAGGGGCGGACTGACAACTCATGGGGCTCCCGAGCAATAGGGGATCATGGGGCCCCTGTGTCCTCGCCCACACTCAAACCACACCCAAAAAAGCCTATGAAAGGTACCAGGGACATCTCATGGGGCCCCCTACTGACCCCGGGCCCTCGGGCAGTGCCCGAGTTCCCCAATATTCAGTCCGCCCGTGGTATAGGCTGTTGGTACTTGTGGTTTTCTCATTTACAGAATGACATGTGAATGAATGACATGGCTGGGTGGGAGGAGCCTCACACAGCCAGGACAGGGGCAGCTTCATCTGAACATGAGTGTAACATGTAACATGTTACCAAAAATGAACTTATCCTTGTGTATTAAAAATGTATTGAAAATGTGTTACCACTATTGAAATCTAATTTGAGAAAACTCCACTATATGTTTGTTATTTGCTCCCATTTATGCAGTATACCAAAAAAAGTTTATCTTTTGAATGTTTACTAGAAGAAGGCATCATGGTGGACTGCAAACACTTCTGAACAAATTCAGTGTGTGTCTAGAAAGGCTAAGGGCAGGCAGAGTTTCCTCTCATAAGCAACCAATGGAGAAACCCAACTTCTAAATGTTTAACCTTTTTTAGGACAGACAGTATTCAAATCTATTTTACAACTAATAATGAGATCTCCCAGCACAGTACGGACAGAGTTAATTATAGCAAAAACAGCTTCCTAGTCCCCTCATAAACCATGAGAACTATATTGGATTTGTTTTTAGAGGATGTAGGAATTTTAAGTGTTGGAGATTTCAGAACATAACATCCAAAACAGGTAAGCTGCAGTTTTTAAAGTGGAAGGTGAGTCAAAACCTAACTAAGCTTAAATCTACTCCCACCCCCATTCTAATCATGTTCTATCTGTAAAAGGAAATATGTAAAGTTTTCTCTGAATGGCACTTGTGCTGAGTGAGTGGCCTCCTGTGTTCAATAAACAGCAGGGCAGCTGATCAGCATGGAACACGGAAGCTAAGAGTGATTGCTGTAGTAGCGGTGACTACTACAGTGACTTCCCCATTTCACAGGGATCCCACAGCTATAGCACATACATGTTTACATTGGTCCAAACTGCCATACTTAAATTTCTGCTTTAAAGTGATACAAAACCCAAGACCCTGCATTCACTATATCTGGTCTCCCACAGTACACAGAACATGGAAATGCAAATATTTTAGTAAATATAAACTGCTAAATACCTTTTCTCATCAGCAGTTAGAGCAGTCTTGTGACTTCAGCAGAGCACTGGTTAAAGCTTGTAGGAGGAGTTTTCTTTTTGCTCTAGGAGGATGTGAAACCTCTGACCCTCTGTATGGATAGTACTGATTGGCCCTGTGCTGATCACATGCACTCTCCCAAGAAAAAAAAAAACCTCTCTAGCAATACACACCAAACTGAGGATGTGCATGTGACCACGGGTTCAGTCTGTATCAGGTGGTCATTTCAACAAGAGGAGGAGCAGAGAAGAAAGGATCAAACAGCCTTTTTACACAATGCAGAGGATTAACCCCTTAGATTCTACAGTGAGTATAACAAGCATGCTTTACTGCATATAGAGACTGATTGTACGGTTGTGGGTTTAGTAACACTTTAAGCCCTGGTTCACACTGATGCAGTGCGGAATTTGCAGCGTTTTCTGTGCGAAATCTGCACTGCATCAGAATCGCACCCTGTTCATGCGAACCGCTGCGGGTGTTAAGTTAACAACACCCCGAAATCGGTCCATAAAACAGGGTGCGATGTGCAGAATTGGATCGCCTAGGTGTGAATACCCATGCAATCCAATTCTAGAGCAGACCAGAAAAAGGGTCCTGCACGTTTTTGGTGTTGGTGCGGTGCGATTAGAGCCACAAAAAGTGTACGGCTCCAATTGCATCGCACACAAATCGCATGTGATTTGCACAGGAATGCAGTGTAGTTCCTGTGTGAATTACATGCAATGTTCTGCTCCGAGTATATGTGAACCCAGGCTAAAGGATACGTGTACCTTTGTATTTAAGGCAATACTTGGGCTGTTCAGAGTAATCAGGGGACTACAGTACAGAAACAATGAAGAAGTGTGGTCCAGCTGAAGTGCTCAAGCCCAGGAGATAGCAGATCAATGTGGGTAATAAATGAGATACAACTTCACACTAAGGAGCTGTATGTTTTTGCCTCAACTCTAGCCCGGCTGTTTATGTAAAATCTGCACATAAAAAAATGCATATGTTCTTCAAGTCAACAGGATAATTAGATATCTGTTTCTGAAAGCTCAAGAGATTCTTATATTTTAAGATCACCTGTACGCTTGAACACGAGCCTTCTTCAGCACATTTAATAACATTTCAAAATGACTGACTTGAATGAAGTACCTTTTCATGCTGATTATAATAACAGTACCTAGAAAAGATGCACACTCATTATGAGAGGTCAGAATCCACGGCACTGTTTATTAATCTATGCAAGGCTGAGAGTTCAGTGTTCTGTGAACTCTGCTATGGCAGCAAAACAACAAGTGGTGCTCCATTGCACAATTAGAATTAAATAAGCACCTTTTTTCTGGGGCTGTGTTTGTTTTCATTCTAGCCCAGATAGAACAAGCAAACAAAACAATAATTAGAGAAGAGGGAGTGGCTCTTTATAGTAAGGAAGACAATAGCAGTACATTACACAAGGGAATTACTTACATCACTCCACTCTGTCCAAGTTCCCCAGGGAAAATAAGACATGTTGAGTGAAGTTCATTGTTGGTGTAAAAGCAATTGCACTGGGACTTTCTGACAAATTTATAGTGTATTTATTTATAAAATGCCAGGAGATTTCTCCGTATCGTACAGCGTGGGAGGTATAAATAGAAAGTAGAGGTAAACAGGTAGGCCATCACAGTGGTGATTATTGACGAGTGTGGATTGAGAGGTTAAGTGCTTTGTAGATTTCATCAGAAGAAAGAGAGGTTCATCTACAAAACAACAACAAGGCATTTGTTACCAGTGGAAACCATCCAAGCTACGTCCCATTGGTAGCTTCTACTGAAACAAACAGAACTGTAATCAATAACAAATCAAAGGGAGAGATTTGACCACAACCTGTTCTGTGTTCAAACCTTGACATGAAAAGTTCTAGTTCCAAGCACTGTGCTGCCCTAAAAGAATGTACAAAGATTTTAAAAATGCTTCTGTCTCCAATGATATTCCTAGAGCAGGAAAGCTAATCTTTTTTCATTTATTAACCTATACATTTCCTGATCTGAGTTACACCACTTGAAATGACATGGCGGCAGACTTAACAGATACATGGAAACATAACATAAGAAGGGAAACTTAAAGTGGAATTACACTGTATTTGAGCACCACAAACCAAAAAGGTTGTTTGATTAATTTTTAATATTCAAAGCAAATGCCCCCATCCATGTCTCCATGCTTTATTTCCTGAGAAATCACTTAGAAGAACACCCCCTAGCATTTCTGGCCATGGCCATCTTGAATAAGGGCAGATGATTCATGTAGCAATTGCTTCCTGGAATCCATCTGCCCTTACATATACACATATAGGCAGGACGGTGCTTAGCTGAGAAAGCCCCTCCTCCTCTCCTGAAGACTCCTGGGATGTATGACATCATTAGCCTAGGCATGGAAATCAGGAAGAAACTAAAGAAATGTGAAAAACAGTTTAAAATATGTAAATGTGATATATAATCCTATCTATTTACTACTGCTAGCAGCATAAGCATTAAAAATAGTCAATGTTTATTGAGAGAGTGAAGTTCCACTTTAAGCAGTCTATAAACAGTTCGAATCTCAACTGGTACAGCAGGGACTGGCCAAGATTCAAACCATATAGGGGCAGGCTGAATGTACCTAGGTTGATACATCAATCAGCTTGGGTATAACCAATCTGTTGGATTTTACATGCAATTATTGCTAGCAAAAAAACTTATTCCTGCGCCAAAGCTTTCCAAATAACACTCTAAAAATGCTGCTGTGCCAATCGTGAAAACACAAACAATATAAATATAAATAAACAGCGCAAATTTAGATAATTAATCAATATAATAAATCATTAAAATAAGTGCATAAATTATTCGTGTTTCCCCTTAATAATAAACAAAAACACCCAAAAGTCCATGTGCTGAAGACATAATTAAATTGTAGAAATAAAAAATAATATAATGAAAGTGCCAACTTCTTTTCTTCAAAAAATATTTTCACCTTCCACCAGTGCACACACCAACATTGAATACACTCACCAGAACTTGGTGAGTAAAAGGCCTTTTAAGGAATTTTAGGGATCCTAAACCCTCTTTGGTGCCACGCTAGGGAAAATCTTCACCCTCCGAATAGACTCCACCATCCAACCAAAAGAAAAAAACTCACATAGCATAATATTGTCACACCATAGTAACTTATTCCAAATAGAGATTAAGGCCACTCACATGTTAATCACTTGCTAAAGGCATGTTTATTATGTATAAAAGGCTTCAGTTCCAGCAGATATACAACCTTTTCCTTCCAGGACTCTCACATCCACAATGGAACAAGGACAAAACTCCTCTTAGACCAAACAATGAACCAAGATGGCCGCTGGAATGCACCGCTCCGCGTGCGTTCCACTCACCGGAAATGACGTCAGGCGCATAGAGTGTGGACCGGAAATGCGTCAACGCGTTTCGCCCCTCCCATAGGGCGTTATCAAGACACCCATCTCCCCTCCTCACTCACTTAAATATCAATGTAATGCCCTCCCCTCCAATTTAATTGGTCAGACCACCTCCCAGGATAATTACAGAGGCTGCTCCTCCCACTACAAGACATGAGAGACCTTTACAAGATGCCAATCCACATAACAACAACATGAATTTTAACAATTGATGTAAACAATTCAAATAAAAACAATATCTTTATAATTTAATATAATTCATATTAACAAATATGTATCTATCTAAAAACAGATTACAAAATCAAATGAAATAAATGAAAATAAAATAAAATAAAATAATAAATGAAAATAAAAATAAATAATAAAAAATAATAAATAAAAATAAAAATAAAAATAAACATAAAAATAAATAAAAAATATATAAATAAAAATAACAATAAAAATAAAAATAAAATAAAATAAAAATAAAAATAAAAATAAAAAAAATAAATATAAAAATAAAAATAAAATGAAATAAAATAAAAATAAAAATAAAAATAAACATAAAAATAAATAAAAAATATATAAATAAAAATAAAAATAAATATAAAAATAAAAATAAAATGAAATAAAATAAAAATAAAAATAAATATAAATAAAAATGAAAATGAAAATGAAAATAAAAATAAAAATAAATATAAATGCATAAAATAAAATAAAAATAAAAAATAGTCTTTAAACACTAAATCCTCTACTCTTACCAATCTGACAGGAAACAGTTGATATCTATATCTGAGTTCAACCCCCTGGGCAACAAAATCTCTATTTGGAATAAGTTACTATGGTGTGACAATATTATGCTATGTGAGTTTTTTTCTTTTGGTTGGATGGTGGAGTCTATTCGGAGGGTGAACATTTTCCCTAGCGTGGCACCAAAGAGAATTATTGCTAGCGGTTAGCAGTAACCACAGTGTTCTCCTGGCGGGGACAGCTCCCCCTCCGGGATTGCACAATGGCTCCGTAGGAGGGTTTTCTCCATCAACACAGTCAGTGTTAAATTGAGACATTTTCTTTCCTGCAACCCAGGGTTGCAAGAAAGGAAATCGCTCCATCTATGGCCTGCTTAAGGCAGTGCTGTCACCCCTTGAAAGTACAGAGTGTCACCCCTTGAAAGTCCCACTGGAACTATTTGTCTTCAAACAGCACTAGTACTTTCTAAAAGTATAGGAGGTGGAGGAGAAGAAGACATCAGCTGATGTTATGGAGCAAGCAAGGTGGTGTAAAGCAGGACACTAAGGCTTCACTAAGGCTTTTTTTTTATTTATTTATTATTGGTATGTACAGTATACAGCACCAACAATTTACACAGCGCTTTACATATATCTCGTACATTCACATCAGTTTCTGCCATCAACGAGCTTACAGTCTAAAGTCCCTAACTCACATTCATACATACACATATTAGGGCCTATTCAGACAGGAGCCAAATTCCTACCAGAATGTCTTTGGAGTGTGCCAGGAAACTAGAGCACCCAGAGAAAACCCACACAGGCACCTGGAGGAAATGCAAACATCACACAGGTAGTGTTGTGGTTGGGATTTGAAATGATGACTCTAGTGTTATGATACAGCATTCTCTTAGAACAGTGATTCTTAATATAAATCTTAATTATATCTTATTTACATTTAGATCCTTATTTTTTTAAATTTGTGTTTACATCTCATTATTGATAATCTCCTGTAGTCTCTTTGCATTGATATCATGTCTACATGCATGCATTCCAGCAGCGGCTACATATCATTGCTCATGGTGGGTTTAATGGGGATGTCAATAGAGGGCCATTCCTGTGCAGTAAGCATCCTCATCAACCAGTAATAAGCTGGAAGTGTAGGTGAACATGGTAATTATGCATGAAAGCAGGTTTGAGGCAGGAAGGGAGTATTGTCACAGATACAACACCTCCTACGCTTGGGGACCCAGATCAGTAGAGAACCGATGGACCAATGTAAAGTATGATATGTAGAAGAAGTTCCTCCAGGAACTTGTGCAAAGGTTGTGCAGCTCTAATACAAAGCTGGGGAAGCTCGATATAGACTTTAGTAAAGAGCAAAGAAAAGAGTGCACCAACATTGTGCATTACCTCAGTAATCAATTAGTATATTTATTGATATAGGAATTATACTGACAAGAATAGCAATAAAACAGGCTTACCAAATCCCAAAACCGAGTCCCTGGGTTAGGAGACAAGGGCGAATCCCATCAGGAGGGGAGATTCTCAGGATGAAGTTGACACGTTCAAAGGGAGATCCCTTCTTCATCAGAGCTCTTTACTAGGGAGTATTGTCACTTCATACCAGAAAGTGCTTGAACAAGGATCTTCATGGCAGGATCTCTGAGTATTATTTTTATGAAACCTATTCATTTGAAAAAGATGAATAATGACTTGTTAAATGAAATTATATAAAATTATATAACACTTTAACGATTGGGTTTAGATCTATTTCAGCCTTTTTTCCCTTTTTACACACTTTGAAAATCAAAGATCAGTTGTCACTCCAGTCCACACTTTAGTTTCTCAAAAGAACATAGACTGTTGCCATGGCTATCTCTGAGGCAAGATGTGATAGAGTGATGAACATTACATACAAGCCGAGAAAAGCAGCATATTACATATGATCTAGTAAAAACAATCACAGGAAATCTCACTTCTTCATACAACACTTCTTTCCACAGTCCTACCTACATCATACCCTGGAAGCATAGGAAATGGTTGCAATAGCCCTCCTATGGTTTATTTATGCATGTATTTTCTGTTGTCCCTCTCGCCATGTTAACTTCAAGCCTAGTGCCCAACATGCATATACTTGTACTTGTCAGCTGATGCCTATTGTTTCCCTTACTAATCATCACACACCACCAAAATGAAGTCTTCATTCTCCATGACAAAAGATGAACCATGTTTGGGGACAGAATTCTTGCACCCCTTACAGAAATATCTCAAGAACCCCTGTCTAAGAGTGAAGCAGATAAGCCAGTTGACTTGCTACAGTCGAAAATTGTAATGTTATTATTCCTGGATGAGCTAGGGAACAGGGAACTTTAGAGACAGGCAGCATGTGGCACACCAAATTCATAATTGGTAACATTTTTCTAGAATATATATATAACTGAGGTATTGTCTATCATCATGGGTACTGTATGTTAATGAGGAGATATGCCACATGACTGGATTTTGAGATGTATTATACACAAGGGGATTATTGGGAAGTATTATGTAGCAATGGTATACCTGATTATTCATTGACTGACCAGCTAAGGAGGTGCCAGAAAATCTATGTGGGAGATAGGCCAGGGGAGTGGAGGGAGCATCAGATTTATGTAACATAAGGGATTTAGTGGGTTCACATTAGAACATTAGTGTTTGGTAATCTGTTTATGTGGGTTGAGGTCTGCAACAACTATATACTCTAAATCCAGCCATAGATGGTTCGAATTTTGGCTGGTTCAGCAGGTACCATCCGAAATTCAATCCATGTATGAGCAGGCAGAATGTACCCAAGTTGATTAATCAACGTGGGTACAACAAGCCTGTTGGATTTTACATACAATTATTGCTAGCGGTTATTATAGCTGCTAGTAGTAATCACTGTGTTCTCCTGGTGGAGACAGCTCCCCTCACTCCCCCTCTGGTAGAACATAATGGCTCAGTGGGAGAGATTCCTCCAGCAACACTGACTGTGTTGATTTGGAAATTGAGCGTTTTTTTGTTCCTGCATTCTGTGGTTGCAGGAAAGATAATTGTTCCATCTATGACCGGCTTTAGGTAGTGTTGATGGGGAAATCCCTCCCACTGATCTATTGTCCCAGCAGGGGGTTGTGGGGAGCTGTCTCTAGCAGGAGAAAAGTAATAATCGCATGTTAATTGTTAATTGATGAATTGACTTGGGTGCAATCATCCTGTCCATATATGGATAAAATCTCTGCTGGAATCTCTGCTGAACCAGCTGGAATTTGAACCTTCTGTGGGCTGCTTAAGATGCTGATTTACTAAAGGATTGAGAATGTTCACGCAATAAAATGTGTGAAATTTCACTTCAATTATTCCATCATGTGCAAAAGAAATACATATTCAGGAATATTCTTTTTACATTATTATTAGAGATGAGCGAATCGAAGTATGCGAAGTGGAATTCGTTTCGAATATTAGGAAAATTTCAATTCGCGTCGAATCCGAAAATAAGCAGACTTCGGATGCGCGAATCGAAATTTTTCCTAAAATGGCGGCGACATGTGCGGCGACGGAGCGGGGATGTCTGGGAAGGCGCGCAGACAAGGAGCGCTGACCCATAATGCATTCATTCATGACATGTGATCGCATTAGCCAATCAGCAGCCAGCCAGCACAGTGTAATGGTCGAGCTATAAATAGCGGCCATTTTAGAATTCTCCATTTGCCTCCAGTCATTCAACAGAGGCAGACCTGGCTGTATGCAGGGAGAGAGTTAGGGACACAGAAACGTTACTTAGGGACACAGAAACGTTACTTAGGGACAGAGAAACGTTAGTTAGGGCCACAGAATCGTTACTTAGGGCCATAGAAACGTTACATAGGGCCACAGAAACGTTTACTTAGGGCCACAAAATCGTTAGTTAGGGCCACAGAAACGTTACTTAGGGACACAGAATTGTTACTCAGGGACAGACAGAATTGTTACTGAGGGATACAGAATTGTTACTGAGGGCCACAGAATCGTTACTTAGGGCCACAGAAACGTTACTTAGGGCCACAGAATTGTTACTTAGGGACAGACACAGAATTGTTACTGAGGGACACAGATTTCTTACTGAGGGCCACAGAATCGTTACTTAGGGCCACAGAATTGTTACTTAGGGACAGACACAGAATTGTTACTGAGGGACACAGATTTGTTACTGAGGGCCACAGAATCGTTACTTAGGGCAACAGAAACGTTACTTAGGGCCACAGAATTGTTACTTAGGGACAGACACAGAATTGTTACTGAGGGCCACAGAATCGTTACTTAGGGCCACAGAATTGTTACTTAGGGACAGACACAGAATTGTTAGTGAGGGACACAGATTTGTTACTGAGGGCCACAGAATCGTTACTTAGGGCCACAGAAACGTTACTTAGGGCCACAGAATTGTTACTTAGGGACAGACACAGAATTGTTATTGAGGGACACAGAATTGTTACTGAGGGCCACAGAACCGTTACTTAGGGCCACAGAAATGTTACTTAGGGCCACAGAATTGATACTTAGGGACAGACACAGAATTGTTATTGAGGGACACAGAATTGTTACTGAGGGCCACAGAACCGTTACTTAGGGCCACAGAACCGTTACTTAGGGCCACAGAAACGTTACTTAGGGACAGACACAGAATTGTTACTGAGGGACACAGATTTGTTACTGAGGGCCACAGAAACGTTACTTAGGGCCACAGAAACGTTACTTAGGGCCACAGAATCGTTACTTAGGGCCACAGAAATGTTACTTAGGGCCACAGAATTGTTACTTAGGGACAGACACAGAATTGTTACTGAGGGCCACAGAATTGTTACTGAGGGCCACAGAACCGTTACTTAGGGCCACAGAAACGTTACTTAGGGCTACAGAAACGTTACTTAGGGCTACAGAAACGTTACTTAGGGCCACAGAATCGTTACTTAGGGACACAGAAACGTTACTTAGGGCCACAGAAACTTTACTTAGGGCCACAGAATTGTTACTTAGGGACAGACACAGAATTGTTACTGAGGGATACAGAATTGTTACTGAGGGACACAGAACCGTTACTTAGGGCCACAGAAACGTTACTTAGGGCCACAGAATCGTTACTTAGGGCCACAGAAACGTTACTTAGGGCCACAGAAACGTTACTTAGGGCCACAGAATTGTTACTCAGGGACAGACACAGAATTGTTACTCAGGGACAGACACAGAATTGTTACTCAGGGACACAGAATTGTTACTGAGGGACACAGAATTGTTACTGAGGGACACAGAATTGTTACTGAGGGACACAGAATTGTTACTCAGGGACAGACACAGAATTGTTACTCAGGGACAGACACAGAATTGTTACTGAGGGACACAGAATTGTTACTGAGGGCCACAGAACTGTTACTTAGGGCCACAGAAACGTTACTCAGGGACACAGAATTGTTACTCAGGGACAGACACAGAATTGTTACTGAGGGACACAGAATTGTTACTGAGGGACACAGAATTGTTACTGAGGGCCACAGAACTGTTACTTAGGGCCACAGAAACGTTACTCAGGGACACAGAATTGTTAATCAGGGACAGACACAGAATTCTTACTCAGGGACAGACACAGAATTGTTACTCAGGGACAGACACAGAATTGTTACTGAGGGACACAGAATTGTTACTGAGGGCCACAGAATCGTTACTTAGGGCCACAGAAATGTTACTTAGGGCCACAGAAACGTTACTTAGGGCAACAGAAACGTTACTTAGGGCAACAGAAACGTTACTTAGGGACACAGAATTGTTACTCAGGGACAGACACAGAATTGTTACTCAGGGACAGACACAGAATTGTTACTCAGGGACACAGAATTGTTACTCAGGGACACAGAATTGTTACTGAGGGACACAGAATTGTTACTGAGGGACACAGAATTGTTACTGAGGGACACAGAATTGTTACTGAGGGACACAGAATTGTTACTGAGGGCCACAGAACTGTTACTTAGGGCCACAGAAACGTTACTCAGGGACAGACACAGAATTGTTACTCAGGGACATAGAATCGTTGAATTAAAGAGTATGTCAGACAACATGCAGAGGAGTGGCAGAGGAGGCAATGTTTTAGGAGCGAGCAGACGTGGCAGCAGAGGAAGGGGTCGAGGCAGCACTATTCGCAGCCAGAGGCCAGTGCTCCCGGTGTCATCCAGTACAGTGAGGAAGAGCTAACAGAGGGCGGTCAGGAACGGGGGGAGACATCCGCCTCTTCAGCAGCCAGGCGAAGAAGTAGTGGCGAGGAGAGTGGCTCGGTAGCCGGTCTAGAGACAGGTCTGTCTCCTGACCCACACGCAGCCGAGGGGGCTAGTAGTGAGGCGGAGACCCTAATTGATGATGATGAGGCTGATCGCACTTGGCAGCCTCGTCGTCATCAGGCTATTGCTTCCGCATCATCAGGAGAAGAGGGTGGCAGCTTGGCAGCGAGCAAAACAGTCGGTGGGTTGTCTCCATCGCCACACTCTGCCATGTGCCACTTTCAGGTCTCCTCACACACTGCTGGTGTGTTCCATTTTTTGTCATAGGGTGCTGGCAGATTACGGGCCTCCCATAGCTGCTGCCAGGCCCCTAATCTGCCATGGGCCCCTATACCGCCTCCTCATGCTGCTGCGAAGTCCAGAGTCTCTCATGGGTCCCTGTACGGCCTCCCATTGCTGCTGTCTCCATTGCCACACTCTGCCATGTGCCACTTTCAGGTCTCCTCACACACTGCTGGTGTGTTCAATTTTTTTGACATAGGGTGCTGGCAGATTACGGGCCTCCCATAGCTGCTGCCAGGCCCCTAATCTGCCATGGGCCCCTATACCGCCTCCTCATGCTGCTGCAAAGTCCAGAGTCTCTCATGGGTCCCTGTACGGCCTCCCATTGCTGCTGTCTCCATCGCCACACTCTGCCATGTGCCACTTTCAGGTCTCCTCACACTGCTGGTGTGTTCCATTTTTTGTCATAGGGTGCTGGCAGATTACGGGCCTCCCATAGCTGCTGCCAGGCCCCTAATCTGCCATGGGCCCCTGTACCGCCTCCTCATGCTGCTGCCAGGTCCAGAGTGTCTCATGGGTCCCTGTACGGCCTCCCATTGCTGCTGTCTCCATCGCCACACTCTGCCATGTGCCACTTTCAGGTCTCCTCACACTGCTGGTGTGTTCCATTTTTTGTCATAGGGTGCTGGCAGATTACGGGCCTCCCATAGCTGCTGCCAGGCCCCTAATCTGCCATGGGCCCCTGTACCGCCTCCTCATGCTGCTGCCAGGTCCACAGTGTCTCATGCCATGTGCCACTTTCAGGTCTCCTCACACACTGCTGGTGTGTTCAATTTTTTTGACATAGGGTGCTGGCAGATTACGGGCCTCCCATAGCTGCTGCCAGGCCCCTAATCTGCCATGGGCCCCTATACCGCCTCCTCATGCTGCTGCAAAGTCCAGAGTCTCTCATGGGTCCCTGTACGGCCTCCCATTGCTGCTGTCTCCATCGCCACACTCTGCCATGTGCCACTTTCAGGTCTCCTCACACACTGCTGGTGTGTTCAATTTTTTTGACATAGGGTGCTGGCAGATTACGGGCCTCCCATAGCTGCTGCCAGGCCCCTAATCTGCCATGGGCCCCTATACCGCCTCCTCATGCTGCTGCGAAGTCCAGAGTCTCTCATGGGTCCCTGTACGGCCTCCCATTGCTGCTGTCTCCATCGCCACACTCTGCCATGTGCCACTTTCAGGTCTCCTCACACACTGCTGGTGTGTTCAATTTTTTGACATAGGGTGCTGGCAGATTACGGGCCTCCCATAGCTGCTGCCAGGCCCCTAATCTGCCATGGGCCCCTATAGCGCCTCCTCATGCTGCTGCCAGGTCCAGAGTGTCTCATGGGTCCCTGTACGGCCTCCCATTGCTGCTGTCTCCATCGCCACACTCTGCCATGTGCCACTTTCAGGTCTCCTCACACTGCTGGTGTGTTCCATTTTTTGTCATAGGGTGCTGGCAGATTACGGGCCTCCCATAGCTGCTGCCAGGCCCCTAATCTGCCATGGGCCCCTGTACCGCCTCCTCATGCTGCTGCCAGGTCCACAGTGTCTCATGCCATGTGCCACTTTCAGGTCTCCTCACACACTGCTGGTGTGTTCCATTTTTTGTCATAGGGTGCTGGCAGATTACGGGCCTCCCATAGCTGCTGCCAGGCCCCTAATCTGCCATGGGCCCCTATACCGCCTCCTCATACTGCTGCAAAGTCCAGAGTCTCTCATGGGTCCCTGTACGGCCTCCCATTGCTGCTGTCTCCATCGCCACACTCTGCCATGTGCCACTTTCAGGTCTCCTCACACACTGCTGGTGTGTTCAATTTTTTGTCATAGGGTGCTGGCAGATTACGGGCCTCTCATAGCTGCTGCCAGGCCCCTAATCTGCCATGGGCCCCTGTACCGCCTCCTCATGCTGCTGCCAGGTCCACAGTGTCTCATGCCATGTGCCACTTTCAGGTCTCCTCACACACTGCTGGTGTGTTCAAATTTTTTGACATAGGGTGCTGGCAGATTACGGGCCTCCCATAGCTGCTGCCAGGCCCCTAATCTGCCATGGGCCCCTATACCGCCTCCTCATGCTGCTGCGAAGTCCAGAGTCTCTCATGGGTCCCTGTACGGCCTCCCATTGCTGCTGTCTCCATCGCCACACTCTGCCATGTGCCACTTTCAGGTCTCCTCACACACTGCTGGTGTGTTCAATTTTTTTGACATAGGGTGCTGGCAGATTACGGGCCTCCCATAGCTGCTGCCAGGCCCCTAATCTGCCATGGGCCCCTATACCGCCTCCTCATGCTGCTGCCAGGTCCAGAGTCTCTCATGGGTCCCTGTATGGCCTCCCATTGCTGCTGTCTCCATCGCCACACTCTGCCATGTGCCACTTTCAGGTCTCCTCACACACTGCTGGTGTGTTGAATTTTTTGACATAGGGTGCTGGCAGATTACGGGCCTCCCATTGCTGCTGCCAGGCCCGTAATCTGCCATGGGCCCCCGTACCGACTCCTCATGCTGTGACGTTGCAACAAGGTGGAATTCAACCCTACATATGTTAGACCGCCTTTACGAACAGCAAAAGGCCATCACAGATTTCCTGATGTTAAAAGCGGATAAAGGTACTCCCTGTGTAACTTAGATGTCAGCCATTGGCAGCTCATGCGTGACACCTGCGCTTGCTCAGGCCCTTTGAGGAGGCCACGCTATTCGTGAGTCGGCAGGACTATGGGATGAACGACGTCATTCCTCTGTTGCACGTCCTGGAACAAATGCTGTTAACAATGGCTGGTCAGGGTGCGGTAGACGTGGCGCACAGATCTCAACGCCACATGACCCCTGTGGGGGCAGGACAGGAAGAAGAGGAGGAGGTAGAGGAGGACATTGGTGCTCAGGAATTATTGAGTGAAATGGGTGGTTTTTCCACTCAGCGGACAGGAGTGGAGGAGCAGGAGCATCTGGTAGAGGAGGAGGAAGAGGAGACAGAGGACCCAGACGCACCGTGGCAGTATGCTGTGGAGATGGAGGCAGGGAGTCCCTCGCATTCCTTGGCACAAATGGCCCATAGCATGCTCGCTTGCTTGCGTACCGACAGCCGAATAATAACCATCAGACAGAGGGATGACTTTTGGCTGTCCACCTTGTTGGACCCTCGCTACAGTTCAAAAATGGTGGCCTTTTTCACACCTGCTGAGAAAGAGGCCAAAATAACGTACTATAAAAACCACCTATGTAGTCAGCTGGTCTCTGCCTGTCTGCGCCAACGTCCATCCTCAGACACTGTGGGTCCTGTGCGCTCGCGTTCCGCTGCCATGGCAGCAGGGGAGGGGTGGGGTGGTAGGAGCAGTGGCAGCTCCACCAGCAGCAGCTGCCTCAGTCTGCAGTCGATGATGAGTAGCTTTCTTCACCAGCGCAGTGAGGAAACTACTAATCAGCCGCAGCAGCAGCAGCAGCAGCAGCATCAGGTGGACCTGGAGCAGGACCTCAAACAACAGGCTTAGGCCTACTTGGACAGCACCCTGCCAACCGAGGTAGACAATCCCCTTGACTACTGGGCAACGAAACTTGACCTTTGGCCCCAACTAGCTGAATTTGCCCTTGAAAGGCTGTCATGCCCGGCCAGTAGCGTGGCATCGGAGCGCGTGTTTAGTGCGGCAGGAGGTATTGCAACTCCGCGGAGGACACGACTGTCCACCCAAAGTGTGGAGAGACTCACGTTTGTGAAAATGAATCAGGCGTGGATTAGTCTGGATTTCAAACCACCAGTTCCTGACACAACTGACTAAATCCACCATGAATCATGCCCCAAACATGTGCCACTTTCAGGTCTCCTCACACTGCTGGTGTGTTCCATTTTTTGTCATAGGGTGCTGGCAGATTACGGGCCTCCCATAGCTGCTGCCAGGCCCCTAATCTGCCATGGGCCCCAGTACCGCCTCCTCATGCTGCTGCCAGGTCCACAGTCTCTCATGGGTCCCTGTACGGCCTCCCATTGCTGCTGTCTCCATCGCCACACTCTGCCATGTGCCACTTTCAGGTCTCCTCACACTGCTGGTGGGTTCCATTTTTTGTCATAGGGTGCTGGCAGATTACGGGCCTCCCATAGCTGCTGCCAGGCCCCTAATCTGCCATGGGCCCCTATACCGCCTCCTCATGCTGCTGCCAGGTCCAGAGTCTCTCATGGGTCTCTGTACGGCCTCCCATTGCTGCTGTCTCCATCGCCACACTCTGCCATGTGCCACTTTCAGGTCTCCTCACACTGCTGGTGGGTTCCATTTTTTGTCATAGGGTGCTGGCAGATTACGGGCCTCCCATAGCTGCTGCCAGGCCCCTAATCTGCCATGGGCCCCCGTACCGACTCCTCATGCTGCTGCCAGGCCCGTAATCTGTCATGGGCCCCTGTTGTCGCTTGTTGGCATATTCCGCTCGTTCAGATGCTCCTTCTCCTGCTACTCCTCTTCACGGATTCCGTCAGCAGTCTTTCTTGGAATCCGTTTCCAAGAGACAACAGTTTGCGAGCACGCACCCGACGGTGCAGAAGCTGAACGTCCTCCTGTCCAAGTTGCTGCTGCCAGGCTCGTAATCTGTCATGCGCCCCTGTACCGCCTCCTCATGCTGCTGCCAGGTCCAGAGTGTGTCATGGGTCCCTGTACGGCCTCCCATTGCTGCTGCCAGGCCCGTAATCTGCCATGGGCCCCCGTACCAACTCCTCATGCTGCTGCCAGGCCCGTAATCTGTCATGGGCCCCTGTACCGCCTCCTCATGCTGCTGCCAGGTCCAGAGTGTGTCATGGGTCCCTGTACGGCCTCCCATTGCTGCTGTCTCCATCGCCACACTCTGCCATGTGCCACTTTCAGGTCTCCTCACACTGCTGGTGGTTTCCATTTTTGTCATAGGGTGCTGTATGGCCTCCCATTGCTGCTGCCTCCACCGCCACACTGTGGCTCCACACTCTGGTTTTGGCCCCGTGACTGCCCAAATGAGTGAAGTGTGCGGTGATTCTAAGATCGACGGCACTCATCTGCATGTCATACTGACTGTCAGTATTATTTCTCTTCCCCAGCAGACTCCAAGGGCATTTAAATTAAAGGTACAGTGTTCTGCACTAATATAAAGTCTCTCTGAAGCCTAGAAACACCCTTTTATAAGTTAAATTCGCAGCGAATATATTCGACTCGAATCAAAATTTTTCCACGAATTCGCCGAATCAGTTGAATCGAATTTTTGAATACTTCGCTCATCTCTAATTATTATGTAAACATTCCCAGATCTTTTAGTAAATCAGCAACTAAAGGTGTGTGGTTCAGCAGGGGAATCACGTATTCTGTGAAAATTCTGGTATTCTCGTGAGCTTCTGGTCTGGAGTTTTCCAATAATGTTTTGCTGTTAAACTTTTTAAATGTTTAGGTATTTGGCTGCAGTGGCTATTAAATCTAGTCATGCAGTGTCATTATGTAGATTGTAATATAAAGAGGGGTGTGTATCATTTGAAATGATGGTAATCCTAATACCCTAGTAATGATAATGGTTTATGTACACAGAAGCATTCCCACAATGAGGTGAGAACCTCCTCCCAGGTGGCATAATTGTAGCAGCAGTAACAATAACAAGCTTATTTCATAGAAACTCACAAACCCAAATAGGAAGAACTAGAATATAAGTATCAGTTTTCTAAAACGACTTTGTGAGTCATTACTGAATACTGAATAAATGTAAGTTGAATTCTATGCAAATATAACCCCCCCCCCCCAGCCCCCTTAGTGTGCCCTCACATCTGTGTATTGCAGTCGAACACAGAAAATCACACATTTTATAGCTTGTTACCACAATGCTTGGTAATGACAAATTAGTGGTGAATTACAGTGTCATTCACTTTAAATGGCACTGCAATGCACTTTGCAAACACACCCAATGCATGTGCATTAAAGTGTGCCAACCACAATGCACAATTAGGCTACATTCTCACTAGCTTTGTCAGCAGGCGTCAGACATGTTTAACCACCCTAGCGGTCTGATTATGTCCATATTTCTGTGCTCAAAGCGGTACATTTTTTTGCATGGACATATGTATTTTTTTTATTGTAGGCCTGTAATTTTTAGGAATAACTCACTGAAATCTGTCCGAACAAGAGTCTAATAAACATCCCGGGTATGATAAAATTTGAAACACTAAATTATAAATTATAATTTAATAAATAATCATAAAAAATAATAATATAATAATAAATTTAATTCAATAATGTAATCAAACCAAAAACACTGAAATTTGAAATATAGCGCCAAGTTCGCACATCACTGAGCAAATTCGCAAAATCGTTGTCAGTGTCTGATGACGAATTTCCCCACAAATCATCACTCAATTCTGCAAGTAGTTCTAATTTACTATCGCTGTTCTCTAGCTGGTCTAAAACCGATTTTGACCTAAAGGGCCGCTTTTTGGACGCCATGGACATTTCTCAGTTTCCAGGCAGAAAGAACAGTAAAAATGCAGGCAGGGCACAGGACAAAGCACTCGGGACAAAATGTATGTGAAATGGATTGATACAGTAATGTTTTACTATGTGATTTTAGTGTATTTAGTGAATGTCACTTTTTGTCATTTTTAAATTTCCCGCCAGTTCCGTCCCCATACGTCCCGACGCTCGCAGGGGACGGAACCCAGATGACAGATGCCGGCATCCGCCGGATTACATTGCCGGGGACACTGCAGGAGGGACATCGCGGGAGCGCAGAACAAGGTAAGTGAAGAACAGATGCCAGAGCAGCACCGCATGGTAAGCCCGAGTGTAGCTCGGGGTTATTGCTTTTGGTACTGAAACTTTACCCTGAGCTACACTCGGGAATACCGCCAGGGAGGTTAAAGCTTCTCAAATGCCTATGAAAATTTTGCACACGGCAGCACTATGTGCTGTTCACACTGAAGCGATAGCGTTGTGTCGCGGCAAAACTGGCGCCTCATGTCAAGTCAGGAGGAGTTGAAGCCTCCCATTCAAGTCTATGGTGCTGCTCCTCAAACGCCTGGCAGGCGGTTGCAGTGCGGTTGGGACATGTTTGTGTAGCGTTAATACCATTTAACTTCATTATAGGTGTTTGTGGTGCGGTTTTAACGCTTGGCAAACGCCTATCAAACGCCTCAAAACCACACATAGGGCGTTTTGGGAGCGTTTGAGTAGCGTTAAAAACGCTTCCCAAATGCCTGTCTAACGCCTGTCAAACACTATAGGGGCGTTTGGCAAGAGTTAGAAATAAAGTCAAGTATGAACGAGCCCTTAGGAACCATATGTCTGTCCTACTGCAATGCATTAGAAAAAGGCACATTTAAAAGCAAACTGTCATTATAGAGGTGCAGGAGCTGCCATTTCTGACTTGTCCTTAAGTACAACTCTGCAGTTGTCATCCTTTTCATTCTTTCAAGAAATGGTGAGTCACTAGCTTAGGACACTTGATCAGCACAAACGTGTTCCAGCTCCACTAAGCAATGGAACAAAGACAAGGATAACAGCCCCAAAGCAAGCACTTTTAAAATAAGTAAACAAATGGTAACTCCTGTTTTTCAATCCTTTATCAGTAGAATGAGATCACAAAGCACCTGTATAATGGAAGAGGCAAAGGTTTAAATTTAAGTATTTTATTGTGGATACAATGTAAAAAACATAAAAACACATCTCTCATAGGTGTAAAGAAACCCTTTTGATTAGGACTACAAGAAGAAGGGATTACAAGAAGGAAGGATAAGAAGAGATCTTCTTGCAGGTCTCCATAAAAAAGCACTTAAATGTAAAGTTGAGGTTACAATGTACATGCAGGGATTGCTCAGTGACCTCATTATACCAATCCATGATGCAAAGGACTCCCCATGAAGCTCCTTTATGATGATGGCATTCAACCAACTATTTCTATGTTATTATCCAGCACCCCAAGGAACATCTACATTTGACTTCAATTTCTGTCCTGACAGATTGCCTGAAGCATTTTACCTGCAGATTGTGGATAACAAGACCCACATTTGCTAAAAAGTACTGGATAGCCTCAGTAGATATAGACAATGGTTAATCCCCATCAAGCCAGAATGGCAGTGGTCACAGAATAATAAGTGCTTTAGGGGATGTTCATCTGACCCCCTGGTGTTCATTGTCACTTGTACTAGCAGGGCCACTGCAAGGATCCCTGTCCACCTAGGTGAAGATGAGTATTTGCCGCTTCCCCTTCTGCTCTCCATCATAAAACCCATCTCTCTGTGTGCCCGCAGCTGCTGCCAGCAGGAGAGGAGAGAAGGGAAGCAACCAGAGCTGCGGGGGAAGGGGGCACATAGGGGGGCAGACAGCAAGGGGTGGGGGTGATCAGAACAGTGGGGGCACAAATATTAAAACTGATCCCTGCAGTGCAGCTGGAGGGAGGGAGAGGAGGAGAAGCTGTCAGTGCTGCAGAGAGAGCCAGAAAATGCAGAAAATTGGAGTAAGCAATAAGGCAGTACAGCTGGCCCTCCTGCTCGGCACCTCTGTTGAACTGATGGGACCAAGTACAGGAGGGTCAGCTGTACTGCCTTTTCAGCATCCCTGTACCCCCCATCCTGGGGCCCTAAGGTGGCTGCCTATTCTGGCACCATCTTTCATGGGAGTAGCAGGAAGTTCGATGTGACTGATGATCTGCTTTCTTTAGTTACTGCAGTCTGATTGTCCTGACGTGTAGTATTTCACTGCTGTTGCACAACAGCTTGTTAGTGAATAGAAAATGAGTAGTTGCAGCAAATAACCTTAGCACTGTATTGAAACTACATCAAAGACAGCAACCAAGTCAAATATGAAGCCATAGAGAAAGGGGACCTAAAACACTGCATGAGTTAAACAAATAACTCCACCAATAGAGTAGTTATCAAAGGAACTTCCTGTCATTAATCCATCAGAATCTACCTGTAGTTCACATACTGTGTTTTGTGTAAAGTGTGAACACCTCCCTAGAATGCAGACCTTATTGTTTTAAGGGAAATTATATATATACTGCTCAAAAAAATAAAAGGAACACTTTGAAAACACAGCAGATCTCAATGGGGAAAAATATTATGCTGGATGTAGAACGTAAGGATGCCCCATTGCTTGATGGAAATGAATCAACCTACGGAGGAATGAATTCAAAGACACCACGAAAATTTAAGTGAAAAAATTATACAGCAGGCTAGTTCATTTTGCTGAAATTACATTGCAGCAACTCAAAATGGTACTTTGTATGGCCCCCACCTGCTTGTATGCATGCCTGACAAATGAGACGACGGATGGCGTCCTGGGGTATTTCCTCCCAGATTTGGACCAGGCATCATTGGACAGTCTGAGGTGCAACCTAGCAGTGTTGGATGGACCGAAACATGATATCCCGGATGTGTTCTATTGGATTTAGGTCAGGTGAGCGTTGGGGGCCATTCAATGGTATCAATTCCTTCATCCTCCCGGAACTGCCTGCATACTCTCGCCAGAGGAGGCCGGGCATTTTCATGCACCAGGAGGAACCCAGGACCCACTGCACCAGCATAGGGTCTGACAATAAGTCCAAGGATTTCATCCCGATACCTAATGGAAGTCAGAGTGCCATTGTCTAGCCTGTAGAGGTCTGTGTGTCCCTCCATGGATATGCCTCCCAGACCATCACTGACCCACCACCAAATTTGGAATGATGTTACAGGCAGCAGTACATTCTTCAGGGCTTCTCCAGACCCTTTCACGTCTGTCACATGTGCTCAGGGTGTACCTGCACTCATCTGTGAAAAGCACAGGGTGACAGTGGCTGACCTGTCAATTCTGGTGTTCAGTGGCAAATGCCAATTGAACTCTATGGTGCCGGGCAGTTAGCATAGGGCCCACTAGTGAATGTTGGGCCCTCAGGCCACCCTCATGAAGTCTGTTTCTGATTGTTTGGTCAGAGACATTCACACCAGTGGCCTGCTGGAGGTCATTTTGTAGGGCTCTGGCACTGCTCATCCTGTTCCTCCTTGCACAAAGGAGCAGATACTAGTCCTGCTAATGGGTTAAGGACCTTCTACGGCCCTGTCCAGCTCTCTTAGAGTAACTGCCTGTCTCCTGGAATCTCCTCCATGCTCTTGAGAATGTGCTGGGAGACACAGAAAACCTTCTGGCAATGGCACGCATTGATGTGCCATCCTGGAAGAGTTGGACTGCCTGTACAACCTCTGTAGGGTCCAGGTATTGCCTCATGCTACCAGTAGTGACACTGACCCTAGCCAAATGTAAAACTAGTGAAAAACAGTCAGAAAAGATGAGTAGGGAAAAAAAATGTCAGTGGTCACCACCTGTAAAACCATTCCTGTTTTGGGGGTTGTCTCATTGTTGTCCATCTAGTGCACCTGTTCTTAATTTCATTAACACCAAAGCAGCTTAAACTGATTAACAACCCCCTCTGCTACTTAACTGACCAGATATATATTCCAGGAGTTTAATTGAGTTGATGCTATACTCTGAATAAAATGTGTTCCTTTACTTTTTTTGAGCAGTGTATGCAGTGTATATAACCAATAACCATTTGATATCTATGCAATTAGTTGGTTATAGCAATCAGTATATAGAACCTTAAAGTTACTAAACCCACAACAGTAAAATCAGTCTGTATATGCAGTAAAGCATGCTTGTTATACTCACTGTGGAACCTAAGGAGTTAATCTTCTGCATGGTTTTAAAAAGCTGTTTTGATCCAGTCTTCTCTGACCCTCCCCTTCTTCCACAGTCCCTAATCCATCTGCTGATAGAACAGAGCTGCACATGTTCAGTGTGTATTGTTAGAGAGGTTTTTTTTCTTGGGAGAGTGTATGTGATGAGCATAGGGCCAATCAGCACTGTCCAGACAGAGGGTCAGAGGTTATGCAGCCTCATTGGACAATCAGGGGAGAATGAAAACGCCTGCTAAAAGCTTTAAGCAGTGCTCTGCTGGAAACTGATAGAAGTCAGAAGAACGCCAATGAGAAGTTTAAAATTACAAAAATAATTGCATTTCCATGTTCTGTGTACTATGAGAGACCAGATATAGTGAATGCAGGGTCATGAGTCTAGTAACACTTTTATATGGAACATTCATTTTTGGTAATTTTCTATGAATAAATGACATACATCCTTTACCCTCATAACTATTCTTGTTTCCTCCATGTCAATATTTATGTTTCTTTGCTTCCAACAGCACTTCCACAGCACTTTTCAAACGTTGATATATGCAATGAAATGTCTCTTGAGACTCAGTCTGTGTGGACAGCACTCCTTATAAAGAAACTTTTTTTAAATCAGTTATCATCTTCATTGAAAAAGAAAAACAGAAAAAAACACTGTAAAAAAACAATGTTTCTCACAAAATGTATCTGCAAAATAATAGAAGAGAGGCACAGTGTCTTTGATTGGTTATAACACCAATGGACTATTTTACATTGTGCAGTCATGCAACACTGTACCCATATGAAATTTTTAGCATGTTTTTAAGACAGATAAAACTTTATTTTGGTGGTATATATTCACCACTGGGATTTTTATTTTTTGCTATCTAAATGAAAAAGTCCAAACATTTTGAAAAAAAAAAGTGTTTTTCTTACAAAATTTTGCAAATAAATAATCTTTCTGCAAAAATCTTAGCCAAAATGTATTCAGCTATCTGTTTAGTAAAAAAAAAAATAATAACCCAAATTAGTTTATAACCAAAAATTATAATTTTTCAAAAAAAAGTTTACTTTTTTTTTTATATATATATTATTTTTTTTTTTTTTAACATATAGTCACCCTAGCAGTACAGTGTCATAATAGTGACACTGTATTACTTGTGGGGGGTGATGAAGAATTTTTTTTTTTTTACACTGATTGCTTTTACACCCATAAAGTCTGTAAAAGCAATCATTTCTCCTCTTTTCTTGCATTCTTGCAGCCATTGAGAAATACTGTGAGAGCTGGGATTGGTCACAGCTTGTCACATGGCACAAAGCTGTTATGAATAGCCTTGTACCATGTGACCTCTGTGATCATTCACAAATTTCACTAGTAATAAGTAATGATGTCAGTAAGTGACATCTTGCTTACTACTATTCATGTGATCACTGACTGGCCAATCAGTGATAACATGATCGGGACCTCACAGAGAGGTTCCGTACAGTGATTGGTGTTCTGGTGTTGCCTCCAGACACAGTGGGTACTGGATCGTGGTGTCGCACGCTCCCAGGTAGCGCGCACAGTCAGTGAATGCGGGGGCCGTTTATAAACAGCCACCCACTTTGGCTCTGCTCCCTTCCGGCCGTTTATGTAAAGGGCCAGACGGGAAGTGGTTAATGTATGAGAAAGAGAGATGAGGCTCAATGGTGTTGGAGTCAACATGCTAGAAAATCTAATGTTCATAATCTGGATGTACCAAGTCATCTACCTAGGGCTTTTCAAATTTAATTTGACACCTCTGTGTGAGAAAAAGAATGTTAAAGTGTTAATCATATGTTGGTTTCCATCCCCTCCTAGGATACAGATCCCGGGAGCCAAAGGAACAGTCAATTGAAATACCAGCTTTAATGTATTTCTCACAGATTGCCCTGAGCTGAGGACCATGATCTCATATGGATTGTGAGAACAGAAATGGTAGAAAAAACTTTATTGGCTTCCAGAGAGTACTGTGTTGAAAACCATGTTGAGGATCATACAGCCAAGAGTTAGGAAGAGTGACATCACCAGTGGCGGACTGACCATGCAAACACTCAGGCACTGCCCGAGGGCCCGGGGTCAGTAGGGGGCCCCATGAGATGACCCTGGTACCTTTCATTGGCTTTTTCATAGGCTTTTTTGGGTGTTGGTGAGGACACAGGGGCCCCATGATCCCCTATTGCCCAGGGGCCCCATGAGCTGTCAGTCCGCCCCTGGACATCACCTTTACCGTTTGGATGTTGCAAATCCTCCAGCTAAATTATTGGCTGCTGGCTTTTCCAGAGTAGTTCTCTACCAGTACCTTGTCAGGTACCCCTACTTACAGTGAAAGTTGCAGATAGTTTTTTTCCTTTTCAGATTGTAGCCATCAAGTTAACATATAAAAGTTTTACCAAACAATAAAAGTTTCCACAAAGATATTTTTTTAAAGCAATATTCACAGATACTGCCACTATATGCTATCAAAAGCTTTATTCATATTAGGCAACAGCCAGGCTCTTTTTCCCAAGTTGTTGGTGGGTGTTTTCATATTGGGAAATAGCCTGTGAAGATTTACCGCTGTAGATTTATTTGGCATAAAGATACCTGATCAGACAGCATTATAGTGTCAATAACTTTATTAAGTCTTCTAGCCAATACTTTTGACAGAAGTTTAATACCACTAGATAAAGGAGAAAGAGGTCGAAAAAAATTGTGGATCTATTGGGTCTTTGCCCAGATTTAAAATTAAAGCTGAACTCCACCCTTGCAGGGAGGCTCCCTCGCACTGCAAGGGTTAAATGCTCAGTGAGTTTAGGGGTAGAGGAAGAGGTGTAATACCTTAGTCCTCTCCCTAGAAGTCCTCCACTCTGGATTGTGGGTGGTTCCTCACCATTCCCACATACACTGCAGGATTATTGGCCTTATATTGTTGTTGTGGGGAGGGTACTGCAAGGCTAATTGTTTTTCCTGCCCAGAATGGGGCTTTAAAACTAGCTTAGCTTTAATCAAAGATGGTGGGATATGACCTCTATTGATCACCTACTTAAATGCAGTACCTATAACAATTTTGGCAGCATAGTTTTAGCATATCGTTTATTCACTACCATCACCCAGTGTTTTATTATTATTATTATTATTATTATTATTATACAGTATTTATATAGCGCCAAAGGGTGTGCTCAGCGCTGTACATTAGCGAGGAGGACAGAACATGAGACAATACAGTACAATACAATACACGAGGGGTTCGAGGGCCCTGCTCTTTCGAGCTTACAATCTAGGAGGGAGGGGATAGTGTTACAGGAGGAAGTGGCTGTGGGGGATGGAGTGGTAGGAGGAGTGGAGGAGATCGGTTGTTAGGTGAGGGTGGGGTAGGCTTCCCTGAAGAGATGGATTTTTAGGGTGCGCCTGAGGGTGAGGAGGGTAGGTGACAGTCTGATGGATTGGGGTAGGGAGTTCCAGAGGATGGGGGAAGTCCTGGAGAAGTCCTGCAGTCGGGCATGGGAGGAGGAGACCAGGGAGCTGGAGAGTAGGAGGTCCTGTGAGGAGCGAAGGGCACGGGTAAGGTAGTATTTGGGTATCAGGTCAGTTAGGTAATTTGGGGCAGCGTTGTGAATGGCTTTGTATGTCAGTTAGTAATTTGAATTTAATGCGTCGGGCAATCGGGAGCCAGTGAAGGGATTGGCAGAGGGGGGTGGCAGATGTGGAGCGGTTGGTGAGGTGGATGAGTCTAGCTGCTGAGTTCAGGATAGACTGGAGTGGGGATAGCATTTGTTTGGGTAGGCCAGTGAGAAGGAAGTTGCAGTAGTTCAGGCGTGAGATAATGAGGGAGTGTACAAGTTGTTAAGTAGTGTCTGGGGTGAGGAACGTGCGTATCTTGGAGATGTTGCGGAGGTGGAGCCTGCATTACTTTGATAGTGATTGGACATGAGGTTGGAAGGAGAGGTTTGAGTCCAGGGTGACGCCTAGGACTTTGGCTTGTGGGGTGGGATTGATGGTGGCATTGCTAGTCGTGATGGAGAGGATGGGGGGGGCGCGGGCTTGGGGGAAAACTAGAAGCTCGGATTTGGACAGGTTTAACTTGAGGAAATGGAGCGACATCCAGTCTGATATGTCGTTCAGGAGGTGGGCGATGCGGGCGGAGAGTGAGGGGTGAGGTGAGGGGTGGAGAGGTAAATTTGTGTATCGTCGGCATAGAGATGATAGTTGAAGCCGTGGGAGTGTATCAGTACCTTGGCAAAAGGGAGGAGGTGTAGATGGAGAAAAGGAGGGGTCCGAGGACAGAGCCTTGGGGGACTCCAACAGAGAGGGGGAGAGAGGGGGAGGTGGCAGCGTTGTAGGTGACGCTGAAGGAGCGTTGGGATAGGTAGGAGGAGAACCAGGAGAGAGCAGCATCCCTGATGCCAAAGGAGTGCAGTTTAGTAAGGAGGAGGGGGTGGTCGACTGTGTGGAAGGCCGCGGAGAGGTCGAGGAGCAGGAGGACTGAGTAGTGGCCATTAGCTTTGGCGGTTAGCAGGTCATTAGTGATTTTAAGTAGGGCAGTTTCGGTGGAGTGTAGGGGATGGAAGCCAGATTGTAGTGGGTCAAGGAGGTTGTTGTCAGTGAGGTGGGTGCTTAGGTGGTTGTAGGCTAAGTGCTCAAGGAGCTTGGAAGTGAAAGGCAGCAGGGAGATGGGTCTAAGGTTGTTTAGATCAGTGGGGTCAAGGGAGGGTTTTTTGAGTATGGGGGTGATGTGTGCGTGCTTTAGGGGGGAGGGGAATGCGCCAGTAGAGAGGGAGAGATTGAAGATGTGGATGAGGGAGCGAATGATGGAGGAGGGGGGTGACTGGAGGAGTTGTGAGGGGATAGGGTCCAGGGGGCAAGTGGTGAGGCGGGCTTCAGTGAAGACCTTAGTGACCTCCTCAGTGGTAGCAGGGCTAAGGGAGCGGAGCGTTGGGGAGGTGGTAGTGTGCGGGGCGTTAGGTATGGTGGGGGGCAGTGCAGCTGCGAGGTCAGAGGAGGGGAGAGTAGAGGGCGTGATGGAGGGAGGGAGGCTAGGTGGAGAGGTGGATTGTGAATTGACAATGTCCTTACGGATTGCATCAATCTTGTTTTGGAAATGATTGGCAATCTTGTGGGTGGTGAGTGAGGTGCTGAGTGGAGGTAGGGGGGGAGAGAGCAAGGATTTGAAAATGGAGAAGAGCCGGCGAGGACAGGTGGAGAGGGTGTTGATGAGGGTTACGAAATAGGCTTGTTTGGCGGCGTGGAGGGAGGTGGTGTAGGTGAGGAAGGCGGATTTGTAGAGGGAGAACGCTCAAGGGGATCTGGTCTTGCGCCATGATCACTCCAACGCGCAACTGCATCGTTTGAGACATTTTGTATGGTCGTTCTGCCAGGGTTGAAGCGGACGGGGTCTGATGCTATGCATGGTTAGGGGTGCCAGGGAGTTTTATAGTTAGGAAATTAACTGGTCACCATAGCAAGATCCTACAATGTAATAGAATCTAAAAATGTTTTTTTGGTAAATGATTATGTTGTATGTAGGTTTAAAGAGATGATAAGAAGCTAGTTGTTTTGGAGATACACTGTGCATACAAGTAAAATGCTAATTCTTGCAAAATGTCATTGGGCATGTTTACTAATTTGCCAATATAAGTTACTTATAACTTGTGTGCTTATATTAGTAAGGGGTTGCTGAGATTGTGTTATTTTTACTACAAGTGTCCCATTCACTCCCCTTCTTCATAAAAGTCAGAAATCTGTTGCCCTATATCAGTGATGGCGAACCCGTGGCACGCGTGCCACAGCCGGCACGCCGAGCCTTATCTGTGGGCACGCCAGGAGAATACCATATTTTTCGCTCCATAAGACGCACTTTTTTTCCCCCAAAAAAGGGGGGAAAATGTCAGTGCGTCTTATGGAGCGAATATAGAGCGGCCGGTCCGGTATTTCCACCACGGCCGTGTCAGAATACCAGGCCGGCCGCTCAGCTCTGCAGTGGGACCGTACCTGTCCCTCTATCCAGCGGCGCGCTGTCTTCCCGGCTTCTGTAGTGTGCATGACAGCCGGGTCCCAAGTGCGCATGCGCAAGAAGCAGTGCTCTTTGTGAATGGTAAGGCGGCACCTGGGACACATGACAGATCCCAGAAGCCGCCGGACCAATCACAAAGCGCAGCGCTTCTCGCGCATGCGCACTGGGCATCCGGCTGTCCGACGAGCGCCCACACTACAGAAGCCGGGAAGATAGTGCGCGACTGGATAGAGGAACAGGTAAGATAAAAAAAAAAACTCTGCGGAAGTAAGAGCGGGTACCTGTCAAATTCAGGTACCCGCTCCCCCTCCCTCCCCAAAGGTCAGCAGTCATCTGTACTGTCCGCAGTCTCTGGTCATCCCTGTGCTTTCCGCAGTCTCTGGTCATCTCCTGTACTGTCCGCAGTCTCTGGTCATCCCTGTACTGTCCGCAGTCTCTGGTCATCCCTGTACTGTCCGCAGTCTCTGGTCATCCCTGTGCTGTCCGCAGTCTCTGGTCATCCCCTGTACTGTCCGCAGTCTCTGGTCATCTCCTGTACTGTGTCTGCAGTCTCTGGTCATCTCCTGTACTGTGTCCGCAGTCTCTGGTCATCTCCTGTACTGTGTCCGCAGTCTCTGGTCATCCCTGTACTGTGTCCGCAGTCTCTGGTCATCCCTGTACTGTGTCCGCAGTCTCTGGTCATCCCTGTACTGTGTCTGCAGTCTCTGGTCATCCCTGTACTGTGTCTGCAGTCTCTGGTCATCCCCTGTACTATGTCTGCAGTCTCTGGTCATCCCTGTACCGTGTCCGCAGTCTCTGGTCATCTCCTGTACTATGTCCGCAGTCTCTGGTCATCTCCTGTACTTTGTCCGCAGTCTCTGGTCATCCCTGTACTGTGTCCGCAGTCTCTGGTCATCCCTGTACTGTGTCCGCAGTCTCTGGTCATCCCCTGTACTGTGTCTGCAGTCTCTGGTCATCCCTGTACTGTGTCTGCAGTCTCTGGTCATCCCTGTACTGTGTCCGCAGTCTCTGGTCATCCCTGTACTGTCCGCAGTCTCTGGTCATCCCTGTACTGTTAATTAGTTTGCACTACTGTACGAGTTGTTTTTTCTAAACCAAAAGCTCGATATTCAGGTTTCATTGCAGTGTTGGCACTTTGAAAGAAATAAGTTGGTTTTGGGTTGCAGTTTGGGCACTCGGGCTCAAAAAGGTTCGCCATCACTGCCCTATATGGTCATGGATTTTATATGAGGTTCGACCAGTAGACATTCAATATCATGGAGTGATGTGGAAGGAAATGCAAAAAGGAACAATGTTAGGAAGGGTTAGGGCATTTTTCAAGTATAGACAAATATTAAATACAAAAACTTTCTAGGACTACCCAGAACAATATTTAAAAGGAAAAGGAAAAGAAAGAGAAAGAAGGGAGTTAGGTAGTTTGGTCTTAAAGTGGTTCTAAAACCTAAACATTTTACCTTAGTGCATTTCTCACCTTAAGGTATAAAATGTTTAGGTTAAAGTATTGCCCCCTGATCAGAGGCACAACTAGAACCTTCAGGGCCCTGGTTCAAGAAACCATGAAGGGCCGTTCCCACTGATCCTGGGGCCCTTTACACCTTATTATGGTCTGACAGCGGGATCCTTTCACAAATTCTGGACCCTCTTCCTGATGACAGACTGGATTGATAGGAACTGAGTTTGTTTCTAAGATATATATCAAGAGCCCCCACTTTGGAATATATGTGCCTTGGCTACTTTGACTACTATGCTATCTTTATGATTGCTTATGTACATTGGGTCTGGATGGTTCCCCATTAGGAAATTGGTCCTTCTATTTTAAGAGTATGTGTACAAGACCATTGGCTGTTTACTGAATGTACCTGAGTTTCCCACCCAAAAGGCAGTGATCTCAAGTTGACTTACTAATTTACACCTCTATGGGCAACATGCACATGCTATGAATTCCTGTCTACCCTACTGGCTGATATTAGTCTTTTAAAGATTGGAGTGGGTTCTGAGGTTCTATCACATGTGCTCCTAAAAAAGGATTCCCGAAATGCGAGTCTACAAGTGAACTGTAATTGGAATCATTGCATGTTGTGAACCCCTAAGTGGAGATTAATTTTTAATGTTGTACAGGTATATTAGATTTTAGTGATACATAATAAAGTTGCTTTTACGGTACTCAGTTTCTATACTTTATGTCCACACAAAGTCTATGACTACATAGTCTGTTCAGAGCTGTACATGATTTGCTGGGATGTGGATATATCGCACACAAAGTCTGGGTTTCTCTCCCGCTATACTGTAGATATGTAATAAAGGAACACTTTTGGAAAGACTTAGGGCATTCCTCAAGTATAGACAAATCTTAAATACAAAAACTTTATTTATACAAAATGTATCTAGATTTCCAGGACTGTCCAGAAAAATATTAAAAACAAGTAAAATAAAGAAAAGGAAAGGAAAGAAAAAGAAACAGAAATAAGGGAGCTAGGTAGTTTGATCTCAAAGTGGTTCTAAAGCCTAAACATTTTTTACCTAAATGCATTCCTTACCTTAAGGTAAAAAGTGTTTAGGTTAAAGTACTGCCCCCTCACCAGAGGCATAACTAGAACCTTCAGAGCCCTGTTGCAAGAAAACATGAAGGGTCCCCCTGACCCCTGCCAAGACCCTCCCTACTGATCCTGGGGTCCTTACTCCAGTCGCCTTGCCCTTTTTAATGGTCCCGCAGTGGGACCCTCACATGTTCTGCAGCGGGCCCCCTTCCTGCCGTCTTGGGCCCCCACACGGTGGCGGACTGCCAGGGCCCAGTTTCAAGTGCGGGGGTGGGGGCTGATCCTATGAAAAACTGTTACACTTGTTAATATTGTTTTGAAACTGACAGTATATAAAAGACATGTGAATATCTAGCCATTTAAACATAAGAAGTATGCAGAATCATGGTAAATCACATGTTGACATTCTGTACTTCTGCTTTAACCACCTTAGGCCATTTTCACTTCTAACTCCCAGCTCAATTTACCAACCAGCCTGCAACCAACAGAATTGGCCTGTTTAATAGTTCACGTTAATCTGCACTACAATGATGGTCAGGATACATGGTGCTGGGTGAACAATTTGTATATCCTGGAACTGTGCACTCAGGAGTAGTTTTGAAAAAAGCAATATTTGCTGTTTTTTTAACTGCATTTACAATAAATGTGTTGGTCTACGCTAGGCAGTTCACTTGTGGCTTGTTTTGTTCAGATTTTGGAGCATTCCTAGATGCTTTCATGGGCTGCAAGTATACTGCAAGTGCTTAGATCTTAATCATTCCTATATTGTCAGAGACAATACAGTGGCTGTTGACCTATTGGAGGTTTAAGTAGTGAGTGTGTTCCTATATAAGTTTTGTAGAATTCAAATGCAAGCTCAGTTTGATAAAGATAACACTAATAAACATTAACACATGACAGAAAGGTTTTCAGTATGCAACCAAAGAACAAATGGGGGAAAACTGATAACAGAAACTTCCTGTCTGTTTATCTGTCCTAAGCAGCTTGCAAAAGGCACCCTCTGTTACGAAATAGTTAATGCTTGCTAGGACCCTGCTTCTCTGAAGATAAATCAATATGCACCAATTTTCCTAGAAAGAGGGTGATTAGGCTGCAGATTGAGACCTGGCTACATAAGGATGTGGTCGCAGTGTGTTAAAAAGTGATAAATTACATCAGGCAAATGTTGTTTGCTTTGTGTGACAAATTCTTCAAGATCTGAGGAAGGCCATCATGGTTGATGACAACATATTTATTTAAATACTGCAATACCTGAGTTATATACAGTAGGTTCCATTGTTCATTGGATCCAGTCAAAGCCTCATTTGTATGTAACGCTACCTTTGTGAGGGCCACTTTTATGTTTGCCCCGGTTTCCCCTTATTTCACCCACAGCCAGGCACAATGAATTTCTTCAGCTGATTACACACACACTTCCACTGGTTGTCTTCAAAGCTGCTTGGATGTAGGGGATGTTTGTTGTTGGAGTTTTATTGCAGAACTGGGGATAGGGATGGAGAATTGTAGTAGGATACTTCAAAATTAGAACTATTAACACTGAGGACATCTGAACTTAGCTCTCTGTTGAGCAATGCAGAAGTCCTGGTTAGAGAAGATAGCAGACTTCCTTGTAACATATAGCAGCAAGTAGTTTCAAGAGTGAGCCAAGTTCCTTTAGTTGTAATAGTAGTAACAGGGTTGAGCTCCTCAAATACAGGCCCATTACAGCAGACTGCAACAGTCTAGATGTCATATCAACCAAGAAAAGTCCTTTATAGTAGCATCAATTGGACAAGCTCCCCAGAACACTAGCCAGGGTTCCCTTTCAAGCACCAGATGGATAGCAAAGCACACAGAGTCCCCAAGATCTCTCAGTGTCTGTACTCACAAGTCCAAGGACAGAATGGTTGCCTCCTTCCAAGCGACTCTTTCCAGTGGTACCAGACAGATCTTTGGCAGACCTTAGATTGTACACCCCTTAAGGGTTAGGGACTGATGTGAATGTACAATATATATATGTAAAGCGCTGCATAAAATTGACGGCGCTATATAAGTACCTGTAATAAATAAATACAATAAATAAATCAGCTTGCTGTGGAACCAGGGTCACTCTATCTTCAGGCCCTCAGGCCCACCCACCTGAGGCCACATGGTAGCAGGTGCCAGGCAAGGCAGCCTACCTCCAGCCTGGCTTGGTGCAATCCACTCCCGAGAAAGACCCAGAGCCCATGTGCTCCCAGAACATAAATACCACTCCCAGCATGCAATGGGGTCACCTTCTCCTGCAATTGGCCAGGGCTGTACTGTTGGAGAATTTTTCTAAATTAATATCATTCTCAGTTACATCATGATATATCATACCTTTGTGTAAAATCAGACAATAGGTAGTCCAATTTTCACATAGCGTGTACTAGGTTTGTAGGCAAGTTGCCTATGTGTAGTTTAGCTAGATTTTGCCCCGGAAGGGAGTGTTAGAGCTAACTGTGTTTCCCGGGCTTTTCTTGGTGGGTATTTTGTGTCCTACTCACTGGTCCTGTGTCAGTATAAGGGGACAGTGGTCTAGAGCCTGGAGTCTGCTGACATTGTTGGGGTTCCCTGATGTTGCCGGAGTACTCACTTGAGACCATCAGCCATCAGGGGCCTTCCACTATGTAGAAGGACTACTGGGACTTACAGTCCACCCTGAAGATACCAAGCTTGAATTCTGCCATACTGGACAATGCCAAGCATGAAGTTGTATAGCGTCTATAGCATGGGTCAGTCAAAGCACATTGGGGTATGAAGACAGCAAAGTGGTTGCTAAGGGTATCGGTGGTCTAACAAGCAGCCTGTAGTGCAGCACGTATCTGCGATAGGTGAGACAGCCTCTCGCAGTGATGCAATAGCAGGCCCTCAGCCTTCTGCATAGGTACGGAAGAACAAGAGTTAAGTGAGTGCACATATTGAGTCTGCGGTAAGGGCTGCCGTTACTGGCATTGAGGTAGCAGAGATACCCTGGACAGGTGGAGTGGGCATAGGCTCAGCGTATCCGACCTAAATGCAACAGCATCTTACATTTGTATTTCTGACTTGAGGTGGGTATCTAGGGGGAAATAAAACTGAAGCTCAGCTGCTTGTTTTTACAACCCCCTGACTACTTGTGTGAAAGAGGCCTAAAGCAGGCAAAATTATCTGTCTGAAAGCACCAGACCAGTAAATGACTGTGCATTTTGTGCTTTATATACTCTGTGCACTTTGTAAGTTACGCATTCCCGACCACTGCACTTTGTGCGTTACCCACTCATGAGCTCTACACTCTGTACATTATATGCCCCTGACACCTGCACAATGTATAATATATACACCTGACACCTACTTTTTATACATTACATACTTCTGATCCCCACACTCTGTACCTAGGCCCAAGTTTTAAGCCCCTGTAAACTCAATTTTGTCACACCCATGCACTGCCTCAAATTCTCTTCTGGGTGCCCAAGAGGGGGCCCTGCCAGGTAAGCTGTAGTTGGACCCAGGGGCGGACTGACCATGTGGAAACTAGGGCACTGCCAGAGGGCCCAGGGTCAGTAGGGGGCCCCATGAGATGCCCCTGGTACCTTTTTCATAGGCTTTTTTGAGTTTGGGCAAGGACACAGGGGCCCCATGATCCCCTATTGCCCGGAGCCCCGTGAGTTGTCAGTCCGCCCCTGATTGGACTCCATGATTTCTAATGACGGTCCTGGGTGCTAAATATTGTTTTGATAAAAAAATATCATGAAATGTACAAACATGCAAGGGTGTAGTTATCGTAGTTGTAAAAAACTGCAAAAATAGTCTGGCCACCTGAGGTGCAAAATGAAAGGCAGGGCCTGGCAGCGAAAGAGTCAGTCTACCCAGAACTGTTTTTCTTTTGAAATTACCATATTATTGGTGGGATATCTGTAAACAGAAAGTGCTGAAAATGAAAAAGTGAACTCGGCTTCCCTATATACACTGCTCTAAAAAATATATACGTGATTTGCATTTCCGGGTAAAGGGTGGGCGCACCGCCCTACCTGTACCGCCATTGGCGGCTACAGATGTCAATCGCCAGGTCCCGGCCGGAGATTCCCCGCCAGTACCCGGCGATCGCCGAGTAACACTGACAGGAGGAGACCTGTGTGTAAACATATACGTGATTTGCATTTCCGGGTAAAGGGTGGGCGCACCGCCCTACCTGTACCGCCATTGGCGGCTACAGATGTCAATCACCAGGTCCCGGGCCAGAGATTCCCCGCCGGCACCCAGCGATCGCCGAGTAACACTGACAGGAGGAGACCTGTGTGTAAACAACACAGGTTTTTCTCCTGCCAGCAGTGACATGCTGTTGTGTATTTCTCTGCACAGCAGAGAAATACACAGCAGCATGTTTCCCAAGTAAAACACACACAGGACATGTTGTAAAACAGCACACAGTTAACCCTTTGATCGCCCCAGATGTTAACCCCTTCCTGCCCAGTGTCATTAGTACAGTGTTAGTGCTTTTTTATTAGAACAGATCTCTGTGTTAGTGTAATTGGGATGTCAGTAGCAGTTAGTCAGTTCCCCCCCAGTGTCAGAATGCCCACCGCATTCCCAATATAAGTCGCTGATCGGCGCCATTATTAGTATAAACAATAAAAATCCCAGTATATATACTGCCATTTGTAGATGCTATAACTTTCACGTAAACCAATTAATTTACACGGATTGGGACTTTATTTTAGCAAAGACATGTAGCAGAATACATTTTGGCCTAAATTTATGACGAAATATGATTTTCTTAAAATTTTTTCACTGGATATGTTTTATAGCAAAAAGTCAAAAAGAGTGGGTTTTTTTTTCAAAATTGTCAGCCTTCTTTTGTTTATAGCGAAAAAAATAAAAACCACACAGGTGATCAAATACCACAGAAAGAAATCTCTATTTGTGGGAAAAAGGACACATTTCATTTATGTACAGCATTGCATGACCGTGCAATTGTCAGTTAAAGTAACGCAGTGCCGTATCGCAAAAAATGGCCTGGTCAGAAAAGGGGGTAAATCCTCTGGAGGGCAAGTGGTTAAGAAGAGAAAGAACTTCACTGTCTAAATCAACAGTGACTATTTTGAATCCTTATGTGGCAAGCATTAGTAAATAGATAGGGAAGTAAATCATATTTACTTGTTTCAAACTGTTTTTTTAATTTTTTTTTAGTTGCCTACTGTTTCTATACCTAGGCAAATAATGTCATAAATCCCAGGGGTCTTCAGGAGGGTACCTTAGATTGTACGCCCCTTGAGGGTCTGATGTGAATGTACAATATACATGTAAAGCGCTGTGTAAATTGACAGCACTATAGAAGTACCTGAAATAGATAGAATAGAATAGGAGGGGAGGAGGGGTTTTCTCAGCTAAGCACACCTTCCTGCTTGTATGCCTGAGCTAAGGACAGATGGATTCCGGGAAGAAATTGCTACATGAATCATCTGCCCTTACTCAAGATGGCTACAACCAGAAATGCTTGGGGGGGGGGTGTTGTAAGTGATTCTATAGGAAATAAAGCATGGAGACATGGATGAATGGGTGAGTTTTCTTTGAATACCAAAGAAGAATGGTTTGTGGCGCTCAGTTACAGTGTCCTTCCTCTTTAAGTTTAAATAGCATTGCCTAATAGTCTGTTCCTTCTTATGTTTTGTTACCAATGCATATTTACTGCGTTTCCTATAGTAATGTGTGGTGCACTAACAAGATAACATTTTATTAGAATTAAAAACAAAAATGATCTTTACTGTTCACATTTGTACCTCTTTTTACTTTTATTGTATCCACTTCTTTCTCCCAAGAAATCACCAAAAATTTTAAAAGATAAGAAAAAGAGTTAAAAATAGCAGCCCTTACAGAGTTTTCAAGCCCCCTCTAACACTCCCTCCTGCTGCAGTTCAAATGAGGTGAGTGCATTCAGAATGTGCTGTTTCAGTTGTACAGTTTCATTTCCATCCATAGCATACTGTATATACAAGCCTTACGTAGCACACAAGTTATGTACCACAGTGATGAAATGCAGAGATTAATTTCCTCTGTAGAAAAGGCCAAGCTTTTGCTTGAGCTTTCTTTGGCACAGCAGCATATTTTTAGGGAAAAAAATGTTTATTTCTTCTATAAGGAGGATGAGGAGCTTTAAAAAATGAATAAAAGTACTGGTTATTTTGCTGCTATGTATAAACCAGTTGCAGATTGTAACTTGTGTAAACTAACACACACATAAGGCTAGGTTCACACTTATGCAATTTGCATTTGATCCATTTCTGCAGTGCGTTTTGAATTTTTGCACATGCGTTTTTGCTGCGTTTTGCAGTTTTTTTCTTGTTGCTAGGCAGATTTAAAACGCATCAAAAATGCATCAAAAACATGGCAAAAATGCACTACATGCTTTTTTGCAGCGTTTCCATTGAAGTCTATAGAACCAAAAATGCAACTTTTTGCTTTTAAAAAGGTTTCTGACCCTTTCCAAAAAATGCACCATGAAAACGCGAAGATGTGAACCTGTCCCATAGGAAAGCATGTTAAATGGACTGTAATGCGTTTCTGCAAAACACTGCAGAAAACGCTTAGATGTGAATCTAGGGTTAGGGCTCACACAGCTGTGTTACGCTGTATTGGACATCATTGCCTAACACAGGCACAACACAAGAACAAGGCATTTAGTTTAGCTTTATATCCTATGGCTTCTGTTATGGCCAAGACACTGCATTAGTGCGCACTGTAAATAAAAGGTGAAGCATGTTGCATTTTTGTGCGGAGCAGCATCTTCTAGGGCACTGTAATGCATTGCAACACATTGTAGCACATACTAATTACACAAATCTGTGAAAGAAAGCAAAAACCCAAGCCCTGTAATTCATTTCAATAAAGGATGGCAGAGTACATTAACCTCCCTGGCGGTCTGATTATTTCAGATTTTTGGTGCTGAAAGCGGTACCATTATTTTGCATGGAAATTTGGCGTTTTATATTGTAGGCCTGTAATATTTAGGAATAACTTACTGAAAACTGTCCGAACAAGAGTCTAGTAAACATCGCGAGTAGGATAAAACTTGAAAGATGAAATCATAAATTATAATTTAATAAATAATCATACAAAATAATAATATAATAATAATACATTTAATTCAATAATATAATCAAACCAAAAACACTGAAATTTTAAATATAGCGCCAAGTTCGCACATCACTGAGCTCAGTCGCAGAATCGTTTTCAGTGTCTGATGACAAATTTCCCCACGAATCATTATCACTCAATTCTGCAAGTGGTTCTGATTTACTATCGCTGTTCTCTAGCTGGTCTAAAACCGCTTTTGACCTAAAGCAAAGCTTTTTGGACGCCATGGACTTTTCTAAGTTTCCAGGCAGAAAGAACAGTAAAAATGCAGGCAGGGCACAGGACAAAGAACTCGGGACAAAATGTATGTGAAATGCTTTGAAACAGTAATGTTTTACTATGTCATATTCGTTTATTAGAAAATGACAGTTTCTAAAATGTTTAAATTTGCCGCTGGTTCCTCCCCCCATACATCCCGATGCTCGCAGGGACCGGAACACGGAAGCCAGATGCCGGCATCAGCCGGAGGAGATGGCCCGGGACGCTGCAGGGGACGCATCGCGGGAGCAAAGGACAAGGTAAGCGCTGCAGGGAAGCAACTGAGCAACGCCGCATGGTAAGCCCGAGTGTAGCTCGGGGATACCGCTTTTGGTACTGAAACTTTACCCCGAACTACACTCGGGAATAACGCCAGGGAGGTTAATATGCACACTAATATACACACATTATGCGCACCTCAGTGCATGCTTGCTGGTGTGAATGAGCCCTTACATTAAAGTGGTTGTAAACCACTTTATATATTTATATAACCAGTTCATATTTCAGACATGAAATATGAGTTTAGCACACTCTTCTACACTATGTACTTGTCTCGATCAAAAAGCATCGAGTGTGATTTCTCCCTGCTGCCTCATTCCTCTGTTATTACCATGATTCACTTCTGACAGCTTTTCCTGACACCAAGAGGTAAAAAGGTGACTGGAGAGGAGAGCTCCAGTACACAGCCTGTGACTGATATCCTCAGCTCTGCATGTTCCCTGTGTACTGTGAGGAGGGTGAGGTGTCCCTTCCCTCTAATCAGGGCTCAAAGCTGTCCTCACTGAGATCTTCAGAGTGTACGTTTAGCTCCCTGCCCACTTGCTCTTCAGAGCTTAGAGATCCTCTGTAAATTCTTGACTTTGAATGGTTGTAGAAGACAGATGGCTACAGATAAACAGGTAAAACGTATGTAGGGAGATTTGTTTCAGTTTCTTTGGAGCTGGTATTCATACCCATACAACATGTCATGTACATGGAAGGCACAAGTGCAATCTTTATTTCATGAATGTACAGTTTTCTCCAAAGATAGAGTCATTAGTATTCATGGAAAGACCTCTCATACAAAACATTATACAATTGAGCTTAGCACTGTCTTATGCCAGCCATAGAAGGTTCGAAAATCGTCCGATTTTTCGTCCAAAAGATTAATCGGCCGATTTTTGCACTGTTAGTGGGTTAATTGGTCAGACAGTTTTTGGGTTTTTTGCACTTTTGGATTATCGGTCATGTTGGAAAATTCGTGAAAAACTACCGATTTTCGCGTCAATGATGGCAAAATCGTAGGATCGTTTTAAAGAAAAAATATATGCGCATGAGCCGTGACCTGGAAGGAACAGAAGTTTTGGCTGTTATATGGGGTGAACTTTATGACTTGGTCGGCCGATTTTTGTAATCGGTGGTGGTAAGGTCGGTTTAACGAATTAACGATTTTTCGTTTATCTTTCGAAAAAACGTGCGTTTTTCAACCCGTCTATGGCCTACCTTAAAGGTAGTTGTGTTGCTTGCCTTGTTTGTTAAAGGGACTACATCTTCATCTATAACTGGTCCTCGGGCAGCCATACCTATTTTCCCTAAACTCTCTCTGAAAGCTAGGGTTACCATTCAACAAGAACAGTTAGATTTAGCAAAATTTGTCAAAGAGAAGGCACTGATGTCCATGTTGGGTTGGGTGTATGGCCACCTTTGCATAAAGATAGAAGATTAACACAACCTATGTGTATGAAGAGGATTATCTCTGCATTTATAAACTTTGTTGTTTTGGATAATGAGTAGCACATTTAGGAAAGGACAAAAGGAAAAAAGGTCACCCAGGCAGGACAGTCTATTTAGCAGCTGCTTTGCCACACAAAGACTTTGACAATAACAATCCCCTTTTTAATGTGGTTGGGGGATGACTGCATTGACTTAAAACAAAACCACAAGTGCAACAATAGGAGGTGAATTTAAATAACCACAATTGTAGAAAATGATTCTGAAAGCAATTTATCTGAACTTCAGTTCCCTCAGGCGTCCTCTGTTTGTGTTTGATACTATTGTGCAAATGAAGTTGATAGCTGTTGAGGTGTTCCATAATCTGCAGATTAGCTTCTTCTCTGTTTATTAGACAACAATTACTTTGTACTTATTATTCCTCTTTGAAATGAAAACACATTCCCCATTCTCCCCCCACCAAACTAGACAAGAATGTGCTCCAAAGTAAAAACATGGTATGTGCATTGCACATCTGTGTTCATTCTCAGCAAATTGACAGCACAGAGATGGAATTTTAGGGTGTTTCTCTAGAAATGTAAACTAACAAGTTACATTTACAGTTAAGAAACCTCTAATGGCATACCTAAAGGATCTATTCCCCACAGCAACAAAAAATTTGAGATTTTGCATTGCCTTGGAATTCATTGAGTACCACATGGCTATAATGATCATTTCCCGCTGACTCAAACAATTTTTATGCCTTTTATTTTAATCCTTTACATTATTACAGTGAGTAAAATCACCTAGAGACATGACATGTAGGTCTTTCAAAACAAATTATTTTGTGTACAATTGACAAGAATTGAAAAATGACCTACTGTATATCTTATGTTTACATTTCATGATTCTTCTTCTTATTATTATTTTTATTACATATATGCAGTGATATATATATATATATATATATATATATATATATTTATTTATTATATTCATATCAGTCCCTACCCTCAAGGAGCTCACCATTTAAGGTGGGTAGTTGCTTGTTGGAACACAACATCCTAGATCAGCAATTCTGCATTGTGGGTGTCAGTAGTCTTTAATCACTTTAAAGTGTTTCTGAAGTCAAAACCTTTTTACCTTAATGCATTCTCCATTCAGAGGAGAAAGAAAACACATGAACAGGCGACACAGTGACTAATCACTGTGCAATCCAACCAGATGCAATCAGGTGACTGGGTGACTGGGAATTCCAGATCCTGATTGTTAGTAGGAGACCCAAGGCTCTCAGTGAGAGCCCAGTTTCTGTGCTGGGAGTTTGCTGTGGGGTGCGCTTCCAGCACAAACAGAAGAACACATATATATGGTGCCCATGTTTAAAGCCCACACCACATATATGTGTTACCATGTCATAAAGGGGTTAAAGTATATATATATATATATATATATATATATATATATATATATATATATATATACAAAATGTTTGGATTTTTTACTTTGGATAGAGAAGGGAATGGTTAAAACCCCTGTAGGTTTATCTTTTTCCAGTCTTTTTCCAGTCCAATGGGTTTGATTTACTAAGGGCAAATGGACTGTGCACTTTGCAAGTGCATTTGAACTCATTTTGCCTAGAGCTTAGTAAATGTGGTAATGCTTTGCTTTGTAAAGATTACCCATTCCAGTGCAAGGAAATTTAAAAAAAATATAAGTATACAATACGGTAAATCATCCAAACCACCCAATACACTACTTGATTCCGAACAGAAAATAACTTTCAGCCCTAGAAAGTTGCAAACATCAAAATTTGATCTAAAAGAGTCATCCAACCCACCTATTAGCATTTTTACCTGTACATGATTGGATGATGGAAATTAGCAGAACTTTACCACATCCACTAAGCTCCGGGAAAATGAGTGCATCTGCACTTGCAAATTGTACAGTCTATTTGCCTTAAGTAAGTTAATCCCAAAATTATTTGCAAATTTGATTATTCATAATAAAAATGTGGTCTTTCTTTTAATTTAGCAGCAGCACAGTAGCAGCACAGTGGCTAAATGGTTAGCACTTCTGCCTGGCAGTACTAGGGTCGAATCCCAGCCACGGCACCACCTGCCTGGAGTTTGCATGTTCTCCCTGTGACTGCGTGGGTTTCCTTCGGGTACTCTGGTTTCCTCCCACACTCCAAAGACATGCTGGTAGGTTAATTTGCTCCTGTCTAAATTGTCCCTAGTATGTGTATGTATGAATGTGAGTTAGGGACTTTAGATTGTATGCTCCTTGAGGGTTAGGGACTGATGTGAATGTACAATATATATGTAAAGTGCTGCATAAATTGACAGCACTATATAAGTACCTAAAATAAATAAATACATTTAGTAGTGTAAATATACCCAACTGGGCTCCATGATAGAAACAAGCAATGTTTATTACTCATGGTGTCCATAACCCTCTTGAAAAAAAATCAAGGTGATAATACATCCTAACAGTTTCCTAACAGAGAAGGAATGATAATGAGTTTGATGGGCCTATAAGGTCATAAGGAGTAACAGCTGACCCTGAGATAGGACAGATGCTAGGGCGGTGTAAATCTTTAGACAGATGGTCAGAGTTAGCAGCAGACAGTGGCAGTCAACAGGCTGACGGTCGGATCAGGCACCCACAAACTGATTCCAGGTTCCAGAATGAAGGACAGAGCAGAGACTGACAATAGCAGAGATACCAGGTCAACTATTAGAATACAAAAAGCCTTAATAAATGACAGGGGTTATCCAGGGCAAAAACAGATAGAAGCCAAACTTGAACCAAGGGTATGAGCAGAGAGAAGACAGACAAACCTGAATCCAAGGAATGAGTAGACAGAAGATAAGCAGATATAAAAACAGGGCATGAGCATACAGACTAACCTGTCGATCAGACCCAGGCTGAATATCAACAAGTCTACTTAAGCGTATGTGAAAACAGTATATGGGTGCTGTAGAGACCATCACTATCAAAAACACCACGAAAGGTCCTGCTACTCTGGTAACAACAGAGACAAGATTGGGGATGTAGTTTGGGGCAGAGTTGTGGCTTGTTTTGTATGTTAGTATTTTGAGTTTAATTTGCTGGGCAATTGGAAGCCAGTGGAGGAGTTGGCAGAGAGGGGTGGCAGACTCTGAATGGTTGGTAAGGTGGATGCGTCTGGCAGCAGCTTTCATGATGGACTAAAGAGGGGAGAGTCTATGGAAAGATAGGCCTACAAGAAGGGAGTTGCAATAGTCAAGGTGAGAGATAACAAGGGAGTGAGTGAATAGCTGGGTGGTTTCATTAGTTAAAAAGGGGCAGCTTTTAGAGATGTTATGGAAATGAAGTCTAGATGCTTTTGACAGTGGTTGGATTTAGGGCCGAAAGGACAGGTCAGTGTCTAGGATTACACCTATTACTCTGGCATGAGAGGAGGGACTAATCTTGATTGAAAAGTCATGTAGGGGGGCAGAAGAGTGTGTGTGTGTGTGATATTACCAGCTCGGTTTTAGAGAGATTTAGTTTGAGGAAGTGGTGTGACATCTATGTTGATATGTCGGTTAGTAAGTTAGTAATGTGAGAAGAAACTGAAGGAGTGAGGAGAGCAGTCGAGCATCATTTGTGAAAATCTGGCCCTTGCTCACCTCTTTGAGGCAATACCAAATGCCTACAGCAATAAGAGTTGATTTTCCAATGCACAAATAATGTGAGCATGCCACATTCTTCATTATTCTACATAGAAAAGGTGTAGCACACTTGCCCTGAGGTCACCATGGGTTTAGAAAAACTTCAGGTTCCTGCACTGCAACATTTCACTTGAGGATAAGAAGATATTTCCTCGCCTATAATTCTCTGCAAGATATCTGCCCATCTATGACCACCCGTCCTTGAAAGATATGTTTGCCTTGACACTGCAGTAAATACTTTGAATACACAGCACTACCACCGCACAATGCTTTTGTAAGAAGTCAAGTAGAACATACAACCCCCCCTGTACCCACTTCTAAGATCTCTGTATGAAAAATATTTTTCCAAAACTGAGAACTGCAGGATGACTTCATAATTACATATTTCAACTAGGCAACAAAGGAAAAGGCAATTAGTAACAAAAAGGATTTTGTACACCAAATGAGTGAGCACCAAGATAATCCTGGTTCATTGGAATCTTAGGAGAATGAGAGTGTTGTTCTCAAAACACAAATGTTAATTCTCTCCCAGCAGCATATCATTTAACTGGTCTGTGTTGTAAAATAAAGCATAAGCTTTATACATCTTAGTAAGGAAAGCATAGTAAATCATGAAAGCTTAGTAAACCATCTTGTTTCCTTTATTGCTGTATTGTATGTCTTTTATGACACTTAGGGGTCTAAATGTTTTCAAACAAATTTTACCTGGGATTCACACATCCAATTAAAAAAATATGTGAATTGTTGGTGAAAGTTGTGTGAATCTTGTATGCCAACATTTATAAATTGACCTGTAAGTTACTATTTACACTGTTGTGCTGTGGTGACATGCTTTACACACTCTTTGGTGTGATGCAGTACCATTCATTTTGAATGGCACCCAAAGCACCTTCTCAATGCACTTGCATTGCAGCTCAGCACAATATGGGGCAATGCATTAACATGTGTTCCTTTCATGCATGCACTTTTTTTGAGGGTTTTTGGTGCATTAACATATGTAAACCCAGCTTTGAAAAAAGCTATTCCGGGGAACAAGTAAAATTACCCATTGAATGCCAAATTCTAATGAGAATAGGCATTAAACATATGTTAATTACACTTCTCTGTAATCCACTGCAGCCACATTCCAGAGGACTTCCCTTGTTGGGTGGGTTGTTATGCTTTCTGCAGTTTGTGCTGTCTACTTCCTCCCTCTCTGCTTGATAGATCACCAATAATACTACCAAGGGAGAAAGAAGCCTCCCAGTACTCATACTTTGATGCATCAATCATTCTATATGGAGGAGACAGCAAAGATTCCGTGGTGGGTGCGTTTGTGGATAACCCACCATTATTAAAAAGAAAAGAGTGTTTCCAGGTCAAGAAGGGGACATACCCCAAAAGCTTGTCCTCAAAATTGTATGTTAGTGCAAATAAAAAAAGTATCATGTCAGTACTCAATTGTTTCTGTTCAGGTCACCAGAGTAATAGGAATGGAATAGATAACTATTCCTGGATTCAAACCCTAAACTGTGATTCCTGTATGTATTTCAAAGCCTTGTTTCCCTTTATGGCTGCAGTTTAGCTTTCTGACAATTCCTTATATTAACAGTTCACTACCCAATTATACTTGTTGCCCCAGAGTTGCTCTTTACATTGATATTAATGTCCTTCTTTTGTCTTAACTTTTCTTCTCTTAGATTCCTCCTTATATTGCTTCCTGACCACGCTGCCCAACTCCAGGTATGTGGGTGCCTGCTGTGCCCTCTCACCAGAGTCTCCGCTACCTAAGCACTTTCGTATAGAACTACAGTGAGAGGGACACAAAGCCAGTCACCCTGAATTGGGATGTATTGTCACCCACCACTGTGGAATAGGAATAGAGGCAAGGCTTTGACTCTATGTCCCACTCTGTCTGGCTGTGCGGTGCTGAGAAAGGCTACGCATAAGATTGTAGTTCTACACTCACCAGCCACTTTATTAGGTACACCTGCTCCATTGTTTGGTAACACAAACTGCTAATCAGCCAATCACATGGCAGCAACTCAATGCATTTAGGCATCTAGGTGTGGTGAAGACAACTTGCTGAAATTTAAATCGAGCATCAGAAGGTGAAAGAAAGGAGATTTAAGTGACTTTGAACGTGGCATGGTTGTTGGTGCTAGATGGTCTGGTCTGACTATTTCAAAAACTGCTGATCTACTGGGATTTTCATGCATAACCACATCTATGGTCTGAAAAAGAGAAAATTTCCAGTGAGCGGCAGCTGTAACACATGTCAATATGGACCAAAATTTCTGAGGAATGTTTCCAACACCTTGTTGAATCTATACCATGAAGAATTAAGGCAGTTCTGAAGGCAAAACGGGATCCAACCAGGTACTAGCAAGGTGTACCTAATAAAGTGGCTGGTTAGTGTTTATTGGAGCATGCATATAGTAGAGACTCCAGCAGGACTCCATAGGTGCCAACAGACATATTGGTCACCCACATGCTTGGAGCAGGGCAGCAGGGGAAGGGGGCAGTATGAAGAGGAAGCTCAGAGTAGAAAAATTATTTAAAAAATAACCACGGCAACACCTGCCTGGAATTTGCATGTTCTCCCTGTGACTGCGTGGGTTTCCTCTGGGTACTCCGGTTTCCTCCCACACTCCAAAGACATGCTGGTAGGTTAAGTAGCTCCTGTCTAAACTGGCCCTAGTATGTGTATGTATGAATGTAAGTTTGGGACTTTAGATTGTACACCCCTTGAGGGTTAGGGACTGATGTGAATGTACAATATATGTATGTAAAGGGCTGCATAAATTGATGGCGGTATATACTGTAAGTACCTGTAATAAATAAATAAATAAACAAAAAAAATACAGCAAGAGCATGTATTAGTAGCTCATTTAGCAAATAATATCAATTTAAGGTTACCTAATCATGCCAGTTTTGACATATGTAGGGTCTTCTACAAATATTATAGGTTGCACGGCTGTTGCAGGTAAACAAAATTAATAATGTATTTTTTTTCCTTTAAAAATCAAGTATTTGCCATGTAAACAGGCAAATGGTCTAAAAGGACTGGGGCAGGCAACTGTAACGCTGACCATATTATCAATACCTAGAATGTTACTGAATTTGGATTTTCCATTGAAGATGAGAAAACAAAATTCTATGCTAATTTGGATGGTGATTGTACATTACATTACATTATAATTATTCTTCCAAAAAGTGCTCAGCAGCTAATGATTGGCAAATCGATCAATCACTTTTCACAAACAGGTCCACTAGTGTCATAATGGGAAATGGTGATAGTGTCAGTTACGGAGATATTTGCTACATGAATACATTTACATAAAGATGTATATTACATAGCATCCAACACACTATGTAGGTAAGACAGTTGAAAAAAATATTTGAATTTTTTTTTTTAGAGAATATAGAAAAAAATTATGTTTTCTAGAAGGACTGCCTTTGTGGATGGAAACAGAGCATACATTTAAATGTCAGTAGAGTACAGAGTGTGCCATGCAAGGCACCTGTTAATTTAAAGACAGTGGATTTTTTGCTTTCCAACTGAAAAATAGGCAGAAATGTTCAGCTTAGACCAATCTGTACCAAACAAAACGAGTTTTATTGGAAGATGTGGATTTATCACATCTAGAAAGCTGAACAAATTCTGAGGAGTGCCAGGCAATACAGCATAACCTATTGTAATATATTGGTACCAATAAGAACACCCTGTACAGCTTTGCTGAAAATAAATGAATGTAAACTTCAAACAATCTCCATAGTGAATTCCTACTAAAATGTCACAGCTGTTATTAAATTGTTCAGAATTAGCTGGGAGGAAAAAAAACACAATGTTGATTTTCACCACTTTGTTGCTATGGCGATGGAAATGCTGGAGACATGGGGTTTTTATCGCAGTCAAAGACTGCCACGGTATATGTTTTGTAATTTTTCATCACTGCAGATATGTAAACAAATGTGACCTCCACTGAATCAAGATTAAACCTTAAATAGCAAAAAATATTGTTTATATGGTTATGCTACATCGCAGCAAAGCACGGTAGATGATAAAAAATGGTATAAAAGCTATTATACATTAAACCTATGTTAGTTTTGAATACAGTACATAAAAATCACTTTGCTAACACAAAAAAAATGTATTGCACTTGAAATAAATGGAATGTGTCACAGATAGTGAATAAATGATAAGTTCACCTTTTGACCAAAAATTAAAAAAAGCTTATTTTTTTTGCAGGTAAAAAAATGTGCATGTATTTTTTTGTTGTTGCAAGAGCCTGTAAACACCAGCAATCAGCAGATCACTAGTACCATGCAGGTCTCCTGCAGACCTGTCAGTGTATCTGCTTGCCTGTATGGGATACTGACAGGAAGATTCAGTTAACTACCACGCCACTCCACAGTCCCATGGTAGTTCATTGAGAACTATAAGCCAACAGCCGCTAAGGCTGTTGGGACTTGTAGTTTATTAATTCACAGAACTCTGAATGAACAACTCAGCTGTGTGGGCAGAGCCCCATGAGGCCGTGCTCTAGTCAAAACATGACAGCTTGTACGGGGAACTTCTCCCCATACTGCTGTCACAGGGAGGGGGGAATCAGGTGGTGGCCACAGCATTGGGAACATGTTACATGTTCCATCCTAAAAACAGGTGGAACATGCAACATGTTCCTAAAGGTGAACTTATCTTTTAGGGCCCATTCACACTTGTTCGACTTGTCATGTGACTTTGGGGTCAAAGTCACATGACAAGTTGCACCCCATGTTTCCCAATGAGTATCATTCATATCTGTGTGGCTTCAAGCCACAGCGACTTGAAAGTAGTTCCGGCACTACTTTGGCCTGACTTTAATGTGACTTGAGGGCTATATACTTTAATGTAAACCCTTCTAAGTCTCATGAAAGTGGCACCTGAATATTATACATGCGACTTATGTCTGACATTGTACAGCACAAATGACCATCCTTGGTCAAAGCCAAAGTCTCACCAAAGTCGCATAAAAGTCACATCAACGTCGCCCTGTAAAGTTGCAATGAAAATCGCATGATTTTGAAGTTGCACAAATGTGAATGGAGCCAAAAATAACAATTTATGAACTGTATTACCTGTCACAGTATTTGCAGCATTTTCACTCATTAATGCAACCCTGTTGTTCCCAGCAATGGATATCCCTGAACCGGCCTTTCTTAATCCTTTTAATACAGAGGAATCCTTCCTAGCTCATGGCACATTTGTTTGGTCAATAAGTTGTAAATAATAATACATAATAGAATAAACAATGTACTTTATCTAGCATATTTGATACCCAGAGCAGATAGGTTTTTTTTAACACTTCCCTGCTCTATAAGGAAAAATTTTCAGTAACAATCATGAAATGGAACAAAGAATAATAATGGCCAGAAAAGAAAAATCAACGGTGAAAACTTCTGTGCATTTTACATTGATGGTCAGTGGAAAAGTGCCTTCTTACATTGGTAGTCGGTGTACTTTGGTGACTAATGGGAGAAGGACCTCATACAATAACAGACAGGGGGAGAAGGACACTCCTACACTGTTGACCAGTGGGAGGTTGCACCCCGTATGCAGCTAAAAAGATAATTGATGTCAGTGGTTAGGGGAGTCAGAAACTCTTCATTGCTAAAGGAACCCTTAGAAACATCTAGAACAGCGGTTCTCAACCTGGGGGTCGCGACCCCTTTGAGGGTCGCGACCCCTTTGGGGGTCGAACGACCATTTCCCAGGGGTCGCCTAAGACCATCGGAAAACACATATTTCCGATGGTCTTAGGAACCGAGACACCGCTGCTGTCTCCGGCGATGTGTGGGCGGGATGATATGCTGCCCCTGTCACCGCCTCCTCGCCGCTGATTGGCCACCGGAACTGTAGCTCAGGAGAGGCACACAGGCGGCCAATCACCGGCGAGAAGGTGGAGCTTGGAGAGGAGGAGCTGAGCGGCAGCGCGCGGATATCGAAGAAGATCGAGGGAGCTGCAGGAACGAGTGAAGAGAGAGGCCAGAGAAGGAAGACAGCTGACAGGTAAGTGCAAATTTTGCTGCTGCAGCCAGGTATGCAGGCTGTAGATGGGAGAGGGAGAGAGCGAGCCCAGGCTGGAGCAGGAGTCAGCAAGGTAAGTATCATTGGTGTCAGTGGAAGGGATAGTGCCCCATCATTTGTGTCACTAATACCAACGATGGGGCACTATTCCTCCCCCCACTGACACCAACGATGGGGCACTATTCCTCCCCTCACTGAAACCAACGATGGGGCACTATTCCTCCCCTCACTGACACCAACGATGGGGCACTATTCCTCCCCCCACTGACACCAACGATGGGGCACTATTCCTCCCCTCACTGACACCAACGATGGGGCACTATTCCTCCCCCCACTGACACCAACGATGGGGCACTATTCCTCCCCCCACTGACACCAACGATGGGGCACTATTCCTCCCCCCACTGACACCAACGATGGGGCACTATTCCTCCCCCCACTGACACCAACGATGGGACACTATTCCTCCCCCCACTGACACCAACGATGGGGCACTATTCCTCCCCCCACTGACACCAACGATGGGGCACTATTCCTCCCCCCACTGACACCAACGATGGGGCACTATTCCTCCCCCCACTGACACCAACGATGGGGCACTATTCCTCCCCCCACTGACACCAACGATGGGGCACTATTCCTCCCCCCACTGACACCAACGATGGGGCACTATTCCTCCCCCCACTGACACCAACGATGGGGCACTATTCCTCCCCCCACTGACACCAACGATGGGGCACTATTCCTCCCCCCACTGACACCAATGATGGGGCACTATTCCTCCCCCCACTGACACCAACGATGTGGCACTATTCCTCCCACTAACGCCAATGATGGGGCACTATTCCTCCCACTGATACCAATGATGGGGCACTATTCCTCCCACTAATACCAATGATGGGGCACTATTCCTCCCACTGACACCAATGATGGGGCACTATTCCTCCCACTCATACCAATGATGGGGCACTATTCCTCCCACTCATACCAATGATGGGGCACTATTCCTCCCACTCATACCAATGATGGGGCACTATTCCTTCCACTGACACCAATGATGGGGCACTATTCCTCCCACTGATACTAATGATGGGGCACTATTCCTCCCACTGACACCAATGATGGGGCACTATTCCTCCCACTGACACCAATGATGGGGCACTATTCCTCCCACTGACACCAATGATGGGGCACTATTCCTCCCACTCATACCAATGATGGGGCACTATTCCTCCCACTGATACCAATGATGGGGCACTATTCCTCCCACTCATACCAATGATGGGGCACTATTCCTCCCACTGACACCAATGATGGGGCACTATTACTCCCACTGATACTAATGATGGGGCACTATTCCTCCCACTGACACCAATGATGGGGCACTATTCCTCCCACTGATACCAATGATGGGGTACTATTTCTCCCACTCATACCAATGATGGGGCACTATTCCTCCCACTGATACCAATGATGGGGCACTATTCCCCCCACTGATACCAATGATGGGGCACTATTCCCCCCACTGACACCAATGATGGGACACTATTCCTCCCACTGACACCAATGATGGGACACTATTCCTCCCACTGACACCAATGATGGGACACTATTCCTCCCACTGACACCAATGATGGGACACTATTCCTCCCACTGACGCCAATGGTGGGGCACTATTCCTCCCACTGACGCCAATGATGAGGCACTATTCCTCCCACTGACGCCAATGATTGGGCACTATTCCTCCCACTGACGCCAATGATTGGGCACTATTCCTCCCACTGACGCCAATGATGGAGCACTATTCCTCCCACTGACACCAATGATGGAGCACTATTCCTCCCACTGACACCAATGATGGGGCACTATTCCTCCCACTGACACCAATGATGGGGCACTATTCCTCCCACTGACACCAATGATGGGACACTATTCCTCCCACTGACACCAATGATGGGGCACTATTCCTCCCACTGATACCAACGATGGGACACTATTCATCCCACTGACATCAGTGATGGGGCGCTAGTCCTCCCACTGCAAAATTACAGTTATGAAGTAGCAACGAAAATAATTTTATGGTTGGGGGTCACCACAACATGAGGAACTATATTAAGGGGTCGCGGCATTAGAAAGGTTGAGAACCACTGATCTAGAAGTACACCAGGGCTCCACGGAACCCTGGCAGAGAAACCCGGCTGTAGACACATACCTCCCCGCCCCCCCCCCCCCCCCCCCCGGGAGTTGAGTACAAACTTCAATGTCTTCAAGTAATATAGCCTCTGACAGAATTTTCCACTGGGATCAGTGGTGGCCAGGCATCCAAAACACCCCTAAAGTGTGTTGAGTGCCTGGTCCCCCACTCCCCTCATTGGTTTCTCCTATAAAACCCTACATTACTACTGTGTCCTGTTGTGAAATAGAGTCCACAGAAGAAACCACAGGACGCAAAGGGGGATGCAAGAATGTGATATTTCCAGAAGTGTCAAATACTGAATGCTGTGAAGGGCTGTAGCCCTGAGGGCAGAGAAGACAGACTTTGGCACCTGGTAGAATATTGAATATTTAGAGGCTTCTGTTTTAGGGAGCTTTTATTATATTTACTTATAAGCAACAGATATGTAAACAAATGTTACCTAGAATGTGAATTAGAATATAATGGGGCAGACAAGGGTCAGTACCTAATGGTGAGTGGAATGGGGGAAGATGGGGGGGCTATGGTAGGTGATAAGAAGGATCCCATATTACAAACAGCTATTGGAAATGGTACTATTTGTATTACAAAAATGTCTAGAATACATGTGCAAAATGTGACAATGAATTAAAATGTTTCTTCACCAATGCCAAAAGTCTGCCAAGCAAAATAGGTGAGTTGGAAGCTTTGGTGCATGAAGAGAGCTATGATTTAATTGATATTGCTGAATCTTGGCTTCATTCTTCACATGATTGGGCTATTAATATTCCTGGCTATGCTCTATTTCAGAGAGACAGGATGAAACGGAAATATGGCTGTCTATATGCGAGAAGTGATCTCAAAGCGAGTGTAAAAGAGGACCTGGTTGATGGAGAGTATGATGAGGCTGAAGCACTATTTTTTTTTTTTTTACACTGTTGCTTTAATTTCAATTTTTTTTTGGATCACTTTTATTGCTGTCGCAAGAAATGTAAACATCCCTTGTGCCAGCAATAGGCACATGGCAGGTGCTCTATAGGGAGAGATCTGAGGTCTATAAGACCCCAAATGACTCCTCTGAGCTTAGAAGCATTCAAAACACCTAGATCAGTGTTTCTGAATCCTTTTATTTTTTTGAAAATGGCGCCATTTACTTCCAAGTAAACCGGAAGTGATGCCAGGTCATCGTTTCTGGTTTCCTATATCGGAGTTCCGATCAAAGCTGTTCCCAGATCTGTTTGGCTGTCCAGCCAGCCAGCGGATGCACTGGCTGGTCGCTTGGGTCTCCCAGTGGGACAGGAGAGCCCAGGCAAGCCGCGTAAGATGGCGGGGGGGAGGGGAGAAATGTCTCCACCCAATGCTTGTAAAAGCAATCAAGCAGCTAGGTAGCCACTCCAATTGCTATTACAAGAAAGCCAACAGCCGACTCTTGAAAAAGATAACAGGGTGCCATTATCATTGTATAAGCACCGAATATCCAGTGGCGTATGGCTACATCGCTGGACAGAAAGAAGTTAATTGGAAAATGAGGTTTAACGTTGATAAATGTAAAGTTACTTGGGGACTGTTAGAATACAGTGTTCATGTATTTTTGTACAACTAAATCAGTATCAGTATTCAGCTTTTCAACCAGTAGATAGTACTTCTGGAGCATCCTACATGATGGGATTAGTCCTGTATCAACTTTACCTCCTTATCTAATCAGTGTGGGAGGATTATCCCAATGTGTAATATTTGTTTTTATTGTTCATGTTGTGACTGCCCCTATTTCTGAAGTGTATAAAAACATGTATTTCTGTCCAATAAAAAAGAGCTAGTGTCGTATAGTTCTTGGTTGCAATGCCCAGCTATAACACCTTGTTCCTGTGTTCCATCGGCAAGGAAGCAGTTCTCGGACAGAAACACTCAAGCCAGGTGCCAGGTGGTCTGTCCCAGTAGTTTATTATTAGTAAGTAGCTGCATCTATGGTTAAACTCTATGTCTTAAAAAGTGCCTGTTTCCTGTTTGCAGAGAAGCAGTAGATAAACACATGTGGGGTGTGCACTGTGTGTTCTGTATGGCTATATACAGAATTTCTAACAAAAACACGCATGCAACATGTATGCTAGGTGAATGGCTTGGGGAATCAATAGTGGAGAAGGATCTGGAAATTATGGTAGATCATAGTCTTAATAATAGCATGCCATGCCATGCCAAGCTAGTTTCTAAAGTGAGCAAAATCCTTTCTTGCATTAGGAGAGGTATAGACTCCAGAGAGAAATACATTATTTTGCCCAACTAGAATATGCTGTTCAGTTTTGGGCACTAGTTCACAAAAAGAATATTGGGGAACTGGAGAAAGTGAAGAGAAGGGCAACCAAACTCATAGGAGGCATGAAGGAGCTCAGCTATGAGGAAAAATTAGAGGAAAGTATTATTTGTTGAACTGAAGAGATTAAGGGGAATATGATCAACATGTATAAATACAAAAGTGGTCCACATAGTGAACTCAGTGTAGAGTTATTCACTTTAAGGTCATCACAGAGTACAAGAAAACTCTCTTTACATCTGATGAAAAACCTATTTAACCTCTGAATATGGAAAGGCTTCTTCACAGTAAGAGATGTGAAAATGTGTAATAAACTCCCTCAAGAGGTAGTTCTGGTCATCTCACTAGATTGTTTTAAAAAAAGGCCTGGATTCTTTTCTAAATTTAAAAAAAACATAACAGGATACTGATATTTATAAGTAAAGTTGATTCAGGGGATATCCGTTTGCCTGTAAGGGGATCAGGAAGGAATTTGCTGAAGCAAATTGAGCCATGCTTGGGTTTTTTATTCTCTTGCTCTGAATCAACTGTGGGTTTAGGATTGTGTATATAAGATATATTTTTCCCCACTTCTGTTGGTTGCATTGGATGGACTTGTGTCTTTTTTCAACCAGACTATGTAACTATGCAACAGGTTCCATTTAAAGTAATGTAAATTGTGATTGCTGAGTTCTCCTTCTAAAATGGCTAGTTACATGGCTGTCATGGTGGTCTAATGACTTAAATCCTTTGGGGCTGTTTTACTAAATTTCATGTACATCAGTTTATTCATCATGGGTGGAAAAACCAATCATACCCTCAAGTCGTGACACATCTAAAATAAAATTGTGAATTTAATATTTTTGGGTGTATCTAATTGTTGTTAAAAGTGTTAAATTACCCACTATGCTGGAAAAAAACAATATTAAAGAGTAATGCTAGGTATGGATATTTTATACGTAGTTACATTGGTCCACTTTGGACCACCACTACCATAATGATCTCCACTTGCTTCTTCCCACACTGAGCAGCTTCCCTGCTGCATTCTGAGCATAGGAGGTTGGCAGCTCATCACGGGCACCATTCAGAGAATGCTTTGCATTTTCTAAATGAATCAAAGCATTCTCTGATTGAATGAGGTGTAGAGTATGACATCCCTCTCCACCTTGTCCAATCTGAGAATGCTTTGCATTCATTCAGGAATTGCAAAGCATTCTCTGAATGGCATCCATGCAGAGAAATGCCAACATAGTGGGGAAAAATTGTCTGTCAGTGGGTCAACATGCACCAGCTAGGAATTCCCAGTCCATGAACAGCAAACTGACTGCGTTCTCATTCCTACACAGCACAGATCCACCGTGTCCACTGCACTTATGCTTATCAGACATTTTCCTGGAAACTGTATATGCCGTCATAACCTTTGATACTGTACCTTGCAACACAGCAAATAAATTGGCAGCTTTAGTCACAGAAGCACCAGCTAAGCGGTCACCAATAATTTGTACTCTTAGAGGCTCAGTAAGCTCTGACATGACACTGTATTACTAGGAGCACATGCAGCGAATGACGAAAGTGAGGCTTCCCACCTGTTTGCTCGGTGTCTCATCACACAGCAGAAACTAACAAACTTTTATATCATTTCTATTTTTAACGCAAAACATGTTGTGTTTCAATCTTTTCATTCTAACATATATATATATATATATATATATATATATGTACAGTGCTCAGAATAAATGAGTACACCCCTCTCGCAAACAAGATTTGTTATTTGCACACATATTGCAAAAATGAATACACCCCAATGAAAGTCTTAGGAGCAAAGCTATATTTTTGACAAAAAAATCCTAATTAACGAGAATTCAACTACAGTCTAATGATTCATTAAACAGGTTTCCAGCAGACTATTGATTATAAAAGGGCATTAATTAACAAAGAAACCCCCTTACAATTTCATGCTGTCAGCAATGGCATGACATGGAAGAGAACTGTAACAAAGCCTGAGAAAATAATTTCTTTACACAAAAAGGTGTAAAGAAAGCTTTACTTATCAGTCAGAACACTGTAGCAAAAGTGATACAAAAATGTAACAAAGATGGAACTGCAACCATCTCACAGAGACGCCCAGGCTGTTCACAGAAGTTAACACCTTGACAGGAGCGTCTTCTGATGAGAAGGGTTAAAGAACATTGCCATGCAAGTTTACTGCAGTTAGCTAAAGAAGTAAAAAGTCAAACTGGGGTTATTGTTTCTTGTGACACACTATAGCATACACTGCAGAGGAATGGCATGCATGGGACTCTTTGGAGTGATGAGCCCAAAATAAATGTTTTTAGAACTGATGGCTTCAAAACTGTATGGCGTTGCAAAGCCGAAGTTACAAAGAAAAATGCATAGTGCCTACAGTAAAACATGGTGGGGATGTATGAGTGCTGGTGTCAGGGAGATGCATTTCATTGATGGTATCATTCACAGATGTATTGCTCTATATTAACCTCCCTAGCGGTATGATTATGTCAATATTTCTGTGCTGAAAGCGGTACATTTTTTTGCATGGAAATATGTCGTTTTTTTAATATAGGCCTGTAATTTTTAGAAATAACTCACTGAAATCTGTCCGAGCAAGAGTCTAGTAAACATCCCGGGTATGATAAAATTTGAAACACAAAATCATAAATTATAATATAATAAATAATCATGAAAAATAATAATATAATAATACATTTAATTCAATAATATAATCAAACCAAAAACACTGAAATTTGAAATATAGCGCCAAGTTCGCACATCACTGAGCTTAGTCGCAAAATCGTTTTCCGTGTCTGATGACGAATTTCCCCACAAATCATTATCACTCAATTCTGCAAGTGGTTCTGATTTACTATTGCTGTTCTCTAGCTGGTCTAAAACCGCTTTTGACATAAAGGGACGCTTTCTGGACACCATGGACTTTTCTCAGTTTCCAGGCAGAAAGAACAGTAAAAATGCAGGCAGGGCACAGGACAAAGCAGTAGGGACAAAATGTATGTGAAATGCTTTGAAACAGTAATGTTTTACTATGTGATTTTAGTGTATTAGTGAATGTCACTTTTTAACATTTTTTAATTTCCCGCTGGTTCCGGCCCCCATACGTCCCGACACTCTCAGGGACCGGAACCTGGAAGACGGATGCCTGCATAGGCCAGAAGAGATGGCCAGGGACGCTGCAGGGAACACATCGCCGGAGCGCAAGACAAGGTAAGTGATTGAGGGAATCCCAGAGCAACGCTGCAGGGTAATTCCGAGTGTAGTTTGGGGTTACCGCTTTTGGCACTGATAATTAACCCCGAGCTACACTCGGGAATACCGCCAGGGAGGTAAAATAGAGGATGCTACCATCACTCCATGCCCTTGGTCGTCGTGCACTTTTCCAACATGACAACGATCCAAAACACACATTTAAAGCCACTGTGGAATTTCTGAAGAAGAACAGGGTGAAAGTGATTCAGTGGCCAAGTATGTCTCCTGATCTGAACCCAATCGAACACCTATGGGGAATTCTGAAGAGACAAGTTGAGCATCACTCTCCATCCAGCATCATAGCTCTAAAAGAGGTTGTTCTTGAAAAATGGAAAAATATAGATGTTGCAATATGTTGCCAACTTGTTCATTCCATTCCTAGAAGACTTAATGCTGTCCTTACAAATCATGGAGGTCATATAAAATACTAGATGTAGCAGTTTTTGTTGTGGGGTGTATTCATTTTTGCAACAACTAATTTGAGTAAAACTGAAGATTTTGTAATCTAAGTTATATTATTAACCTTACTTTCATGTAATGAGCTAAACAAATGTTCTATAAAACTCAGTTTTGTCAACAGTTTGGAAATTGTTCTTGTGTTCATTGAGATATTGAATACATTTTTTTTCAAAAGGGGTTAATTAATTTATGCTGAGCACTGTATATATATATTATATATTTTTTTATGTATTTATTTATTCTCATAGTTGAATATACTGTACATGTATACACATTACTGACAAACTAGGAAACAAAACTCAATTTTTAAGACTAAGCTCAAAACTATTTTACTGTGAAGGGTTCACTTCCCTCAAGAGTGTTACCTAAGCCGATCTTCAAAATGTTTTGTGTAAAATTGTATTCCTTGTTATCTTTCACTCTGTTGCATAACTTTTATTTAAGACTTGTTGAAATGCCCTTAAATATTGCAGGAAATAGAGTAATTGGGCAAAATTTTCAGCATGCTGAAGGTCCATATTTAAACAAAGGAAGTGCTGGTGCCTTTTTCATTAGACAAGCAAAACAAAATCTGGAAAATTAAAAAATGTATGGAATGTTCTGATTGTTTGTACACCTTTCTGCCATAAGTTGTAAAGACATGCCAATGAGGCTTTGGATTTCCTGAGCTAGTGGTTGCATCAAACTGGGAAATTACAACATGATAAACAAAAGAAGGAACTGTGATCACTGACAATTTCTCTCCAAGCTCTAATAACATTTGAGAGATTTCACTAAGACAGATAGGTTATTTTAACTCTACATGATATTATCAAGACAACTTTCTCTTAAAAATGTTCCAACCACACATAAAAATGTGAAATTTAGAATTTTAGGTGGTTTTGCATAAAATGGCAATTTGTCAGTTGAAAGCCTAGGTTTTTTTTATTATTCTCATTTTATCTCACAGTTATTGCCAGACTAATAATGAACCTTTGCTTTCCTCATGGAGGTCAAGGCAAGGCAACAGATTGACTGACTTAATTTTCCACTTGCCACTTACTCTTTTGCAATACCCAGCAATTTTGAATATTAAGAAGCCTATAACTCTTTCTCCTTCTTCCCACAATTTAGTACCGGGTGCCTAAGTGGCCAATCTCCAAGCTAAAGCACATGTGGGGGTGAGCCTCAAGGGCCAGGAAGAGTTTTTTTCAGTTTTGGGCTTAGTGCAGTCAGTTCAGCTGAATGTGATTATTTTGGTCTGTTCTGAATTTCACTGGCTGTGGGGTTGACTGCTTACCCCTGTCTGCCTGGAAAGGTTCTGTAAGATTTATGCAGCTCTGGCCAATCCCTAGGGAGAACATGCCCAGATGGTGGCTGGGAGAGTGTATAAATGCTCTGAGACCTGAAACAGAGGGTCTTTTGATCTGGTGGGGAAGGTTTCAGCCTGAAGGGCTTCTGCTTTTCTGGGCAGACTTGCCGTGTTCAACGAGGTCCCAGCTATGCTAGCTGGGGGGCCTATTCTGCTAAAAGTTGCTGGAGCTGACTAAGCGACGTGTCTGGGGGATCTGGACTGTTATCACTGGAGAGGTGTCTAGAAGATATTGGAAAGAGGCATCCAATTATCCAAGGACATTAATGAGTATAGGCTGGCATGAGAGATCCCTGAGTGTCACAACCTGGTTCAACTACTGCTGGCGCTGTGCTTCCCTGGGCAAAAAGTTGCAGTTTTAGTGTCCACCAACAGGTGTCTCCCAGCAGTCAACAGGGTCCAGCAATTAGCTCCACCTGACCACACCTGCTGGGAGGGTACTTAAGTTCCACTTCTGCTATGGCTCCTCGTGTCAGTGTCTTGGCTGCTCCTGCCTTGTACCCTGTTTCCCATGCTGCTGCCAGACTCTGTTGCCATTAATTCTTTATCTTGATTTTGTCCTGTACCCAGTACATTGCTGCCTTATTCCCTGTTTTTCTTTTGTCCTCCAGTTTTCCCTCCTTCTCATCTGCTCCCCTAGTTTTTCCCAGCCTTGCATGTTTCATTGTGTATATACACTGTATTGCCATAAGTATTGGGACACCCCTCCAAATCATTAGATTCAGGTGTTTCAATCACCTCCATGGCCACCGGTGTATAAAATCAAGCACCTAGGCATGCAGACTGCTTCTACAAACATTTGTGAAAGAATGGGTTGCTCTCAGGAGCTCAGTGAATTCAAGCGTGGCACCATGATAGGTTGCCACTTGTGCAATCAGTCCATCCTTGAAATTTCCTTGCTACTAAATATTCCACAGTCAATTGTTAGTAGTATTATAACAAAGTGGAAGCAACTGGAAACAACAGCAACTCACCCATGAAGTGGTAGGCCAAATGAAAAATAAAATGACAGAGCGACAGTAAAGCACGCCACCACTGGACTCTAGAGCAGTGAAGACGAGTTCTCTGGAGTGACAAATCATGCTTCTCTGTCTGGCAATCCTATGACCATGTCTGGGTTTGGTGGTTGCCAGGACAACAGTCCTTGCATGACTGCATTGTGCCAAGTGAAAAGTTTGGTGGAGGGGGAATTATGGTGTGGGGTTGTTTTTCAGGGGTTGGGCTTGGCCCCTTAGTTCCAGTGAAGGGAACTCTTAAGGCATGAGCATGCCAAGACATTTTGGACAATTTCATGCTCCCAAGTTTGTGGGAACAGTTTGGGGATGGCCTCTTCCTGTTCCAACATGACTGTGCACCAGTGCACAAAGCAAGGTCCATAAAGACATGAGTGAGTTTGGGGTGGAGGAATTTGACTGGCCTGCACAGAGTCATGACCTCACCCCAATAAAATACCTTTGGAATGAATTAGAGCAGAGACTGCAAGCCAGGCCTTATCGTCCGACATCAGTGCCCAACCTCACAAGTGTGCTTCTGGAAGAATGGTCAAACATTCCCATAGACACACTCCTAAACCTTGTGGACAGCCTTCTCAGAAGAGTTGAAGCTGTTAGATTTGCAAAGGGTGGGACAACTCAATATTGAACCCTGCGGACTGAGACTGCGAAGCCATTAAAGTTCATGTGCGTGTAAAGGCAGGCATCCCAATACTTTTGGCAATAATTATATATATATTATATATACTGTGAAGGAAATAAGTATTTGATCCCCTGCTGATTTTGAAAAAATTCTAAAGAAATGCATGTCTAACAAATTATGCACTGATTTGCATGTTCATGAGGGAAATAAGTATTTGATCCTCTATCATTCAGCAGGATCTTCAGTCTCCAATTTAAATATTCACCTAGTTTAGGCTAGGTTCACACCTAGTGTATTGTGCACATATTTATGCTACACACATAGGGCAGCCCATTCATTCAAAGAAGCTTCTGTTCTTCTTTGGGCATTAAGCTTCGTACGTATTCTTGAGTTTGTTGTGCGTTTTTATACACTTGAAAATGCGGGTCTGCTTCCTTCATTTGGGGTGCCATTAACAATGAATGGTACCACAAAACCAAATGACAGCAGCGCAAAATAGCCCTATAGAAAGGTATAGAAAATCATATAGCTTAATAAATAAATAATACAAGTGTGTATACACAACCCACAAAAGTAAATACGTGATTAAATGTGTACAATCATAGGTGATACAAAAATAATTATGTTTATATAATCATAACCCCAAATGGTGAATAGAAATCAGTCATAAAGTGTCCTGTGCATACAGAAAATCAAACAAATTCCTTATATTTGCCAAAAAATTAAAACAGTGTCCATAATGAGTAATCCTTCAGTGAGAAAGGCCAGCCACATAAGATGCGATTTCTTCCACCACAGGGTGTCCACCACCAGAAATACGGACACACAGACGCCTCTTACCGACTTTTATGAACCATTTTATTATACAGGTGAAACTCGAAAAATTAGAATATTGTGCAAAAGTTCATTTATTTCAGTAATGCAACTTAAAAGGTGAAACTAATATATGAGATAGACTCATTACATGCAAAGCAAGATAGTTCAAGCCGTGATTTGTCATAATTGTGATGATTATGGCTTACAGCTCATGAAAACCCCAAATCCACAATCTCAGAAAATTAGAATATTACATGAAATCAATAAAATAAGGATTGTACATAGAACAATATCGGACCTCTGAAAAGTATATGCATGCATATGTACTCAGTACTTGGTTTGGGCCCCTTTTGCAGCAATTACTGCCTCAATGCGGTGTGGCATGGAAGCTATCAGCCTGTGGCACTGCTGAGGTATTATGGAAGACCAGGATGCTTCAATAGCGGCCTTCAGCTCTACTGCATTGTTCGGTCTCATGTCTCTCATCTTTCTCTTGGCAATGCCTCATAGATTCTCTATGAGGTTCAGGTCAGGCGAGTTTGCTGGCCAATCAAGCACAGTAATCCCACGGTCATTGAACCAGGTTTTGGTGCTTTTGGCAGTGTGGGCAGGTGCCAAGTCCTGCTGGAAAATGAAGTCAGCATCCCCATAAAGCTCGTCTGTGGAAGAAAGCATGAAGTGCTCCAAAATCTCCTGGTAGACGGCTGTGTTGACCCTGGACTTAATGAAGCATAGTGAACCAACACCAGCAGATGACATGGCTCGCCAAACCAACACAGACTGTGGAAACTTCACACTGGACTTCAAGCATCTTGCAGTGTGTGCCTCTCCATTCTTTCTCCATACTCTGGTTCCTTGGTTTCCAAATGAGATGCAAAAGTTGCTCTCATCAGAAAAGAGGACTTTGGACCACTGGGCAACAGACCAGGTCTGTTTTTCTTTAGCCCAGGTAAGACGCTTCTGACGTTGTTTGTTGTTCAGGAGTGGCTTGACAAGAGGAATATGACATTTGAAGCCCATGTCCAGGATCTGTCTGTGTGGTGGCTCTTGATGCACTGACTCCAGCCTCAGTCCACTCCTTGTGAAAGTCCCCAACACTTGCAATGGCCTTTTCCTGACAATCCTCTCCAGGCTGCGGTCATCCCTGTTGCTTGTGCACCTTTTTCTTCCACACTTTTCCCTTCCACATAACTTTCTATTAATGTGCTTTGATACAGCACTTTGGGAACATCCAACTTCTTTTGCAATTACCTTTTGAGGCTTTCCCTCCTTATGGAGGGTGTCATTGATGGTTTTCTGCACAACTGTCAGGTCAGCAGTCTTTCCCATGATTGTGATTCCTACTGAACCAGACTGAGAGACCATTTAAAGGCTCAGGAACCCTTTGCAGGTGTTATGGCTTAATTAGCTGATTGGAGTGGGACACTTTGAGCCTAGAATATTGCACCTTTTCACAATATTTTAATTTTCTGAGATTGTGGATTTGGGGTTTTCATGAGTTGTAAGCCATAATCATCACAATTATGACAAATCACGGCTTGAACTATCTTGCTTTGCATGTAATGAGTCTATCTCATATATTAATTTCACCTTTTAAGTTGCATTACTGAAATAAATGAACTTTTGCACGATATTCTAATTTTTCAAGTTTCACCTGTAAGTGGTCAAAGTGCACTGATGGTTATTCTCCAATCCTGATCCACCAGAGATAGTATTTATACCGGTGAAAAAAACGTGGGAGGATTGTAGGACTGTAAGACTGTAGAAAAATAACACACCCATGGTGAAGTATATGTTAAAAGGCTCAAGTCATTTATTGAATTATAAAAGAAAAAAGAGGCACTACTGCCCCCCGTGTAAAATCCAAACACAGATGGAAAAGTTAGCAGACTGATTGCTTCACAGAAACAACGGCGATAGTGATGGCGTGAGATGCGTGATGATGTCATGTATGAGCCACACCCATACATTCTTTATACACAATGAATGGTACCGCAAGCACAGTGTGCGTTTTTTGCGTGAAGCATGTATTAACTTGGAATCTAATTAAGAGCAAGGGAAATAAAAACCAGAGACTATATGCTTAAACATTAAGTGAGCACAGCTTTTACCTCACTCACTAAGCTAATTGAACTTGTAAACAGTCTCCATTCCTACAGAAAATCAACCCTAATATGTGAATTGTAATTTACTTGAGATTAGTCTTTTACTGAATGCAAGTGTGCCATGTTGTACTAGCAGACAGATTTTCTGGAATTGGTTTATGTTCCTTGAGGTGACTGAGATGTACAGCCAGGTAACAGAAGAGAAGGTAACACAACAAATTTAAAATGCAAATAACTAAAAAAGTAAGGCTAGCCATAGACGGGTCGTTTATCGGCTGAATTTTCGGCCGATAAACAAAAAATCGGTCGTTGCTGGCAGCGATGCTTTTCGTGGATTTTCCAGCATGACCGATAAAAGTAAATGAGAAGATCAGCGAAAAACGGCCAACAGTATTGCCCCTCTAACGGCGTGAATATCGGATGATTTTTTTGTGCGGACGCAAATTCGGCCGATAAACGACCCGTCTATGGCCTGCATTAATACACAGAATAGATCAAATGTAATGTTTCAATAAAATATAAATAATTTAGTAACAATGACTAGGTAATCATTTAAATAATAATAATAATAATAGGTAATCGCATGTAACTATTCTTTCACATTTATGTAGGACTAGCATATGATGCTCTGTTCTTATACAAGTTTTGAGATGGTTAATGCAGAGCTATCTTTAACTTTATAAGTCTACATTAATAATTTCCTAACATGTCACTGAACTTAATAGGTGGTCCTTTGCTAAGTCAACAGAACAGAATGTAACTAAAACCCCCCCAAATATTTAGATTCTATAACTGCGTTATCTGTAATTTTAGATAATGCAATCTCCTATAGAGCAGGATCACATATTACACTCTTGTGGGTCCTGCATGTTGCGTTTGTGTGGACACAGAAGCCCTTTCATTTGAATGGGCTGCTGTACTTGCAAGAAACATGGGGAAAAAGTCCCTGATCCTTTTTAAAAAATACAGCCACACAAAACCATATAGAGCCACATTAACAATAGCACCCCTGTGCATCTGCCAAAATGCAATGCAGTTTGCCTGTAGGTTAGGAAACATGCAGTTATCGACCCACACAACCTAGGCTTAGCATGTATCTATACCTGAGAAGAGCGTATTCCTGATGATTTGAAATAATTTTTCAGGTGTTTTCAAGCATATATTGCAGGTGCATAGCAGACATTTAAGAGTGTTTTTGCACATGTATCAAGCTTCATGAGTTTGTTTCCTGGGCTGGGCTCTATAGGAGGAGAGAAATTCTTCCGGGATTAAAACGCATGCAAAAATGCTCAAAAATGCATGTATCACATATTTACAGGTTTTCCCATTGAAGTCTTTGGAGTCAAAAACAACTGAATACACTCACAAAAAAATAGTTTATGTACTTTTTTGACCATATGGCTTAGAGGGTAGAGCAACTGAGCGTACAAGTGTGAACAGGGGCAATTAGAAATAATGGGATTATACATACTCAGGTGTAGGGAGAGGAACAGAAAAACACTCAAGTGTGAATGGTGGCCAAGATCTCTTTCAGACCTTTGGTCAGGGCGGTGGTATAGCAAGCAGCTGAGCTTCTGTTTTACCACCGTCCTCCCCCAACCCCCAGTCTATGGAGAGATTCAGATTACTTCCTTTATCAGTGATACAGACAGCATAAGCAACAGTGTCAAAGGACTTTGATGGGCAAATGCAGTGTGCTTTTGACATCAATTTAAGAGGCTTCTAAGGTCCTTCATATCATTCATTGCAGGCAAATTTGATGGGCAGCCAACCTGCATTTGGCATGCCTCAAGCTGCTTCTGCATTCCCATAGGAAGCATGGGGTATGGGGAGTGAAGCGGTTCTGGAGTGAACAAATGCCTGTCAACACTAGACCTTAAAAGGGCTGTCAGAAGTTTTAATCCTACCGAGCTTCCAAAAAAAAAAAAAACAAATGGATGGAGTTGTTGCACTTTCTCTCATAGGAACCACTGTAAATTTGCCCAGGTTCTAACCTAGTGGATTTCCCTGCAGCTAGGCACACAAACACAGTCACTATTTTCTTCAATACCAGTCTAGGGGTGTTCTTTTTGTTATTTTTATTTTTGGAGAACTTGATTAGGGTTGAAGGAATTGAGTGGGATACTCTAAAAAAAGAAATTATGCACAAGTTGAGAACAGTTATCTCCTTTTTATAAAGCTGAAGCAGAAGTCCTTGTATATAGCAAGCTGTGGAATTGGCTTGTAGTAGAAACATTTAAATGCAGAGCTGAAGCAAACATCCTTGCATATAGTTAACTGTGGACTTGGCTTTGTAATAGAAGCAATAAAACACACACAAGCTTCTTCCTTCAGAACAACAAGAGCAGAGTTCTTTCACAGAGAACTAAATAGATTAAGCTCTTTAGATCACAAGTCCATGTTCCCCTTAAGCAAACAAACCACTGACTTTCTAGCACAAAAGGGGTGTCAGCAGCCAAAAAGTCTCTAAGATCTCTCAGCAATCTGTAGTCACAAAGGGGTTTATTTACTAAAGCTGGAGAGTCCAAAATCAGACTCCCTTCTGCATAGAAACCAATCAGCTTCTACCCTCAGCTTGTTCAATGAAGCTTTGGCAATGAAACCTTGAAGCTGATTGGTTTCTATGCAGAAGGGAGTCTGATTTTGGACTCTCCAGCTTTAGTAAATAAACCCCAAAATGTCAGGGAAAGTTGGTTGCCTCCTTCCAACTTCCAAACGACACCTTTCTCCAGTGATACCAGACTAGATCTTCAGCACACAGTCCCTCAGTCAGCTCTCTGTAGCTTCAGCATCCAGGCCCACAGGTCGCCCACCTGAGGCCTCACGAACAGCAAGCACATAGCAGTATTGCCATAGAGGGCAGTAGCCCTCCAGGCTGGATTGATCCTCAGTAGGAAAAGACCTGGAAGCTCAGTCTCTCAGAGTATTTATGCAGTTACCCAGACGTCTTTTGGGCCCTGCTCCATGAGAATGGCAAGGGATGCATAAATATTCATTCAGACATCTGCATATCTTCACACTTATGTTCAAGCAAATTCTACCACTTTCTGGAAGCAGAGGGAGCTATCAGACTAGCAGCAGCTGAGAACACTGATCAGACCTTAAGTGATCAGCTGCATTGGATACAGTAAGCACATCTAGATTTGCCTAATGCACCAATGGGACTGTAGGCAGTATTCTTTATTCTATACAATAAAGGCCACAACTCTTATTGTTTTGGTGCTAACTTGACCACAGCTGTTTTATTATTGGTTTAAATATCATTCTTTATAATATCACTTTATTTTTTACATATTAGCTTACTAATGATTGTAAAACATTTTTACTTCAATTAATCTTACTCAAAAACCCCAGCTTAGTCACTACGACTCAAGCTGTACTTATTGACACAACACTTATTAACCATACTCATTAACCATACAACTCTTTTCAATTTACATACTTACGTATTTTACCATCATCAAATATGATACTTACTAATAATAATTGGCCGCAACAAAAAGGGGCGGGTGGGAGGGATCTCCACAGAGATGCCTCCCAGGTTTCTGAAATTTCCGTTAACGGATCCCCTTTTTATACGCCTCTCCTCTCTCCAATTCTTCTCCCTATTGGTCACGCTTTCCTTCCAGGAATGTCCAGGTGTAGTTGGGGGCTAAAAACTCCTAATTCTAGAATCTTCCCCATTATATAATATACCCTGGGGGGGGGTTAAAACTTCACAGGTGTAGTGGGGGGCTTAAAACTCATTTTTTTCTAGAAACTTCCCCATTATACCTGTATATCATGGGGGAACTTGAAACTTTTAAAGTTTTTTTCTCTTCCTCACACCAGTGGGAGGACTAAAAAACCTTCTAGAATGTTCCCCCACTGTATTTTTACAGTGGGGGGACTTGAAACCTTATTACAGTCCCATAACAAAAAAGGGGGGGCCCTATTTATTCCCCCTTTCTTTTCCTATTACAGCCACACTGTTTATGGTGAGGCAAGCTAAATTTACCTATCAAAACACACCCAGCTCCACTAAGCACAGTGAGCCAGCACAAAATCTAACTAATCCTAGCACCCATCTAGGAGGGTGCTACAGAGGTCAAATGTAATTGCTCCTGTAGCTGTACAAAGGACATAAGCCTTCTTTTGCATAGTTCTTTTCTTTAAGACATATGCCACAGCAAAGCATCTGATTAGCCGCCAAGTGTAAAGAACAGCATTCAGCAGTTTAGTAGACTGACACACAGTCTAAACTTATCCAAAGGTAATATATTAAAACACTTACAGTACAGCTGATTTTCACATTTAAAGAAATCCTTTCACTGGAGAAATATAGAGGCTGCCAATGCAAAATTCTCTCTCTGAAAATGCTAGCTTCCTGAGGATTGTGAGTCAGTGATAGAAAAACAAGCAAGCAGATAAGGACCTCTGTCTTTCCCTGGCTTTCGTGATCTGTTTACAGCTTGCAATTCAGTGAAGTAAAAAAGTATTGAAGATGGCAAGTCAGGACACAGTAACAGCCAGTCAAATATTTTCAGAAGTAATCAATAGCAACATTTCTCTAAGGGCTGGTTCACACTATGTCAATATTTCTCTAAGGGCTGGTTCACACTATGTGCGGTGACCTGTGTTTTTCCACACTGGATAAACGCAGGTCACTACTAGGGCACACAGAAAACAGTGGGAGCAAGTATTGAACTTGACAGATACCCGCTCCCACTTCTTCTGCCATCACCTAGGCGATCAGAAGCAGAAGTTGTCGTCCCCCCCCCGTAGTCTTCTGGGACACGTTATAGGTCCTAGAAGACTATGGGACCATTCACAAACAGCAGTGCTACTTGCGCATGCACAGTGGGCCCCCAGGCTGTGAAGCCACAAGCTGTCACAGCTGAGTGTCCACACTGAAGATGTTGGGGACACAGGACGGCCAGTGAACTCGGCTGCGGTGAAGATACCGCTGGATCGAGGGACAAGCGAGTGTCTGTTTTTGTAGCTGCTGACTTTTATTTTTTTTAAATTTTGACTGGAGTTCCACTTTAAATTTGTTGCCATTAAAACACACTGACCGATTTTTACTAGATGCATAACTACATTCACTGATTTTTAATCAATACTGTATGTGGAGTGCTATTGCTGGAATCCTTCTGAAAATAAGACTTTCCTAGCTGTGTTTGGCCTCATTCATTTGGAGTCACAGATTCAAAACACACTTGCAACAATTGTAAGTCCTACAGACCATGGTCCACGTCTAGATCGAGCAAGAGAGGGTGGCTACATTCCTACGTACAGTAGGGTCATAGAGAAAGACTGTAGATATAGGCATGCCCATGGGGTGTGCCGAGTGCCTGGGCACACCCAAATCACCCTGTGTGCATAGCTCCCAACTGCCCTGGATTGGGCAGGACTATCCAGAGATTTGAATTAAACCCGTGTCCCAACAATCCATGCTGTATCCCAGAGCCATTTTGGCACTAGGCTTCACTAATTAGCTTCTGGGTCTCCCCTGCAGCTGTGCTTGTCACAGGCAGCTATAGCAGAAACAATACTTGTTTATTCCGGGGAGGAGGTGGGTAGTAAAGAGCGGCACAGGGAGTAGGAAGGCAGGCTGTGATTGACTTTGTACATGAAGGTTCACTCACTTTACTTTTCAATTGTATATTAGCTACTTATCAGATGATATATTTCTGCCCAATCAGTCCTAGATCAATCCCATTTGAATTGAACTTTTTTCCATATATGTATCTTGAAACAAACAAAAAAAATGATGCAGAAAGCATTTCTCTTTCATAACATTCTTTGCTCTCAGTGTTAACATTATGGAGGATACAGCAATCAGACAACAATGTGGAGAAAGAAAAACAAGGGCTTGTTTATTATTATGGTGCATTGGAGTTTGAGATGTTGGTACTATATTATGGAATACAAAAACACCTACTTTTACATTCCTTGATCCAGTGGAATAGCTAACATCATTTATGACTTACAGAGGCTGCTCAGTCTTTATCTTGAGTGGTAATATTATGATAATAAAACTGGGGAAGTTTTGGCATGAAAATGACAGACCGGCTTATCATCAGTTCTGCAGCAGAAATATATTGACAGTTGTGGTTGCCATACTAATGTGAGGAATTGGGGAAAAATGTGAATACATCAGATTACTTTTAAAGAACTGTAGCAACTCCAGTCTTGTTTTACCTAACAGAGATGGTTTGAATTTTCTGAGAAGAAAACAAAAGGACCATGGAAAATACCAGCGTGAAAAGCTAAGACCAAAGACACAGGCACAGATTTCAATAGATTCTCCCATCCACACTAACAGGATGAACAGAGGAATCTCCACTGCTGGCTATTGTACTCAGATAGCAACAGTACACGTGGCTGCCTGACCACTAGAACATCTGATAGGGTGCAGTCACTGTTCTGTTGACAGTTTTCCACCTTTCCCGCCGCCCTATAGCAGAAATACTGCTACAGGGCAGCAGGGCTGCGCTAAATCATGTATATACACATGATCTTGCATGTCCCGCCCTACCCGCGCCGCCATTAGCGGCTTCAGCTGCCGTTCACTGGGTCCCGGACGGTGATTCCCTGCCAGGACCCGGCGATTGCTGAGTATCACTGATGGGGGAGAGATTGTATGTAATCAATACAGATCTCTCCTGTCAGCTCCTGCACATTGCTTTGTATTACTCTGCATAGCAGAACACAGTACACAGTAAAGCACACACACAGCACACACTAAAACAACACACAGTTAACCCTTTGATCACCCCAGATGTTAACCCCTTCCTGCCCAGTGCCATTAGTACAGTGTCAGTGCTTTTTATTAGCACTGATCAATGTATTAGTGTCACTGGGGATGTCAGTGACAGTTAGTCAGTTCCACCTCAGTGTCAGAATGCTTACTGCAGTCCCGCAATTAGTCGCTGATCACCGCCATTACTAGTATAAAAAAATAAAAAACTCCAGTATATATACCGCCATTTGTAGATGATATAACTTTCACGTAAACCAATTAATTTACATGTATTGGGATTTTTACGCATACATATACATACACAAGCAAAATAAATGCTAGCTCCCAGAATGAAATTATAACTTCTTCAATACAGATTTCTGTATTTTTTTTTTTCCATTCATCTACACGCAACGCATGTTTGCATGCCTGTCTGCACAGGCATATTGAAAACAATGGGCTGCATTTAGATCAGTAAAAAAAAACATTTTTAGGCAGGAGTGTGGAAGAGGTCTTATACTTTAACACACTGAGCACAATAAAATAAACATTCCCCGGTAAACTATCTGGTAAAACTCTTACCACAGCACTTGCAGATTCCAAATGTCAATGCTGTTGACCCCTGCCCTCTCAGTGCTGCTTCCCTGAGCTTCCAGTCTTCACAGAAAGAGTTAACAATGGACAGTGCAATCTCCAGCCAGTATGTTAGCTTGGAAAAGGAAGGGGGAGGATGAGAGAGGAGCAGGTGTGTTGCCATCTTAGTTTAAAGGGTTGTGTTTCTATTTATGCACACAGTGTAGAGAGATACAACTCTAGTCCCTGCATGCAGTAGTGACTCCATAGGACACTGCATAAGAAAGGAGCCACCCTGAAACAGGAAACCTAAGGTGGTGGTCAAGGTAGCAGCTTAAACAGAAGCATAGGCAAGTAGTAAAAAATAAAGAAGCTGGATACTCAGTAAGTAATTAAATCAGATGCTGAAAATATATTTAAAAAAACCTGAGGGTTGAACCTTTAATAGACCTAAGCTGGTTATACACCAGTAGAATTTTGTTAGAACTTTTTTGTTTCGAAATGTTTTTTTGAATTTCTAATAGATAAAGGGATGTAAATGACTATCATTTTTGACCATAGTGAAAAAAATCAAAAGGTACAGGATGGAAATGTTTTTCTTAAACAAAATTCTAACAGTGATTGTGGTTTTCATTCAAGAAATTCCATTCATTCCACAAATGAATGTTAAAGGCAAAAAAAATATTGAGTTACTATTGAAGGACATTTGTCAAGTCTCTGGTGGCATTATAAAATATACTAATTACTTTTTTCATCAAAAATGTTTGTGCGAAAATCTACTAGTGTATGCTTTAGATCAGGGGTGGACAACTGTGGTCCTCCAGCTGTTGGTGAACTACAAGTCCCATCATGCCTCTGCCTTTGGGAGTCATGCTTGTAACTGTCAGTTTTGCAATGCCTCATGGGACTTGTAGTTCTACAACAGATGGAGGGCCACAGTTGCCCACCCCTGCTTTAGATGATTAGTTGATTGTAAAATGAGATTTCAGCATCTGATAACTGTTTAAAAGTTAAACCACATTACAATTTATAAAATCACTTGGGGTCTTTATCCATGAGATATTTGCACTTGAACAGTAACTCCACTTTTATGAGACAAAAACCCCAAAACAATCCTCTCTAGGTGATCAATGTACATGTCAGGGATTTTAATAATTTGTGTAGCAGATTCCTACCTGAAGATTCCTACCTGATCCTGAAGAAGCCACGTGACTGTGGCGCAACGCGTCGACGTATAGGGGTGACGTACTTCCGGTTCCGGGTTTGGACGCCATCTTTGGACACCTGTATACACCCATAGTACATGGGAACTGCTTTACCTTGCTGAAGGACATGTGAGTGTAATGTTCGATTTTACTGAGGAAGTGTATTAAACGGTGTTGCACTATGGAGATGTGATTCTGTTTTTCATATGCGACCTGTGCCTGTGTCCATTCTATGAGGGGTATTGGAGTGTAATTGACTGCCTGGAGGAGGATTTTGAGCGGTGAAGGCAGTGGAGGAGAATTATATCTGGCAGAGTCCATTTTATGAGGGGAGCTTTTGGAGTATTACTTACTGCCTGGAGGAGGATCATGGTCGGTGGAGGCAGTGGAGGAGAATAAATCTGGCAATTATATATATAGAAAAAGCTCTGTGACCCGCAAGGGTCGAATGTGGAAGGTGAGGGGGCATTTTGGCTATCATTGAGGGGAGTCACGTCAAGATTTCACGAAGAGCACTATTGCAGCATGGAGTGATATGATTTGAACACTTGTTATGTTTTTGCACAGTGTGGCATCACCATCCTATTTGTTTTTTATTTAAATCGGTCTGATTATTTGTATTTGAGTACTTTTTTTTTTTTTTTTTTTTGCACAGTTTAAGTAATAATCACTACACCACTAGGGATGTAATATACAGTGATGAGGATATTGCACTAGTTATTATTGTACTATTTGTATAAGAGGTATCATTTATCACCTTTTTCACCAGTGTATATTTATAAAGGGGTTATTGCACTAGTTTTTTGATTATTTTAGTTGAGCGCTTCACCACTTATATAATTAGATTCCTACCTGTTTCTGCTCTAAAGAAAAGTCTGTTTGTTTGACCGTGTACTATGCAAAGTGAATGGGAGGGTATGTGTTCATCATAATTTCTCAGTGTTCTGTTGCAGGGTCTGTATCCATAGAGAAGTAATTAGCCCCTGTGGAGTCTCTCACCAAAACTGAAACTTCTATTGCAGAGGATGCCTAAAATCTAACTTGCATCTTACGTCTGGGAAATCAGTGAGCCAATCACTTGAGCAAGAAAATGATATTTCTGGGGAAGTTCTTACACAATCTGTGTATGGAACATCTCCAGGTTGCCATTTCATTTTACAGAAAATTAAAGCAGCTGCTGATTGAAAAGCAAAGATACTTTAAAATAACATTCAGTTGCAATGGGGGAGATTTACCTAAATTGGGGAGTGAAAAATGAGGTGCAGCTCTGCACAGAAACCAGCTTCCAGATTTTCATTGTCAAAGCTTAATTGAACAAACTGTATTAAATTGCAGCTCACGATACTTAGATGTGGGGGCTGAATTCACCTTATTTTGTATTGTTCAAACTTTTTTTATTTGAAACTTTGAAAATAATTGACATTCACAGAGCAGGACAGCAAGTTTTCGATAACAAAAGCAGTAGTTTGTATAGGTATTAACACATTTAAGCACCTTATCTCCTTTTTTCATTAACACATTTAAGAAGGTATTATTGTCCATAGATTTACAATACACTTCACTAATAAAGGTCAACTGTTGTCGATCCCCTTATGACTGTCAGCAAGAGTAGTGACTGACCTAAATGAGTCAGACAAGAAATGATTACAAACAGAAATATGAGAGAATAATAAGGCCGCTTTCACACTGATGCCTTCTTCTTCCATTTTTGTGTTAAAAAAAGAAAAACGCATGACCATTAAATCCTATGGAACTGTGGTCCGTTGCCTTTTACAAAGTCCTGCTTGCTGCATTTTTGGTGCAGTAAAAAAGGACACACCAAAAACACACCTTCCCATTGAAATAAATGAAAAACACGTCAAAAACGCACCAGCGGTTGTGTTTTTGGTGCGTTTTTTATGTCACATGGTTTTTTTTCACAGGTACAAAATGCATCATAAACACGTTACTGCATTTTTGCAAGGAAGGAAGCAGTGTGAAAGTAGCCCAAGTAGAGGAGAAAGTGTGAGGCCTGGCTCACACCTACAGTGGGGAGTATAATTATTTGATTCCATGCAGATTTGGTAAGTTTTCCCACTCACAAAGAAATGAAGGATCTATAATTGTTATCATAGGTGTATTTTAAATGATAGAGACAGAATATCAATCAAAAATCCAGAACAAGCAAATGATACAAATGTTATAAACTGAGTTGCAGTTCAGCGAGTAAAATAAGTATTTGATCCCCAAGCAAAACATGACTTAGCGCTCGGTGGAGAAACCCTTGTTGGCAAGCAAAGAGGTAAGACGTTTCTTGTAGTTGGTTACCAGGTTTGCACACATCTCAGGAGGGATTTTGGTCCACTCTTCTTTACAGATCTTCTCTAAATCCCTATTGTTTCTTGACTGTCGCTTGGCAACTCGAAGTGTCAGCTCCCTCCATAAATGTTCTATAGGATTAAGGTCTGGAGACTGGCTAGGCCACTCCATGACCTTAATCTACTTGAGCCACTCCTTTGTTGCCTTGGTGGTATGTTTTGGGTCATTGTCATGCTGGAAGCCCAATCCACAACCCATCTTCGGTGTTCTGGCTGAGGGAAGAAGGTTCTCATCCAAGATTTTACAATACATGGCTCCGTCCATTGGCCCCTCAATGCGGCAAAGTCGGTCTGTACCCTTAGCAGAGTAACAGCCCCAAAGCATAATATTTCCACCTCTGTGCTTGGCTGTAGGGATGATGTTCTTAGAGTCATAGTCAGCATTTTTCTTCCTCCAAACATGGTGATTTAAGTTAATGCTTTGAGTCAAAGAACTCAATTTTGGTCTCATCTGACCACATCACTTTCTCCAAATCTTTCTCTGAATCATTTACATGTTCATTGGCAGTCTTCAGAAGGGCCTGTACATGTATCGTCTTGAGGAGGGGGACCTTGCGAGCACTGCAGGATTTCAATCCATGGCGGCGTATTGTATTACCAATGATTTATTTGGTGACTGTGGTCCCAACTGCCATAAGATCATTCACAAGCTCCTCCCGTGTAGTTCTGGGCTGATCCCTCACTTTTCTCATGATCATCCTCACCCCATGAGGTGAAATCATGCATGGAACTCCAGACTGAAGGCGATTGATAGTTATTTTGTATTTCTTCCATTTGCAAATAATCACTCCAACAATTGTCTCCTTTTCACCAAGCTTCTTGCTGATGGTCTTGTAGCCCATTCCAGCCTTGTGCAGGTCTACAATCTTGTCCCTGATGTTCTTTGACAGCTCTTTGATCGTGCCCAAGAAAGATTCTGTGGACAGGTGTCTTTTATACACATAACGAGTTTTCCTTAGGGAGACCTTCTTAAATTGACAGGACTAATCTGTGTACCACATGAGCACATAGTCAGTCTGTGGGAGCCAGAATTATTGTTGGTTGGTAGGGGATTAAACACTTATTTTATTTACTGAACTGCAACTCAGTTTATAACATTTGTATCATGTTTTTCTGGATTTTTGATTGATATTCTGTCTCTACCATTTAAAATACACCTATGATAAAAATGACAGACAAGTGGGCAAACTAACAAAATCTGCAGGGGATCAAATAATGATTTTCCCCACTGTATACAAGTTGAGGTTGATGCATTTTTGCACACTTTTTAATGTATTTGTCAGGTGTTTGTTGTCTTGTAGGAGAAACCAGCAGAAATGCTCCATAAATGCATCAAAAAAGCACTGGTTATGTTTTTGATGCATTTTGGTGAAGTCTATGGAACTAAATATGAAACCTGCTGCTGGAAAAAAGTCCCTGACCCCTTCCAAAAAAACGCACTGATGGAAAATGCACAGATGTGGATGTGACCCATAGGAAACCATGTTAAATGGGCTGTAGTGTGTTTCTGCAAAACTGAAAACGCAGTGAAAAATGCATGGGTGTTAACCAGACCTGAGAGATGGGAAAGGAGTGGGGGGGAAAGAAGATGGAGAGTCAGCCAGGAAGGGTCCTCTCTGTTATATTTGTTCTTCCTTGTCACTTAGTGATCCAGTCAGTAAGTCTGTTATTTTTTTAACTTCCTTTAACAGACTAAGCGTGTCCAGCACACATGGAAATTAGAGGGATGGGAGGTTTTAAAGGAATTGCATTTTTGCTGCGTTTTTTAGGTTCACACCTATGCAATTTGCGTTTGATCAGTTTTCTGCAGTGCATTTTATGTTTTTGCGCATGTGTTTTGGATGTGCTTTTGCTGTGTTTTTAATTTTTTTTTCTTGTTGCTAGGCAGATTAAAACGCAAAGTACATAAAAAAAAGTACTACATGCTTTTCTGCAGCGTGTCTATTGAAGTCTATAGAACCAAAAATACAACTTTTTCTGTTAAAAAAGTCACTGAACCTTTCCAAAAAACGCACCAGGTGACTCAATTTAAAATGCAAAACGCATCAAAAACGTGGCAAAAACGCACTACATGCTTTTCTGCAGCGTTTCCATTGAAGTCTGTAGAAATAAAAATACTACTTTTTGCATTCATAAAAAGTCCCTGACCCTTTCCAAAAAATGCACTGGTGAAAATAAGATGTGAACGTGTCCCATAGGAAATCATGTTAAATGGACTGCTGTGCGTTTCCGGAAAACACTTCAGAAAACACATAGGTGTGAGCCTGGACTAACACAGTAAAAAACGCATTTGTGTGAAAGCAGCCTGTGGTTACATTCACATGGGCCGTTCAGATCAGCAAATCATGGTGTCATTTTTTTTCTCCAATACCCGCACTTGGCATACAAGAGACCAGGGGCGGACTGACAACTCATGGGGCCCCTGGGCAATAGGGGATCATGGGGCCCCTGTGTCCTTGCCCAAACTCAAAAAAGCCTATGAAAAAGGTACCAGGAGCATCTCATGGGGCCCCTACTGACCCCGGGCCCTCGGGCAGTGCCCGAGTTTCCAAATGGTCAGTCCGCCCCTGCATGAGACTTGTGTCTTGCGATACAGATTTTTGGATTCTGTATTACAGATCTGAGGGCAGGGCAAATTTACACACTTGTGTGACTGTCACCAATGAAAACAATGCAGCGGCATTCAGATCTGTAAATAAAAAAATGCTTGTAAATGCGTTTTTTAAAATGTCTGTGTGAATGAAGCCTGTAGATTTTTGTGATGTGACAGCCAAGCTTTCTGAGGTCTGCCTCCACCTATATGTAACATATCACGTCTGGGTGGAGTGATCCTTCAGCAATCAGATGTTTATGTCCATGGAGGTCTTCTGAAACAGTGAGCATCAGAAAAACCAGGTAGGTTCTGATTGCGGAGATTCCCCGACAGCAGCAAAGCAGTGAAGAGGGCGGTGGAGCTCCGGTAGCCGGTGGTAGTGATCGGAGAGGCGGCGACACTGCGCAGATGTCGTCTGGGGACTGCTATGTACACTACAGAACGGGCCTCCCCGATATGCTGGGACTATACGGCGTCCTCCCGCTCCGTGTTGTTGTGATTTAGTATTGCCGCAGAATGGGTCACCGCCTGCCGCAGCGTGCACACTGTCTGCTGATACTGCGCAGTCCAGCCCGCCGCGCCGCATCCATTTGGCATATTTTATTTGACGTTTCCTTTCCAGACTGACACCGACTCCCTCCTGCCACCACCGCTACCCACACTGTTGTTTACTTCTCTTCACAACCAGGCGAGAGTCCCCGCCCACTAGAATAGGTAGGACAGGGAGACTTCTATTTCAGCCAATCACCGTGTGCCAAACCGTAACAGCACCCAGGTTCGACCAATAACCGCACCCTAAGCGCCTTGGACCACGCCTATTACTACGGAACACGCCTTTTTAGCAGAGGATGCGTTCCTCCCCCGAAGCCACCAATCGGCTGCCTGTTTACATCCTAAAGCGTGAGTAGAAATGGGCAGGGCCGATAGTGGGAGAGCGTTCGCCCCGCCCATTCTGCGGGATGTTTTTGCTAGGAGCGCTCCGCTATTGGCTGATCGCGCTGTCATTGAGCGGTGAGGCCCGCGCCTCCATGGTGGGCGGGTAGTGTCTAGGTGACGCAGGCGGGCGGGGTCACGTGTTGTTTTCGCCGTGCCGCTCTCCCTGCCCCCGCTCTAGTCTGTCTGTGGTGAATGTGTACGGCGAGGAGAGGAGCCGCCGCTGAGCCGTGCATGCCGGGTAGACGGAGATTCCCGGCGCCTAGACACAGCGCCATGCGTGTGCTCTGAGCTCCCCTGTCAGGCGGGAGAAGGCGGCCGCTCACTTTCATTCACCGGCTGTGGGAAGGCAGGACGCCGGCGGTTTCGTGCACAGACCGGGAAGCGCAGCAGAGAGGCCAGTAGCCCTCGGGGCTCCCCCTCCCTTCCTCCATGGCGGGTGTCCTGAGCGGTGAGGAGGACAGAGCTTGCCGGACAGCCATGAAGCCTCATCCTCCGTCCCCCCCTCTGGAGGAGAGCGGCTCCCGGCGGCTGGCTCAGGTGCAGGAGGAGAGCGTTGTCACCGGCGAGGAGGACGTGCAGAAGAGGGGCTACCTGAGGAAGCAGAAGCATGGCCACAAGCGCTACTTCGTACTGCGGGCTCACAGCCACCTGGGTCCGGCTCGGCTGGAGTACTATGACAACGAGAAGAAATTCCGGAGTGGTCTGCAGCGTCCCGGACCCCCCAAGAGGGTCATCTTCCTGTCCCAATGCTTCACCGTCAGCCGGCGGGCCGACGCCAAGAACAAGCACCTGCTGGCCCTGTACACCAAGGACGAGTACTTCGCCATGGTGGCTGACAGCGAGCAAGAGCAGGACTCCTGGTACCAGGCCCTCAGCCAGCTCATCAGTGAGAACAAGAAGTCCTGCCTGGCCGAGGACGATGAGCTGGAGGAGACCTATGGGGGCTTCCGGGCTGGCACCGTCTTCAAGGAGGTCTGGCAGGTGAACGTCAAGCCGCGGGGACTGGGCCAGAGCAAGAACCTGTCTGGGGTCTACCGCCTCTGCCTGTCCAACAAGGCCGTGCACCTGGTCAAGCTGAACTCGGAGGTGGCCTGCGTCCACCTGCTGCTCATGAACATCCGCCGCTGCGGCCACTCGGAGAATTACTTCTTCATCGAGGTGGGTCGCTCCTCGTCCACAGGGGCTGGCGAGCTGTGGATGCAGGTGGATGACTGCGTGGTGGCCCAGAACATGCATGAGACTTTCCTGGAGACCATGAAAGCCCTTAAGGCGTACTCCGAGTTCAGGCCGAGGAGCAAGAGCCAGTCCTCCGGTACTAACCCTATCTCCTTCATCACCACCAGGCGGTACTTGGGCAACCTGCCCCCCAGCCAGACCGGTCTGCAGAGAAGGTCAAGGACTGAAAGCGTCGCCGGCACCCCTCCAACATCCAAGAGCAACTCTTACCGCTTTAGGACCTCCAGCGAGGGCGAAGGTACCATGACCAGGCCGTTCAGGTCAGTAACTGGCAGCCTGATCCATTTAAATACGGCACGGATAAACCTGAATAAACAGGAAGGTACTGGAAGATATGTCAGGGCACCTTTTAATTCTGGCTACCACTCCAGATCAGCCTCCCTGCCCGTTTCCCATTTTCCCTCAGCTACAAGCCCAATAAACGTGTGTTCAAGTAGTGGTCCGGGGTCTGTATCCGATACCCTAACTAGACCCTCCAGCTCTTCTGTGTGTGGCTCTCCTAGCGATGGAGGCTTTATTTCATCTGATGAGTATGGCTCAAGTCCTGGCGACCTCAGGTACTTTCGTGTGAGAAGTAATACTCCAGACTCGCTAGGTAACACACCACCAATACAAGAAGAAAACACCCTCAGTGATTACATGTCCATGAGCATGAAAAGCCACCCAAGTGCTCAGGATGATTACATGGAAGCGGACAAATGTTTTAGGAAAAGAACGTACTCTCTGACTAAACCCACCCATGTCCCCTTACAACAAAAGTCCCATGCTGCTGTTTCTTTTGATGAAAACTCTGAAGAGAAGCAGTTTGCCTACTCTGAATCACCAAAGTTAAAAGACAGTAATCACCCCGAGGATTACAGTAATGGCCTCATTGATTCTGTTTGTAACCAAAGTGGGAGTAAAGCCAAGGATGATGGCTACATGCCAATGATGCCTTCAGTTTCATACGACAGTGACTATTTGCCAATGGCACCCAAAAGTGTTTCTGCACCAAAAGAAATCATTTCAAGGTGCCCATCTCAGGTGGATTCAAAAGGGTATATGATGATGTTTCCAGTTGCCAGTTCACCTGTCAGAAATACATTAACTGGAAATGCCTCTAAAGGCAGCCAAGAGAAAGTCACCAATGGTGAGTACATGGACATGTCTTATGGAAGCACCTCAAAACAGACTATTGACTCTAATTTAAATAACTCCCGGGGGTTCAGTTCTTATTTTTCTTTACCTAGAAGCTTTAAAAGTTCTTCAAAACATTGCAGTGATCATAATGAATATGTTCCTATGTCTTCTCCAGGAACATTACTGCACATGGGTGAGGAAAATGTCAGTGAAGTGTGTAAGAATGGGGTTACAAATGGGATGTCAAAGACTGATTTGAAATCTTCCAGTGACATATTAAATCATCAAGTCAGGGCTACAAGGCCAACTAAACTTACTCTTGCTATGAGAGGGAGCAATACAATACCAAGAATGTTTGATCATTCTACTTCAGCTGAGCCAACCAGTCCTGGTGAATATATAAATATTGACTTCAGTGATAAAGCAAGTAGTACTCCATATTCTCTGTCTGCAGAAGGATCCCCATCTTCTTTGGGCTCAAGTTGTGATCAAAGACAGTCCCCCTTGTCTGATTACATGAGTGTAGACATTGATGTGCAGTCTCCAAAAGCCACCGCTGAGTTTTCTGACTCTCTAACAGACATTTCTGCTTATGCATGTCCTGGTATTTCCAGAGTTCAGCCCAGTGCAGAATATGCCAAGCTCCCATGTGGTACAGCTTGTGTCACTACTACAAATAATAGGAATGATGATTACACCACAATGACTTTTAATATGGCAATGACTCCCCCAAGACCTTTTCTGGATGAAACTGAAAATGGTACGAAGTTGGATAGCCCATCATCTATTGTAAATCGGCTGTGTATTGGGGATATGTCCTCCTTTAAAAGTGGCTTCCCCCCTGTCCTCAACCCTAAGTCTGAAACTGTAGTTGCTCCTAAAGTTATCCGTGCTGATCCACAGGGAAGACGGAGGCACAGCTCTGAAACTTTCTCCTCTGCCAGCACAGTGACAACAACTTCCTCTTGCTTTACTGAAAGTGGCAAAAGGCATAGTTCTGCCTCTTTTGACAACGTTTGGCTGAAACCCGATGAAAGCAGTTGTGATCAAGAGAAGAAAATGTCTAGAAACTGCTCTACAGGTTTTCAGCATGGTCTAAACTACATAGCTCTGAGTATGCATGACAGTGTCTGCGAGCCTACGTCGCCAGTATGCAGTCAGCACCAGAATGGAAGCAGAAATTTGGAAACGGGAGCTTATGTCAGCATCGATTTCTCCAGGTCTGACTGCCTGAAGTGTTCTGCCTTCCGAAAAGGTTTGTAAGTGCTAATCTTATCCCACAAAAATGTCAAGACCTTTTTAGCATGCTGTATCTGATGCAGTGCTGTCCTGTCCTGTTTTTACAAACGTTTGTAAACTCATGGCTTAGCTTTATCTCAACTTCATGCTACTGGTGAGGTGGCATGCCTATCCTTCTTGTTCAGCAAACTAAATCGTGCAGCTGGTATGTGGGCATATTGTTTAACTGAGACTATGTAACATGCTGTAAAGTACCCAGTTGTTGGGCAAATTACAAGGTTGACTTTGCATTCACAGCAGCTGGATTAGGTTTGTTGTGTAACTTGTCTGTTTTTCTTTAAGCTTTTTGTGAAGGCCACCTCTGTTGGTGTGTTTACTTGTCTTTAGGTAGCTATAAAATGTTTGCTGTTGTCATAGAAGCATGTTTGTTATAAATGCATACACAACTAAATTCTTGATTAAGCACCAAATTTGCCTTATTACTAGAGGTGAATGTAGCCATATTAGTGCACTTGCGACAAAAACAATTGAGTACTGACGTGATACTTTTATTTGCACTAACATACATTTTTGAGGACAAGCTTTCGGGGTATGTCCGCTTCTTCAAGGTCCAAGCAGTACTATTGCAAAAACTTTAATAGTACTGCTGGGTCCTTGAAGAAGGGGACATACCCCGAAAGCTTGTCCTCAAAATTGTATGTTAGTGCAAATAAAAAAAGTATCACGTCAGTACTCAATTGTTTCTGCCTTATTAATAGAATTAGAAAAAATATCTTTCATTTTAAATGTATGCTAGGCTTTTAATGCTTTTTTGAATTTTCTGCACATGTGTTAAAATGCACAATTTTTAGGCCTTGCAGATTAGTTAAAGCCCCCACACATTTTCTGAAAGCAGGGAGCCAGGAGAAGAAAATAGTGATAGTTGGCAGTTTTTTTATGTCATATGATATTGGCGCACATGTTGTTTATATATGGCATATACTGTTTATCCGTAAAAAGTAGTGGTGCACCGAAATGAAAACTGGGTTGAAAATCCAGGATGCACTTGGCCAAAAACTGAAATGGGACAGTTAAAATAAATAAATAAATAAAAAATTGTGTTAATTTAAAAAAAAAAAAATTATTTATATATATATATATATATATATATATATATATATATATATATATATTTTTTTTTTTGTGAATGTGAATTTAATATGAAATAAAGTACAATCCAGTAAAGTAACTTTTTTTTATTGAAAGTAACAGATGAAAATTGGACAGAAAATGAAAAGTATATAAAATGTAAAAGAATTAAATGGATGTTTTTGCATTGAAGTCAATGGGACGCAATTTGTGCATTGAAGTCAATTATCCTTTATCTTTTTGTTTTTTCTATCAGCAAAATGCTGACAACCCCATTTCCAGCTGATAATTCTCCCTCCTAGACAGCTAAAGAGGATAATCTCTCTCCTACCCTTATTGTACACAAGCCAGAAGTAGGGGGAGGCACAGATCGTAAAGAGCACAGTGGCAGTTACCATGGTGTGTTTTGAGGTCTGGCATTTGGAAGATCTGCAACTCCCCAAATGTCATGTGACCTCCTGACATTCTGTGTTGAAGCTGAACTCCAGCAAACAGCTCAATACTTACTTTAAATACATGTTTGGAAACTTACCTGCAAAGGACAGGCATATTTGTTCAACCTTTCTTAAAATATAACCAGGTCTGCTGCACAGCAAGGGGATGACTAACATTTGTGTTTTTCTCACCCTGACTCTTCTTTCTTTTATTTTCTTCTTCTTGCTCTCACGGTTTCTCCTCAAGCACGTGCTCTCTCTCCTTTAGTCCTCGAGTGAGCGCTCTCCCTTTTTTAATTTTTTTTTCTCCCCTTTGCGCGTGCGTGCTCTCCCTTCAAACCCCCCTTGAGCGCACTCTTTCCCTTTAATGAAAAGGCTTACCTGTAGGTGAGATGCATTATAGTTTACTTCCACTTTAAAGCAGAACTTACAAATAAGATATCAATGAATAAATTACTGAACCTTTTAAAAAAAAAAAAAAAAAATAGTGTTAAGCTTCTGGGTTGGTTCACTTTGGAACATGCTCCTTCCGTTTGGTCCCTTGTATTCTAGTTTCAACAGCCCATTCATTTGAAATGTAAAGACGTAAAAAGCAACGCAAGTACTATTGCAAATTGCACCACATCAAACTGCATGTTACCGCAGTACCATGCGCTTGGTAGCCGCAAACGCCCAGCATTTGTGGTGCTAGGAACAATTAATGGGCACCTGCGCACATCTCACATGGGCTTCGCAGGTGAACATACCTTTCCCAAACCATGTTTTGATGTGAGCAGGCCCTCAATCAAGACATGTCCTCTGCTCTACTATTTTTCTTCTTTCTGCAACTAGATCAGTCTACCAGCTTCATTCAACTCCATTTCTTTTTTTTTTTTGTATGGTTGAACTGGATGGACCTTTTTGGGTTTTTTTTTTTTTTTTGGGGGGGGGGGGGGGTTGGGGTTTTTTTTTCAGCTAGACTATGTAATTTCAGCCTTCCTACCTGGACCTGCCACAGCCTGTTACTGGCAGCTGCACACTGATTAGATCTTGTCTCTGTCACTGCAGTCATGCTTTACAGGGACTGCAATGGGCTGATACTAGGACAGATGCAGGTACTTGGCATGATGTACAGAAAAACTAGCACTCTCAAAGGGAAAGATCACCAGTGACCGCCTATATGCATTTTGTTTGCAGCACATTTCATCCCTATGGAGGAAATTGGTAAACGCACAAAAATGCAGTAAAGAGAACACACTAAAACAAATATGAACTGTGTTTGAGTGAATAATAATATGATAAGGAGAGACATAGAACACAGCTCTGTGTAAACAAGGCAGAGCTATGTCCTGTCAGCAGCGATGTGCTGGATTTCCCCCCCCCCCTGCAAAGCAGGGAATACAATCCAGCACATCCCTTAAGAAAAAAAATAACACCTTTTATAGTACACACAAACGCTGGTTAGGCACACAGTTGACCCTTTGATCACCCTAGATGTTTAACCTCCTCCCAGCCAGTGTCATTAGTAGTGACAGTATATTTTTAGCACTGATCACTGTATTAGTGTCACTGATTCCCACAAAGTGTCAGATTGTCCAGTCCCACTGATCGCCGCCATTACTAGTAAAAAATTCCAATATATATTCCATAGTTTGGTTTGTGAAAAAGTTATGCCTGCAATCAATGTACGCTTGTTGGGATTTTTGTATGTATGTAGCAGAATACTTATTGGCCTAAATGGTATGAAGAAATTTAGATTGTTTCCCAAAATTTTTTTTTTTTTATTGGTTATGTTTTATAGCAGGTGTCATTGGTAATGTCCCAAACGCAGATCACAAATGTGTTTTCCTGCACTGGATCACATGGTACAGTAGTAGGTTGCTGTGCATTTTATGAAGTATTGCATGCACTACTCTTGGAGCTGTCCAGTGCAATTTCACCCCTTTCAAATGAATGGGCTGAAATCGCACTGCACCCAGATTGCATGTGAAATGCACAGGAGTGTACATTGTGTTCCTGTGCAGTTCATTATGTGAAACAATCCTAAATGATTGTGCCCCTTCACATTTCAGTTTGAGAGTCAGGGTTCAGAATTAACCAAAGATTTGACTTGTTTCTTAAAGTGCCTGACGTCACCCTCTGCTCCCTCCATTGCCTGGAGAGTCCATAACCATGCATTACCAGAACACCATATTTAGGCAGTGACTTAAAACCTCTATTGTTTGGTACTGTTATGTGGACATAAGCTTCAATTCCTATCAAGATCCAGCAGTGGCTTCTAAATATCTGCTACAGCTAATCACATGACCACTGTCAACAAAATAAATCATAAATAGTTTTTTGGGGTTTTTTTCTCCTTTTTTCTGAAGTGTCACATTTGTTTGTAGCCCCCTCTTCCCTACGCACACACCTATACATTTTTAGTTTGCAGCAATTGCAGTTCCTGTCTCTAGCAGGCATCATTACCAACCTGGTGTTTTCATGATTACAACTTGTTGATGGCAGAATAGTGGTTGTCAGTGACAATGCTGCCCCACACAAGCTAGTTGGACAGGTGACTGTTCAGTTGGCAAAAAGCAAAAACCAGCTTCATCTGCACTCCGTCTCATGTGACTTCTGGACACACAACATTTTTACACATGATATAAAGCATGGGGCAAACCTGGGTCCCACTTACCAGCAATGTACAGTGACTAGAATATCTGCCAAAAGAGCTCTGTGATTAAGAACCTCTATGCCCAGCTGCTGCAAGAATAGTAGTAATCATTAATCACGAACTATGACAGTAACTCAGGACCTGATAAATATGCACAGGACCCATATTGGAGCTTTTCCAGGCACAATGGTGACTGCGATTTTACCAGAACTGGTTCAACATCCCTCCACATAGCTAAAACTGTCTTGCAAATCAAAGCTATAGAGAAATCTAAGTGGTCTGTCCCCAGCTAACCTCTCCAGGCAAAACTTAAAACCATGCTTCCCACTAGTCCACCCTGTACATTTTTTTTTTTTTTTTTTTTTTTTTAATAATTTTTTTGTGAAGCAAGATGTGCCAGTAATTTCAAGTTACTACCAATCCCAAGCAATTAGAAGCTTGTTTTTTAGTTTTGTTCTAAATTAATAAAGATTTTCTCTCCTTCGGGTTTTTTATTTTTAAAGGTTAATGTTCACCTTTTGGGAACATATTACATGTATCACCCTTTTTTCCCCACCACTCTCCCCATCCCTGTGAAAGCAGTACAGGGAGAAGTTCCCTGTACTAGCTGTCAGTATTTGAAAACAGCATGGCTGTCGGCTTGTAGTTCCCAATGAACTACCACGGTATTGAGTGCTGTGGTAGTTCATTGAGTCTTTCTGTTAGACTATATCTTCTTGCCCATATGGGTCTGTATGGACACACAGATACACTAACAGTTTTCAGGAGTCCTGCATGGCACCAGCGATCTGCTGATTGCTGGTGCAATGCTTTACAGGCACTTTTTTTTTTTTGTTTTTGTAAATCCTTTAAGACTCTACTTTTTGGCTTTCTACATTATACAGCTGGCAAAAAAAAACCTTTCATTTTATAACCTAGGTTACATAAGTTCTGGACCGGTCTAGGTCAAATCAGCCCTCTTTTTAATGGGTAATGATTGAATAAACAGCCCTCTGCAGTCAGCTTGTTTGTTGACTGACAAAGTTTACCCATTGTCAGAGAAGTCATTTAAAGGATAAGTGTACTTTAAGTCAAAGTTCACTTATCCTGTTTGCCCCTTTTGCACTGACTCAAAGTAAGCCACCCTACCCCTCCTCTGTTGCATATTTTCTTCGATCTGACAGCTGCAGCCACTGCTGCTTGTTTACATCCAGCACTGCAAGTCTTGCTCTTCTGCCTGCACCTGCACATTACAACCCAATAGACTTCTTTGCGTTGTGTCCAGATGATAGAGACAACCCCATAAAAGTCTCTGAGCCTGTAACACAGGTGCAGCATACATGTAAACAATCACTGGAGGCATTCAAGTAAATGTGCATCTGTGGAGAGGGTGGGTGGGTTAGCTTGGATCACAGCAAAGGGGCAAAAAGTTTAAGTGCACTTTGTCTTAAAGGGCTTTTATCTTTTGAAATGAGTATGCTGTTGTCAATTTTTGACTAAAAAGGTTTCCCTAAATGTTTCCTGTATGATTTCTATTTTCTAAGTTACATATAATTACTCCACTTTTTGCTGTGCTGTGTACGTGCTTTTTTACATTCTGGCAGTTGGCTATATCCTGTACTGTTCCAGTACTACATAACTTTAGGGTGTTTTTAGGTCCACTTTACATGTAGTTAGCACTCATGCTATGCAAGGTTGGTTTAGCTAGAAACTGCAGCAAGCAGGATTTTTAACTTGCTGCCTTGAAGCACAGACAGGGAAATTCAAAGGGTGCTTGCGCCCAATTTATGTTCCTGTCATCGACAGGTACTTGAATCTGCTTGTGTCTACACTGGCTTGCTAGTGTGTCGCATACTAGCATGCTATTAAAGACTTGCCTTAAAACAAAACCCTCTCATGGTGCTCTGTTACTCCTGACAGGGCTTCAGTCTTCACCTGGTCTTCCTTCCAGGTTTGTGGGCTTCAGACGTTTGAATGGGTGAGCCTCAATGACTGCACTCCTGTCCATGCACATACCCCTGTATGTTGTCCATTTAGAGCTCAGTGCACATGCATCGGTAACATCACTGGCTGCAGCTTTATTATAAGCTTATCTGTAGACCTTTTGGCTAAGATCGAGTGTAGTATCTGTTCTTATCAGTGTCCAGTGGGGGTGCTCCCGGCCATTCTAGCTTTGCGGGGATGGCTGTTGTATAGTACCCTCACTGGTATGATGGGGGTCCGGGAAGGCTAGTACCGGAGGGACAGAAACCAGGGAGCGCCATGATTAGTTCTGGGGCCTTGGGAGTAATTCCTCTGGGAAGACTGGAAAGACCCAGTACCTCCTGATTTGGACGGATCTACCTTGGTCTGGCCAGGGGCTGGGGACGCAAAAAGTCCGCAAACTCAGTGCCCCCTGGGGAAGACGCTCTCAGGGGTGTCACTAGTAACACTTGGGTGTGGGACCCCACGGTGTAAAGATGACACATGGCCACTGTTTTTCACTTCTTTTTGCACAGCGCCCTAAGGACCAGGTCTTTTGGCTAAGTCCAGGGCAATTTTTGCTATGGGCCTCAGGGCCTGGTCTGTGCACAATTTGGCACGGTACCACTTTTTTTTTTATTTTCTTATTTATTATGCACTCCCACGTCTTGTCACTTTTTTTACTTTTACTTATGTGTGTGTTTTTCACGGATGGAGGGTGTGGGTCCTCGGGCCTACCCTGAAGTCTAGGGGGAGGATGTGTGGCCTTTTGGTTCCTTCCTCCCCTGTCCCTAGGGGGTTTTCTTTTCGGGAGAACCCCCTGATCTAGTACTGGATGTCCGGCTTCGGCTGGGCATAAGGAATGGTGGTCCACCAGGCCTTTTGGCCAGGAGGACCAAATGGGAACCTTGTCCCTGTCAGGAGCTTCGTGCCCCGGGGGATCAGGGTAACGGTTCAACCCCTTCGGGGGTAGGACAAACACACCCCTAAGTGCACTTTTTCGTGTGGTGTTCGCACTTGCACTTTTTTTGTGATCACTTACGGGTTTTTCGTTGTAGTTTGCACGTTTGCGGACTTAAAAAAAAAAAAGAGCTTATCTGTAGGTAGAAGTCACCAACCGCTGTGTCCTATCAGTTTAAAGGGAACCTGTCCCAAAAAATCTTTGTCCCCTATGTGAGGAAACAAAAAAATTTGTACCTTTTTTTTTTTTTTTTTTTTTTTTTTTACTAAAGTTCCACCCAAGCACTTAAAAGTGTATATGCAAATGTAAACATGTTACATATGGCGCTCGTGCCAGAGCAAGATGAATCATTCTAGGCCCATTATTCATAGTTAACCCTAAACTGATCAGCTCTAAAAGCTTTTAAAGTGTCCCCTACAGAAAATTTAGGGTACCGAAGTTTGTTGTTTCATGGCTGCACCCAGTTTTAGGGTTTGACATGTTGGGTATGAATTTACTCAGCACAATCCCATATTTTATATTTTTCGACAAAATTGGTAATCTATACAGGGGTATGAAAATTTAAAAAAAAATCTACTTGTCCAAGGTACTAAAATGGGTCCCCAATCTACTTGTCCCTCATGACAATCTACTTGATTAAAAAAAAATAATAATTTTTTTTTCCCAGAATGGAAAATACAAAGGGTCGATGCTTCTTGTTAGGCAGAGGTGCTTTTGGGAATGTCTGGGGCTTTTAAAAAAGATAACTGGCTTTATAGTGATTTAAACTTTTAATGTTCTTTTGGTTTTTGCAGGAAATTTCCTAGAACCCCAAACGGTATATATTTTTTAAACATCCCTTGTGACAGCAAGTACTCCTTATGGATGCCTCCTCTGCCCTTTAAAAGCACCAAAGTTGGGTAATCAAATGCTTTCCTTTTTATAAAAATGGTGCTGGGGAAACTGGTGATGTACGCTCATTTGTTTTTTATATCAGAGGCAGACAGTGGTTCTGGTTCTGAGCTGGCTGGTTGATCAGGTGTCCCGTGGGATGGGACAGCTGTCCAGGGCATTTTTTTTCTCAGAGTAAGTGCAGGAACTCAACCATGCCATCACCGCACCACTGCCTAACAGTAGGAGGGTCCTAATGGAGAATTGTTAAATAACAGTAGTGCATACTGCACGGGGCAGGGTTCAGGAGTGTGCTGTGGACAGAGTACAGGGTTCAGGAATGTATATCTCACAGGCCAGTTTACACCCCCCCCCCCCTCCTAGTTTAGGAGTCATGCACATGGATGTATTTACAGGCATAAACCTTGGCTGCTGCATAATTTTGGCAATAGGAATGTGTTACAAAATACGTTGTGCCCAGGTATGCATTGTGTAAAGGCAAATGGGAGTGTTTCCAGAATGTCTTGGATGGTGCAAATACAGGTGTATTTTACATTGTATGGCCATGCGTCTGCAGATATGTCAATAGTTCTGTGTTAATAAGCCTTTGTCATGTAACACAGTGGAGATCAATATAGATACACACACACTTTATTGGAAAACCCCTCCAAATCATTAGATTCAGGTGTTCCAATCACAGTTAAAATCAAGCACCTAGGCATGCAGACTGCTTCTACAAACTCTTGTGAAAGAATGGGTCGCTCTCAGGAGCTCAGTGAATTCCAGCGTGGTACTGTGATAGGTTGCCACCTGTGCAATAAGTCCATCTTTGAAATTTCCTAATACTTTTTGGAGCCCGATCTTAGTCCAGCAATGTGCACGAGAGCAGCAGCTCTCCAGGGTCTCTCTCCTCATTGGCTTCACAGTGAGGAGGGAGCATAGGATGGGAATGAGTCGTGTGCCCCATAATCACATAAAGGTGACTCTGGAGCAAGCGTGCACAAGTTCCCTCAGAGCAAGCAGGTTACTATTAGGGCATTTGGCAATGCAAAACGATTACACAGAGCAGTTAAGTATAACATGTTTTATTATTTTAAAGAAGAAAAAAAAACGAACCTTTGGAATCGCTTTTAAGTCTGTGTGGATAGGTTCCTGTCTTCTGTGCAGACCTGGACACTGAAATTCTCCTCCATTGCTTTTTGCAAAACTGTTCCAGCTCTGTTAGGTTGCATAGGGATTGCGAGTCAACAGTCTGTCATGCCAAGCTACAAATTCTCTCCTGGACATTGATTTGGCCATTCAAAGACCTTTTGTGTGTGTTACATTACAGCTTTGTGCTAAGCTTTACCTTTACTTTGCTAGATTCGTTCTGTCCTCTACCCTCATAAGCCTTTCAGGGCCTGCTGCATGGAATCATCCCTACAGAATGATGCTGCCACCCAGATGCTTCTTGATAGGGATGGTGTGTTTTTGATGATCTGCAGTGCAGAGAATAACTTCGCTTTTGTTGAGGGGAAACAATTTTACATTTCAGGGATTTTAACAAACCTTGTTGCAGGTTCCTGCCTGTTTTTGCTCTGAAGAAAGTCATTTTGTTATTACACTGTGCAGAGTGAGTCTGAATATGAGTGACTTTTTCATTAGTAGTAGTGGTGCACCAAAATGAAAATTCTGGTGCCAAAACCAAAAATTCAGGATGCAATTTGGCTGGAAACCGAAATGGAGTTTTTAACAATTTTTAATAATTTTTTTTTTTTTTCAAAAAAAATGCACTTTAATGATTAAAAAAACACAAACTATACCCCATTTTTTTGTAAAGTATTAAAGATGATGTTATGGTGAGTAAATACCCAACATGTCATGCTTTAAAATTGCGCACGTTCGTGGAATGGCGTCAAACTACGATACTTAAAAAATCTCCATGAGTGACTCTTTAAAAATTTCTACAGGTTACCAGTGTAAAGTTGCAGAGGAGGTCTAGTGCTAGAATTATTGCTCTTGCTCTGACGTTCGTGGCGATACCTCACGTGTGGTTTGAACACAGTTAACATACATGGGCGTTCATCACTATGTGTGAGCATGGGGGCACTTTAAACTGTAGGGTTTTTTGTTTTTTTTTTACTGTCCCTTTATAAAAAAAAAAAAAAGTTATCACTTTTTATTCCTATCACAAGGAATGCATGCATCCCCTGTGATAGAAATAATTAGTGGCAGGTCCTCTTTATGGAGAGATATGGGGTCAATAAGACCCCACATCTCTCCTCTACAATGTAAAATTGATCTAGTGCTTTTAAAAAAAAAAAAAAAAAAAAAAGGCCTTGTTTACAAGGCGCTAGAACTGGAAGTGACATCGCTCTGCTCCTCCAAGAGCATAGAGATGTGTGGAGGCCATCTTTCCTTCACTTATCTCTATGTCCAGTGCTGGGATCGTTCGGTGGTTTCTCAGGTAAGGCTGAGAACTACTGAGCAGCAGCGGGCAAGAGAGCGGGGTTGTTTTCGGCACCTGTATCAGTGCTTATTTTCATATTGGCCAATGGTTGATGGGGATGTTTTTCGACCAAACCATTTTGACTTTTTGCCTAAAATCTGATTTGCATCTTGGTGCAGACTTTGGGAAAACCAGTGAGCCAATTGCACAAGCAGGAAATTACCTTTCCAGGGCTGTTTAATACACCAGTGGTACACGGTGTATTAAACACGGAATGCCTCCAAGTTGCAATATTGTCATGCATCCAATTTTACAGAAAATTACATTGCTGCATATCAAAAAGGAAAGGTAATTTTTTAACAACCTTCAGTTACAATATGGCTTGTGTAGCAAGTGTGTATGTTATAGTGCCCCCCCCCCCCCCCCAAAAATGGAGTTACTCTAAGGATTTTGCTATCAGACAAAACACTTGGGCATAAGTTTTGGTCTTAGCATACCATAGACGCTATCTTCAACCACCTTCAGAGTCTCCTAAGTGCCTTGGCAAATGGTAGGCGAGATGACAGTGCATTTAAAAGTGGACCTTGTACCTCCCTTAAGAAAATAATTCCTGTCATGTCTGTTTACTTAGGTGTGACATTGGGCTGCTTAAACTTATGTACAAGGCCTCCAAAAGCTGTTGTCCTCTTCTCACCCACCCTTCTTATGCCACGTGTCCTGTCATACAACGTCCTCTTTTGATTTCTTTATTGGGAGCTGGTTGTATATTCCTGGTGCTCAGTCAGCGTCCTGATAATGTGGTGCCAGGTCATGTACAGATGGAGATTTGGCACTGTGTAAATCTGTTGGCTTGTTGCAATGATGTTTAAGCGAGTTATCAGATTTAACAGGAATGGAAATTACAGCCTCCTGGAATATGTGACATGGGTATTCTGGGAGGCAACAGGAGGAAATGTTCACAAAAGTGGAAGGGGTGCTACAGAACAATCCAAAAAAGAAGGTATTTATAACTGATAAACTTAAAACCTTGGTAGATATTAAAATTGAAAACTGTAAATGCATAAAATTAATTTGTAACACATTTACACTATAGACCAGTAGTCTCCAAACTGCGGCCTGAGGGCCGGATGTGGCCCTTATCCAGCCCTTAGGGCACTATTCCTTCCACTGATATTAACAGTGAGGCAAAATTCCCCCAGTTGACACCAACGATGGGGCACTATTCCTCCCATTAATATCGGTGGCGGACTAGTCCATTCTTGGACACCAATGATGGAGCACTGTTCCTCCCACTGACACCAATGATGGGGCACTATTCCTCTTGGTAATAATTATGGGGCACTATTCCTGCTGACTACAGGCATTATGCAAATGAACACAGCTGAGCCATTGTTTACTCACTGATACTGGGCCTGGGACATTTCTACCCCCAGTGACCACAATCCAGCCCCCCTAAAGTCTGAAGAACAGTAAACTGGCCCCTTTGGAAAGTTGTAGATTCCTGCTATAGGTCTATATGTGTATATAAGCAGCAATTACGTAACCTATGTTAAAGCGGTTGTAAATTAACAAAAAAATCCTCCTGCAAGGTAATGTAATGTTTTGGTATTACATTGTATTAGTATTTGCATTGCATACTAGCACAGTATGAAAGACTTTCCTTAAAATGAAGCCCTCCAGCTGCATGCTGCCACTACTGATCCATCCTTCTGGGTTTGCAGGCTTTGGCCATTTGAATGGCCCAGCTGCGATGATGTCCCTCCTGTGCATGTGTACAGGAGTCACAGCCATGGTACAGAGGTTTGAAGGGACAACATGAGTATGCTGTTCCATCAGAGCGCATGCGAGGGTGACATCACCAGCTGCAGAATCAGTGAATATCCGCTAAATGGTGCACGTTTAGGAGATATTCCTTGAGGGAGAGAGGTCCACTAGGGTAGCCCTTGATTCTTTCATAACTAGTTTACTTGAATGTGAATTCGTATAAAACAATTTTTTGTTTTTTGTACAGCAGGGAAATAGTTTTTATCTTTTGTTGACCTGAGAATGCTAGTTGGTTGCTTTCCAAACCCACCGGCATCATCACCTGGAGTTACTCACCCAGAGCAAGTATGAAGTGTCAAAAGGCCTTATCTGCATTTTTGCTCCACATTGCTGGTGCAGAGTGTTGCACCAAAAGGGTCACATGACTGCCAGGCAACTAGCATTTCAGAGTTTTGCAATGGCTGCCTCGAAGCTAGGGTCATGGTGACAGCCCTGGACCCTGTAATAAATAGAAATAGTCTGAAATGGATGCTTTTACCTGTCACCTTTCCAACAGATTGATTAACCTTTGATGAAAGCAACCATCCCTCTTGTTAGTCCCCTGATATTAGTTCTGGGGCAGTAATTGCAGAAAGACTGCTTCCATTAAAGCCAAATTGCAAATGTATTTTGCTTCATGTCCTTCCAAAGGCCAGAGTATTCATGATGAAACCTTTTTTCATTATCATTTATCGTGCTGATAATTGAGTGTGAATGGGTGTTGGCAGAGCCCAGCTTAACAGGCGGCTGATCACATGATCTGTTAATTTATATCTAGTAAACAAGTTTTGTTGGAATGGATCTGTTTATGTGAGAATGTGAGGGTGAATTCAGAATATCAGCCTTTCTTTTTCGCAAAGTCTTTTGCAGCATTTGGCTTTCTTGAATTAATCCTGTGCTTCAGGATATTGAATCCTAGCAGGAACCTGCATCAATACAATTTGGAACCTGCAATGCGTTACTTTTTTAATTTTGTTTTTACTACTTGATAAATCGCAGACCTAAAGCATGCACATGCTTGTTTTGAGTCAGTAACTAAATGGTGAAACCAGGATCAAGATGACCGTCCCAGAGCTTTCGCCTTAAGTCCTCCATGCACACTGGACGTTTTTACAGCTGCTGTTTTTGGCGTTTGACAAGTTTTTTTTTTTTTCTACAGCCAGTAAACTCCCCAGCATGTTAACATGTATGTCCATGCACACATACACTGTAATCAGCGTTTTTTGGCAGGGATATTTTTTGACTGAAAAAAAAAAACAGAACTAGTGGGTTTCTAGAGGAGTTTTTTAGCTATAAAGAGGCTCTAACGTGGTAAATCGCGGCAAACTGGCGTTTTGGAGCAGAGAAAAAACATTTTTCTTTTTGGTCTAATAACCACAACCGCGGCAAAATTTCGCTAAACACTAATGCAAAACCGCTGAAAAACTCAAGTTTTTAATGTGACTTTACACAGCTAACGTTACCAGTGTTATTAGAATGCCCCGTGTGCATGGAGCCTTAGAAGCAAGTGTGGCCCATATCTTCCCATTTTATTTCCTGCTATTGCTTTCGAACACTATTAATTGTAAATTGCAAATATTTTGTATATTTCAATGATTACGTTGTTAAATATTAAACCAAAGCAGAAATATGATGGCATGTAATCTAATTTTGTGCAACATTTTACAGTGTGTCTGTATATATGTGTGTGTAAAATAAATAAATTTAAAAAAAAAATATATATATATATAAAATTATAATACCCAGTATTACTGTTAAGCAATGCAAGATCTGTGAGCATTTCATTTGTACAGTTTCATTGTTCAGCATTAATTGACTTTATTTGTATTTTATTTTCCACAGACTGAGTGCATTACCATGGAAACCATAGAGAAGACTGTGTCACCCCAGCCTCTTTGCTGTAAAAACAGAATGAGGTGACTTGGGAAGACAGAATGCAGAGAGATAATGTGTGAAGCCGTGTTGAATTTCAAATGGACGCATACTTGCTTTCCCACACAGATTAAATGTACAGCCATTTAAAGCTTATATTGATGTGTTGGCAAAGGAAGCTTATTTTTTTTTTTTCAGCATACTTATTTTTGTGAGAAAAAAGATGGCATATTTTGCAAATTGCATATGGGAGATTGCTGTGTTTTCAGGAAGTGACTCTGACTTCCATAACGCACTTGTGCCATTTTACTTCCCGGACCTGCCCCTCGAGTATTTCCACAATGTGCTAATGTAGCACCTTGGAAAGTGTGACACTATGCTTTAAGAACTTTTCCTAAAGTATAGCCAATTTCATTTTCTCTATATATGGCTTATAATTTTTGGGTACAAATGAAACTATTAAATATGTAAAATTAAAAGGTATTTTGAGGTTTTTTTCCCCTAAAGTCTACTTATTTTACTTGATCTATATTATGAAAACGTCTTATTCAATGAACAAAGATACATTTTCTATGGTACATGAAGTTTTTTGTTTTGTTTTTTTTAAACCCCTTGAAAACATTTTTGTGAATCCTGTGCATTTTTCTGCATCATTTACTTTATGTATCCAAGGTATCTGATTCCTTCAGGTGCACATTTTTTTTTTTCTCTGAGAAGGAAAACATTTTATTTAACATTAAGCAGAAGATGCAGTATTAATTTTAATGAATTGTTAGTCTCTGGAATGAATGTAAGGGTGGCTTCCCTGTTAATTCCCTAAATTGCTGTTGTTACAAAGACACACAAACGTTTGGTTCCCTGTGAATGACAATGCGTGCTAACATTTAAATGACAATATTGGCAGTACAGCATTAAAAAAAAATCTAAACAAGACACTAATGGATATGGTGTTGCTACTAAATTATGGGTACTCCTAAGGATGAGTATTTGTATTGCATGATGTTGGTGATTAGTACACTTTGTTTTAATTAGTAGTTCCTCACCCTTCCCCAAATGTGTGTTGCTGTGCTTCTGCTCTTCTATCAACATTTGATTCAGTCACTGTGAACAATGTATGCTGGAACACAAAGCTGCCCAATAATGTGTATGCCATTTTTTAGGGAGAACTAAGTCACAGCTGGAATTATGCAAAACCCTTGGCCATTCCATCTACATTTGTTATGAAAGACTAACAAATGTCCCATGATGTTGTTTGAGCCTGTCCTTTGTTTTTGTGTTGGGCTCAGAGGTCACTTGAAGTTTTACCGTTGCTGCCTTGCAAAATACCTGGCATTACACCATCTTCCCTGCCATCAGGTGTGCATATTGCTATGAAATAATAGAGGGTCACAGTATATAATTTTCTTTGAAAGGAATGTGTTTTCTTTTTATATGTATAATTTTAATTTGGTATTTGTACATTGCATTCAGAGGCTCTGTAGCAGTGCCAAATGGTGGTTCTCCATAGCAGTCTCATTGAAAACTGTGCACTGGTATCTTCGCAGCTGCTAAAGAGGAAGGCAGAGTTATGGGACTGGCTAACATGGGAATCTCTGAATTTACTACAAAAGCATGAAAACCAATCACTTATTAATGTGAAAACTGCAACAAAATATATTTAAGTAAACACTGCAATCATTGAGGATCTGTGCGAAGTGAAAACACTTGACTTTTTTTCTTAATTTTAACTGCAGGGTTTTGTTATTTGACTCTGTTATGCCCTCTTGACAGTTAGGAAACATTGTGTGTAACTAGCCAGCAGTTGTTCCCCCTTCAATTGACCTCTGATCCCCGCTACTCAAAGCATCAGACTAAGTACCACTAAATAAATGCATATCTTTCACAATAAACATGGCCAAATAGTTTATAGATGAACATCAGGCAAACTGTATTGTACACAATTGAAATACAGCATATGTGAATTCTTTGACCTGCCTTAAGATTTTCAGTTCTTTGTAGCCAGTCTTGGGCATTTCTGCCACACAATGCTCTTAGATCTTTACCTCCACTGCAATGACAGCACACCTTGTTCAAGAACACATCCCTAGCCGCCTGATTGGACAGTGAGCAGCATCACACTCATCCTCTGGTTTTTCCTCATCAGCCATGTACATTGCAGCAGAGCCTAATTGTCTGCCAGGCCCTGCCTTTTCCAGTTTGATCTCTTCTGTGCAGCAGAATAAATGTCACTGTTATCCAAGTGAATTCAGGTACTTACACTAGTTATTAAAATACAATTTTAACAAAAATGCATGACTGCATTATTTTTGCATAAGTCCCATTGTGACTGTTTTTCTTTAATGTGAACCTTTAGTTCACTGGGGCAGAGCAAAGACACAGGTTCACTTTATTGAGGACCACACCAGCAGTTTATACTTAGGCTGGCCATACATTATACAATGTTCTTGAGAGATTTGTTTTAGATTTACTGATCACCATATAATATGAGGTCAAACCTAAACAACACTTTTAATTGTGTCCAATTAGGCAGACACTTGCACTACATAGTTGAAGGTAAATCTAAAGGAAATTGGGCAGCAGTTGGACAGAAAATTGTATAGTGGATGGCCAACCTTACTTTGCTTTTTCTCCTTGCCACTCCATTTGGGCCATGGGAGTGAGCCATGTGTAAGTACCATGTCTTGAAGCTTACACAGGGCTGTGGAATCTCATTCTGTATCTGAATGGAGCAGTAGTTGAGGAAAGGGGGAATGTTAAGTATAAGCTGCAAATTTAATTAAACCTGTTTATTTCCCCTGTATGAGCAAAGCGGGTTCATTCAAAGGCTCGGGATGGTTTTCTAACTTTAGCATTCTGCATTTGCAACAAACTCTAAACTTTATCACAGGAAACAATCAGAACAGTGAGATGGGAGTTCAGTTTTAGGTGAAGATAACCTAGCACATATTTGGACCATCTAGAAGGCACTAAATATCTTAAAAAGCAATTTGGGTGGGAAAGTAAGTGTTTGTGTAAATGTAATTCTGTTTAAGAACTGGCTGGCTAAATTGCCAACACTGCTGATAACCTGATTCTCGAAGAGCCCATTTGATTTCCATATCATTAATAGTAATTTACAAAGCGCAGCCTTATCCCCTCCATGTTACTGTAGGGTTTGGTGCATTTTTAACCCCTTTTTATATACCCTTTCATTTTTCATTGAAATTTATAATAAATATTTAATTTTCATGTTTGTAGAATGGGAAAACGGTACACAGATTTTGAAGTTTACAGACTCAAAAGGTTTGTTTAATTTTGGTCTGTTTTAAAACTGTTATTGGACTTGGTAATACATGAGTGTAAGTTTAAACTACAAGTATTACTTTAAATGCCACCTTTTTTTCAGTACAAAAGTTTTTAAATTCGATAAACAATTTTCTCAATGCCATAGAAAGTTTTTTGTTTTTAGTGACCAATGTTATCTTGCAGCTGCCAGTTTAAATCTTACAAATGGATAACCTCAGCATTTAGTAAGTTATATGTCAAACAGGTACAGCATAAAATATGCAATCTTAGTTTACAAACAAAACTAATTTATTCAGTATTGTGCTGGAACATAACTTTTGGAATATGTAAAGCATATCACTAGATAATATCTTCCAGCTTTCAGTTTATGCTGCTGTATAGTTTAAAATTTACCAATGATGGAAGAAGTGTGTCCTGTAAATTTAATTTCATATTGGAAAGTTATTTTGTCTGTACAAATTAATAAAACATGGTTGGTACTGTTTTATATCGGTTTCCTTCATACATCTGTCAAGTAATTTATTTCTCTATGTAAATTTTTTTTAGTTATACAGTTTTCATATCTGATCACGTATTATCTATTTTCTACCAGAATTTAGCATAGCTTATTGGGTGTCGATGTACTGTTCTTCCTTGATGCAATAAATATTGCTACTTCGGGTTTTTTTTTTTTTTTAAATGCTAGTAAGCTTGTGTTTCCCTTTTTTTCATGGAGTCTTTAACAGTAGCGTTTTTGACCATTGGCTTGTCATCCACATGTGGTTCCTGACTTCCACTAAGATTGCTCACCTTGTAGTTGGTGCTCAGGATCTAAAGTTCACCCGTTGTAACATGTTACTGTAAGAACGGCCCCCGCACCTACTCCCTGATCCCTAGTTGTGACAGCTATCAAAGGATCTTCTTTCTCCCTCTGCTCACTGTCACAATTGTAAAAAAAAAAAATGTGGCCGTGTGGGGCTACACCTACCAGGCCATGTTATTCATTCACAGATTTCTGTGAATGGTAAACTATAAGCCCGACAGCCTTTGCAGCTGTCGGCTTGTAGTTTTTAATGAACTACCACAGTGTTTTGGTAGTTCATTGATTCTTCTTGTCAATATAAAACTGCCTGCCTGTACAATGTACAGGCAAACGGATTACACTGACAGGTTGCAGGAAATTGCATGGTACCAGCAATCTGCTGATCGCTGGTGCAATGCTTTCCAGGTTCCTAAAACAAAATAATAAATGCACATTCTTATCCTTTTTAAAGGTCTTTTTGGTACTGAATACCTGCTCCATTATATAAAATTGATTCAGCTTTTGTGTACTCTGGAATTCTTCTTCTGCCTACTCTTCTCTCTGTGCATTATTGCTCATGTCTAGTGTAGTACAATGTAGGATCAGTAATTTCAATGGTATTAAAAAAAAAAAAAAAAAAAAAATCACTAATAAATGAAACTTGCATCTCTGGCTATAATTTTAATCTATATCCTGCCTAGAAGGGAGGTGGCAGGGAAGCCCAACTCCATCTAGGACACATAACAAAAAAAAAAATCAGTGTGTTTTAAAAAAAATAAAATAAAACTTTGTGGTTGGCTGCTTTTATTACACAATGTCCAACCCTGTCCTCCACTTGCTGATGTAAGGTTTGGATGCAGCTGCTCTAGCATAGAAACCCATTCCATGAAGCTCTCTACATACTGTTGTGCTAATCCGAAGGCCGCATAAAGTTTAGAGGTCTTTAGCTATTGACTCATGGACTATCGGTTTGTTTTGCTGTTGTCCCCAGTTGCTTCCACTTTGTTATAATACCACTAACAGTTGACCGTGGAATATTTAGCAAGGAAATTTCACACATGGACTTGTGTAGGTGGCAACATATCAGGATACCACGCTTGAATTTACTGAGCTCCTGAGAGCGACTCATTCTTTCACAAATGTTTGTAGAAGCTGTCTGCTGGCCTAGGTGCTTTATTTTATACACCTGTGGCCATGGAGGTGATTGGAACACCTGAATCGCATGATTTGGAGGGGTGTCGCTATACATTTGGCAATATAGTGTATGCACAGTACACTGTAGGCCCACCCAATCAACTATTATCTGTCTCCATTTCATAGAGAAGCACAGTTCAAGTGATAATTCTGGGTACAAAATATGCTACATAATTTGATTATTTCATTAGCATGTTGATGTGGAGGGAAAGAAAGTACCTTCACATTCCAAGTTTCACATGAAATTTGCAAGGTCAGTTATTGCCTCTCTGAAACAAGGGGAATACTTAGCATCACATCATTCACAAAGATACTTGCACCATTTTTGCCCTAAGAACTCGGGGCATTAGGGTAACAAGGTCCCTAGATGGCCTTCTGAAGAACTCCTCTCCCCTTCAATTATCTGCAAACAGCCAAAGCCATCTTGAATCCTTAGGCCTCATTGTGGACACAGTCCGGGTGAATGCCTTCCAGAAAATGTTCTTTTTATCTAAGATCTAAGGTTTGGCACTTAAGATCAAAGAGACATGCCAAAGAGAGATTCTCGATGTGGGACCTGGGCCTCATAGTACCCGAATTCAAAGCCACCCCCTTCAATTAATTCTATTAAAGGCCTCTTCAACACAACATCTTGTTGGCCTGGAACAAGCACACTCATTCTCTTGACATCCCTATGCGCCTCTCCAGCCAAGCAAGGAATGCCCTAGCTTGGTGCATTTGCAATCCAGCCTTGACAATGGGGAAGTAATTTCTACCACACCCATGGAGGGTGATAACAGATGCCAGCCTCACAGGCTAGAGAGGAGTTTTCAAATTCCTCAAATGTCAGAGAAAATGTTCACCCAAGGAAGCCAAGCTCCCCATTAACATCCTGGAGCTCAGGGTGATACTAGCTCTGAATCACTGGACTCCCCTTCTTCACTTTTACCCAATCAGTCCAAATCTCAGGAGTCAGGCAGCCTTATCAGATAATCAGAATAAAGTCTGATTATCTCATGGGTGGATAAAAATTCAATATACACAGATATAGGTCATACAAAGGTGTGGTGTACAGAAGGCACAGTTAACCACTTGACCTCTGGAAGGTTTTACTCCCTTCCTGACCAGGCCATTTTTTGCTATTCCGCTCTGTGCCACTATAACTGGCAGTTGCGCTGTCCAATACTATACCCAAACAAAATTTATAATTTTTTTTCACACCGATAGAGCTTTCTTTTTGTGGTATTTGATCACCACTTTTTTTATTTATTTATTTTATGCGATATAAACAAATAAAAAGGCAGACATTTTTGAAAAAGTACGATATATTCTGCTTGGTTATAAAAATATCAAATAAGCTCAAATTTTGTCCTATGTTTAGGCTAAAATGTGTTCTGCTACATGAGTTTGGTAAAAAAAAAAAATCCCAATAAGTGTATAATAATTGCTTTGTGTGAAAGTTATAGTGTCTACAAACTATGGTATATACACTGGAATTTATGCAGCTTTTACTTTCTATCACATTTCTTGATGTGCTAAAATGCCAGGGCAGTACAAAGACACCCCCCCCCAAATTACCACTTTGTGGAAAGTAGATACCCGAAGAAAGTTGCTGAGGGGCAAGTTGAGTCCATGGAAGATTTTTTTTTTTTGCCACACGTTTTTGGAAAAATGACAGGTTTCTTTTACACTAAATTTTCACTTCAATAAGATATTTCTCACACATGCCATGGGTGTATATGGAATTACACCCTAAAACACATTCTGCTATTTCTCACAAGTATGGGGATACCACATGTGTGAGACTTTTTTACAGCCTAGCCACAAACAGGCACCCAAATCCTGTGATCATCTCAGACTTTCAAAGGGTATATTTCCACATGTCGCTTCTTCACTACCTATTACAGTTTCAGAGGTCCTGAAATGCCAGGATAGTACAAGCACCCCCCTTCCTCAAATTACTCCATTTTGGAAAGTAGACACCCCAAGGAATTTGATAAGGGGTATGGTGAGTATTTTACAGATCTAATTTTTTTGTCACGAGGTTTGGAAAAATGAAAAGAAAAGAAAAAATACATTTTTGTTCTTCATTTTTAAAAACTTGTGGCAAAAAAGAGATTTGCAAAATACTCGCCATGCCTCTTATCAAATTCCTTGGGGCATTATGCAAAAACGGGCGCCATTTCAAGAAAGGGGAAGCAGCTCTTTACAGTGTAAAATCAGAAAAAGGGGTCATTTTGAGGGTGTTTACACTATCAGTATTTGTACTGGTATTTCAGGGCCTCTGAAACTGTGATAGGTAGTGAGCAAATGAAATGAGAAAATTACACTCTTTGAAAGCCTAAAGGTGGTATGGCTTATGCGGTTACACAGCTAAGCTCTCAAAAAGTCTCACATGGTGTCCACATACTCGTGAGAAGTCACAAAGTGTTTTGGGGTGTAATTCCACATATACCCATGGCATGTGTGGTAAATATCTAATTAAAGTGACAACTTTATGTAAAAAAAGTATGTAATTTTCCAAAAACTTGTGTCAAAAAATAAAATATTCCATGCACTCAACATGCCTCTTAGCAAATACCTTGGGGTGTCTACTTACCAAAAAGGGGTTATTTGGGAGTGTTTGAACTGTCCTGGCAATTTAACATTAGAAGCTTCTGCCACACACCACCACCCACTCTTCTAACCATTTGAAGACACTGCCCTCGATCTGACGTACGTGGTGATACCTCACGTGCATGGTGTGATCACTGTTTACGACTGAGGCAGGACCGACCCGTACTTTGCCTTTGCCCAAAAGCAGGGGAGAATGGGGGGTTTTAAAAAAATTTTTTAATTTAATCATTTTTAATTTTTTACACTGTCCCTTTATTTTTTTATCACTTTTATTGTTATCACAGAGAACACAGTGCTTTGAAAAATTGTTCATACTCCTTGAAATGTTCCACATTTTTTCCTGTTACAACCAAAAACATAAATGTATTTTATTGGGATTTTATGTGATAGATCAGCGTTTTCCAAACTGGGGGGTCGGATGTGGCTCCTTGCTTGCTTTTATCTAGCCCCTGCAGCACTATTTCACTAACTCACATCAATGATGGGGCACCATTCCTCCTACTGACACCATCAATGGGGCACTATTCACTTCACTGATATCAACAATGGGACACTATTCTTCCCATTAAATCCAATGATAGGGCATTGATGCCAGGGCATTTTCTACTCCCACTGGCCATAGTCCAGCCCTCCTAAAGCCTGAAAGTCAGTAAACTGTCCCCTTGCTTGGAAAGTTTGGAGACCCCTATAATAGACCAACACAAAGTGGCTCATAATTGTGAAGTGGAAGGAAAATGATAAATGGTTTTCAAAATTTTTTACAAATCAATATGTGAAAAGTGTGGTGTGCATTTGTATTCAGCCCCCTTTACTCTGATACCCTTATCTAAAATCAAGTGGAACCAATTGCTTTAGGAAGTCTCCTAATTAGTCAACCTGTGTGGCATGTAATCTCAGTATAATTACAGCTGTTCTGCAAAGCCCTCAGAGGTTTGTTAAAGAACATTAGTGAACAAACAGCATCATGAAGGCCAATAAACACATCAGACAGGTCAGGGATAAAATTGTGGATAAGTTTAAAGCAGGGTTAGGTTATAAAAAAAAACCCAAGCTTTGAACATGTCACGGAGCACTCTTCAATCCATCATCTGAAATTGGAAAGAGTATGGCACAACTGTAAACCTACCAAGAAATGGCTGTCCACCTAAACTGACAGGCCAGGCAAGGAGAGCATTAATCAGAGAAGCAGCCAAGAGGCCCATGGTAACTCTGGAGGAGCTGCAGAGATCCACAGCGCAGGTGGGAGAATCTGTCCACAGGACAACTATTGTGCACTCCACAATTCTGGCCTTTATGGAAGAGTGGCAAGAAGAAAGCCATTGCTGAAAGAAAGCCATAAGAAGTTGCGTTTGCAGTTTGTGAGAAGCCATGTGGGGGACACAGCAAACATGTAGACGAAGGTGCTCTGGTCAGATGAGACCAAAATTGAACTTTTTGGCCTGAAAACAAAGCACTTTGTGAGGCAGAAAACTAACACTGCACATCACCCTGAATGTGGTGGCAGCATTATGCTGTGCGGCTGATTTTGTTCAGCAGGGCCAGGGAAGCCGGTCAGAGTTGATGGAAAGATGGATGGAGCCAAATACAGGGCAATCGTAGAAAAAACCTGTTAGAATGTGCAAAAGACTTGAGACTGGGGAAGAGGCTCACCTTCCAGCAGGACAATGACCCTAAACATACAGCCAGAGCTACAATGGAATGGTTTAGATCAAAGCATATTCATATGTTAGAATGGCCCAATTAAAGTCCAGACAGGATGGTAGAATTGTGACTGAGTCATATTTTAAACAAACCGACAGAAACAGCTTTATTCCTCTAGATAGCTGTCACCATCCGGCTTGGTTATGGAATATCCCAAAAGGATAATTCTCCAGAATCAGACGTAACTGCACAGATATTAATACATATCATAGACAAGCATCGATTATTAAAATTAAATTTTTGGAGAAGGGTTATGATGAACCTACACTTAATCAGGTCATGGATGACATCGGCAGGTCTGATAGAGACATGATGCTAACTAATGATGTCACACAAAGACCCACAAAAGTTTGTCCTTTTATCACTAACTATTCTATTCAGCACAAATCCGTAACTAAAATAATTAATAACTGGAAAATTTTAAAGTCAGACCCAGTGTTGAAACATATTTCACCAGATAAACCGGAAATCACTTTTAGAAAGGCCACACCACTCAGGAACAAAATAGCTCCCAATACCAGTGATCCTCCTAAAAACGTCCCACTGTTTCCTAGTATGAAAGGTTTCTACCCATGCACGAAATGTATAATCTGTCTATGTAGCAGATTCACAAGTAAACATAAATGCTTTAAATCTACAGCAAAGGGTAATGTTTATAATATTGAAGACTTTTATCACATGCACTAGTAGATATGTGGTCTACCTTTTGCAATGCCCTTGTAATTTACAATATGTGGGACGAACAACCAGACGCCTTAGAGATCGATTAAGAGAGCATGTCAATAATATTAGAAAAGGATATAAAGAACATTCTCTGTCACTCCATTATAGGACCCACCATAATAAAGACCCATCTTCATTAATATTTATGGGCATTGGGGTGGTTAATACACACTGGAGAGGATCAAATAAAAAAAGAGCGGTGTCACAACTTGAGTCCAAATGGATTTATGAACTCGGTTCCTTGTATCCTAAAGGGCATAACATCGATTTCGATTTGAACTGCTTCATAGAGAACAGCTAAATTACCCTTCGTGTACATGATGGGAGCTGTGATATACATACACCGCTTATCGTATATGCTTGTTTTATATACTTAATTTATATATACCTTTTTATGCATATATCATTTTTTTTTTAAGTGGCTTTTTTAGTGATGAGTTTTTATTTGATATTTTAATTGATATACCATTATCCACATAGGCCTTTATATACTTCTATCCATTTCTGATATTCTAGTTGTGTATTTTTTATGAGTTCGTGTCATCGCAAAGCCAATAGTTTATTATCAACTTACCATATATTTTGTCCTTAATTTACTTCTCATATTTCCATATCTTATTCTTATATATTATTTATATCTGTTAACATTATGGAAGTGCTGATATTATACATATTATATTATATATTTTTGTATGTATTATCAATATACATTTTTATTATGTGTTATATCTTATGTACTATATTTTTTATGCGTTTATTATCCTGACCATGATATTTTACTGTCTGAAATATTTTTATATTTTTACTGGCTACATATATTCATTTTATCTTTATTATTATTTGCGTAGAACTGGACATCCACATACTGATGTCATAATTGGGAGTATAAAATAATTTGCTCAGTAAATATGTATTTTGAATTACACATATGATATGCATGATTACCATATTTAATTCATGAATATGTGTAAATGGGTGGGTATTGCATATTAATGTCAATATGCCGTTTTATATATACATATATATATATATATATATATATATATATATATATATATATATATACATATATATATATATACACCATATCCATTTAGGGGCACTAAGGGTCTCTTAATTTACTACCTAATCTCATTGCCCACCATAACATGCTTAATGGATAATTATCCTTATTCTTGAGCAATCCCATATGCCTAAAATGGATCTGCTGTATTTCTGGCTCACTGAAGAGTGATACAGGTTCCTTTTCCCTCCAACACAATGGCGCCGCTATGCGCATGCAGCTTCTACAGAGCTAAAAAAGGATCCGCTATATTTCTGGCTCACTGATGAGTGACACAATTTCCTTTCCCTCTAATACAATGGCGCCGATATGCGCACACTGTTTCTAAAGAGAGAAGGAAATTGCGAGTCACCGCGATCCATGGCAAAATGGCACCGGCGCACCGCGCATGTGTCGGTAGCCGGCAAAATGGCAGGCGGAATAAGCGCGAGCGCCAGAAGTGAATATAAATAGCCCAGTGCAGATGTCTTCTGTAAGCCCTGCACCCTATGAATACGTGCTTAGCATGAAACACGCCAGGGGGGCTACAGCATCTGGACATCTAGCCACCGCTGGTGGCCATCCTGAATCTCTGGTCAGTATTGTGATTTTTACTTACCTTACATTGGAATACAGTTCATCCAAACAGTGTCACACTATGTGGTGTCCCTTATTGGGCTCTCTTCGTAAGTTCCACCCTCTGCAGTGCCTGCCCTAAGAGGTGACCTCGGATGTTGTGACTGACTGATGAACCCTGGAATCCTGTTGTGCCTGTGACCAGATGATGATCGCGAATGCAGCCTGACCTGAATACGGATGAGCTTACATGTACCTGATGATACAGGAGATCTCCTTAATGCGTATTTAATACGCACTTCTGGTGAGTGCGCATTCTGTTCATTAATTAGCTATCACCTCTGGCTCACACATTTCTACCATAAGCAGAAACTCCACAGGATCTCCACGTCACACGTCTCCTTACTTGGACGTTTTTTATTTGTCTGTGATTACCAGAAATTATATCACGTATTGCACTTTGAAAGACGATTTTGAATATTGCTTGTCATATCTGATTACCATCTGCATTTTTGTGTATATCCCCAGCGCTGCACCTTTATTATTTTACATACAGACCTAAATCCATTTGAGAATATGTGGCAAGACTTGAAAATTGATGTTCACACACACTCTCCATCCAATCTGACAGAGCTTGAGCTATTTTGCTAAGAATGGGCAAAACTTTCACTCTATAGATATGCAAAACTGGTAGAGACATCACCAAAAAGACTTGCAGCTGTAATTGCAGTGTGAGGTGGTTCTACAAAGTATTGACTCGGGGGGGCTGAATACAAATGCACGCCACACTTTTCAGATATTTCAGCATTTTCCCTCCACTTCACAATTATGTGCCACTTTGTGTTGGTCTATCACATAAAATCCCAATAAAATACATTTACATTTTTGGTTGTAACATAACAAAATGTGCACTTTTTTAAGGCACTGTAAATATCCCCTGTGATAGCAATAGGCAGTGGCAAGTACTTTTTTATTGAGAAATCTGAGGTCTATTATACTGAGATCTCTCCTCTGCCCTTAACAGAATCTGATCACACCAAGATCGGTGTGATCAGATGCTTTCCCTATTTAAAAATGGCACCATTTACATCTGGTAAAACCATAAGTGATGAAATGCTCATTGCTTCCAGTTTCTTAGACCATAGATATGGTCAAAGCTCAACACTTACCTGAGTTCTGTTACTGATCCAGCGCTGTCCCAGCTTCAGCACCACTCTCTTCTCTTCCTGGTCTCATAGGAGACACAAAGGCTGCTTTTACACTGATCCTAGCAAAAATGCATATTTGTTTTTACCACGTTTTACTGCGTGACTCAATTTTTAACCACTTCTCGTATGCCCTACAGTTCTCTCCATTGTCAGCTCCTGCACACTGCTTTGTATGGTTCTGCATAGCAGAGCCATACAAAGCAGTGTGCTTACAGTTGAAAGCACACACACAGCTTACTATGAAACAGCACACAGTTAACCCTTTGATCGTCCCACATGTTAACCCCTTCCTGTCCATTGCCATTAGTACAGTGTCAGTGCTTTTTATTAGCACTGATCATTGTATTGGTGTCACTAGGGATGTCATCGACACCAAGTTAGTTCCCCCCAGTGTCGAATTGCCCACCGCAGTCCAGCTATAAGTCGCTGATTGCCGCCATTACTAGTAAAAAATATTTTTTTTAAATTCCAGTATATATACTGCCAATTGTAAACGCTATAACTTTCATGTAAACCAAATCAATTATGCGTATTGGGATTTTTTTCAGCAAAGACATGTAGCAGAATACATTTTGCCCTAAATATATGCCGAAATGTGATTATTAAAATTTTTTTTATTGGATGTTTAATAGCAAAAAGTCAAAAACATTTTTTTCTCAAAATTGTCGGTCTTTTTTTGTTTATAGCGCAAAAAATTAAAAACACACAAGCGATTAAATACCACCAAAAGAAAGCTTTATTTATGAGGAAAAAAATATGTAAATTTAATTTGGGTGCAACATTGCATGACCACGCAATTGTCAGTTAAAGTAACGAATTGCCGTAAGGCAAAAAATGGCCTTGTCAGGAAGGGGGGTAAATCCTCTGGCTGGGAAGTGGTTAATGCATTGTTGTTGTATTTTCCATTGATTTCAATGGGGAGGTGCATTTTGCTCCATACCTGCCCAGTTCAATAGGAATACATGCTCACACGTTTCTCTTCCGCTTTTTTAAATGCAAAGCTAAAGAAAAATGGAGCAGTATGAAAGCAGCCTAAGGAATTCCTGTGAAGAAGTAGCAGGTAAGGGCTTACCAGTGCTGTATCTGTGGATGCACACAACTAGGCATGGAGACAGTGCCCATCGGGGCTTCCAAAGAGGAGGTAGGGGACCACTCTGGGCAATTTCAATGCACAGAGCAAGTAAGTGTAACCTTTTTATTTTAATTAAAAAATAGCCTTTAATATCACTTTAAATCAGTGGGGAAATGCATTGCTGTTAATGGCAGATATAGAATGCATTTTTTTATTCTGATTATACAAAGAAATAACATGAATAATAAAGAAAAGTTTCTGTGCAACTGAGAAAATTAAAAAGAGCAATCCATTTTCTGTGGTACATACTGGAGTTTATTTACTAAAGCTGGTTCACTCAGAATCTCATGCAGTTCTGCATAGAAACCAATCAGCTTACATGTTTTATTGCTAAAACTTAATTGAACAAGCTGAGGTTAGAAGCTGATTGGCTACCAGACACAGGTGCACGAGATTCAGAGTGAACCAGCTTTATGAAATAAACCCCACTGTATATTTAAAAGTTGTTAATAAAAGAATGCCCTTATAACCAGTCTTTTGTGAGCATTATTTTTTTCTGGAATCTGTGAGCCTCCCCTGGGGCACAGCGGATTGCTGTGCTCGGTATGTGGCCGCTGTGAGCGGCTCAGATACCACATGGTTGCTGTGTATGTCACATAGTAAACAATAGTCATGAATGGAATCCATTCATGGCGTACTTTTTTTACTACTGAGTGTGATTGATCACCAATGATCACATGGTACCTAGGCCAATCAAAGCACCCTGTACCATGTGTTAGCTGTGGGCCAATGACAATATTAAACAATGAGTCAGGAATGAAAGCCATTCATGACAGTTCAAACAATTGCTGTTACAATGATCATCAATGCAAAAACAATCCGTGACCCCGCCCCCCTCCGAGTTTGTCCAATGGTGACAGTGATGTCCGTACGTAAAAAAAAACGTAAAAAAAGAAAAAAAAAGTTTTAAAAAATTAAATCAAAAATTATTTTTCCAGTTATCTTCCAGGACAGCATACCTGAGATGACTAGTTCCACTTGACAGGAAACACAATCAAAAATTGACAGAGATTAAATTCCCCGCCTTTTCCTACCCTCCTCAGCTTTTGATTGTGTTTCCCAGCTGCAAAACGTTTATTGTTTCTAACCAAAGGCCTGGGGCCGGAGGGTCCCCCCTGCGGGGTGGGGGTGAACAGCTGAGCCAGAGAGGGCAGACTGTACCTGGGGTCAATTACCCACTTCAGAGGTTTCCCAACGCAGGGAACTTCCCAAGGTAAGGAGTGCCTGGCATTCCCGGGATGAACGTCCTACCTCCCTCTCTTCAGGGCAGCGGTGAGGTCTGTCCAGGAGAGGACCAGGCCGCAAGCTCTCTCTCCCTCTCGAGGGTATGGGGCTGTGGTCGGCATTGCTGGAGCAACACCCCATAGCTGAGCCCAGCGAACCGGCAGCCGTGGATCACAGCATGGCCAGAAGGGATCCGACGCTGGTCCAAGCGGTGGAGCGCAGGACTGAAAGTAGGAGCAGGGCTGTGTTCCAAGCCTCGCTCTCAGCTACGTCCGGCGGGGGCAGGACTTCCACTTTAAAGATGGCGGTGCCTATCGGCATCTCTCCTTACTGCTGAGGCCAGTGAGGAGCCTCAGGAATGTACCCCTGGAAACGGATTCAGGGCCCGGCAAAAGCAATGCAGTCCCAAAAGGAGCCCTGCTGTGATGGAGGAAAAGGCAGTGGCTACAGCTAGTGAGAAGGCAACGGGCAGTGAGTCTGACTCGGCTGGTGGGGGAGAGGAGTGGGGTAGAGCCTTACCCAGTCCTCTACAGGTGTGCCTGGGGGGGGGGGGGGGAGAATACCATTTAAATGGGCCCCTTATTTTTCTCTCCCAAGAGCTGAGTGGAACCGCCCAAGAGAGCACCCACAAGACACCTAAGGAAAAAGCCCCCACTGCTCCAAATGATGTGCTTATTGCAATGATTCCAAAGGTTCCACAACACCATTCAGACCCTTCTGTTACAAGTGTATCCACAAGTTGTCAGGGAAAGAAACCTCAGCGGTTATGAAGGATTTTTTTGTCCGTACAGAGATGTTGGCCACCTTACAATCCTTCAAAACGGTCCTGACATCTAGAGAGATGGGTACTTGGTTCCCTGGGGAGGGCCCATCTTCTCTGTAGGGAATTTGGGTGGGGAAATGGGGGGGGATTTGGCCTCTCATCCTTGCAGGCCACAGAGGAGGAAGACTTGGAGGAGGCGGAGGTTTCAGACCAGAGCTACCTGGATGAGGGGGATGAATTGGAGGTAATAGCCAGGCCAGTGAGGAATCTAGGCCAGGTAGACACCTTTTTGCGACAGACCTCAGCCCAGAACAGGATGTATTAAGGGTTGCTGAAGCTGCAAACCAGGGTACTACTGGTACACCAGACTCTCAAAGATATTATCTTGAGAGAATGGAAAGATCCTGAGAGGAGAGTCTTAAAACTTAAAACCAGGAAAACATGGTACCCCATTTGGGGAGGAGGAGAAAGAGAAATTCTTCAAGATCCCCAGATTGGATGCGGCACTATCGCAAGTGTCCAAACGTCGAACCTATCCTTTGAGGATTTGGGTAACATCAAGGATCAGATGGACAGTAGGTCTGAGTCTCTGTTGCGTAGAGCTTGGGAAGCTAATGCAGCTACTATGGCCCCTGCCTTGGCATCTGCCTGCATTGCTAGGAATACTGATGCTTTAATGTATGAAGTAATTTAACACGTCTCTTGGGGTTCCAAGAAAAAGGGGGAGGAAGCCTGAACGGAAGAGGTGTTAGAGTCCCTGGAAGTGGTCAGAAAGACGGTCGCCTATTTAGCGGACGCTGCAGTAGAGATGGTCAAGACATCAGCTAAGATGGCAGCATTGGCTAACTCAGCCCAGAGGGCAGTGTGGGTTAAGGCCTGGTAGGGCAATCGCACATCATGAATCCGGGTCTTTGGCCTGGCCTTCGAGGGTTCCTTGCTGTTTGGCTCAGGGTTGGATCAGGTGTTATCTAGATCCGCTGAGAAGGGAAAGAATTTCCCAGTCAAGATTAAGAAGGATAAGGGAAAGAAGTTTTTTCAAGCCCCCCTTAATCAGGGCCAACAGAAACTTAGGAAGGACTCTCCCAAGAACTGGGCTAGTAAGGGGAGACAGAAAGGGAGCTTTCTTTTTTCCAGCTGCAAACCCGCCAGTAAGGATCCCCAATGACTCAGTTCCCAGGGTGGGCGGAAGACTCTCCAGTTTGTGCCAACAGTGGGGGAAAATTTCGGAGAGCCTGTACATCCTGCAGTTGATAAAGGAGGGGTATCAGTTGGAGTTTGCTTCACTCCCCCCTCAGGCCTTTGTGTTGACTTACCCCCCCAGACACAGGGCAAAGGCAGAGGGTCTCTTGGGAGGGATCAGGGACTTAACAGATCAGGAGGTAATTGTCTCGGTGCCAATGGACCAGCTTTTTTGGGGATTTTATTCCAATGTCTTTGTGGTCCCGAAGCCATCAGGAAAATTGTATGCAAACTTCTGCTCAAAGGAGTGTTTATGGCCACGGTGGACCTCAGGGACACCTACCTCTACGTTCCCATTGCCTTGGAATACCAAGCTTCTTACGGTTCGCTATATTCACGGAGAAGGGGGTCAGTCATTGGCAGTTCCAAGCCCTTCCATTCGGGCTGGCTGCCAGTCCTAGAATCTTCACCAAAGTTATGGTTGAGATAGTGCCGTATTTACATCTCCAGGGAATTTTCCTCATGCCTTACCTAGACAATCAGTTGATCTACGGGTTCTCACAGCAACAAGTTTTGAGAGATCTGGAAAAAGTAATCCTCGCCTTGGAATGGCTGAGGTGGATCGTCAAATGGGAAAAGTCCTCATTGACTCCCTCCCAGACCAAGCCGTTCCTAGGGTACATAGTGGACTCCAGGGTTCAGAAGGTTCCTAGGGTACATAGTGGACTCCAGGGTTCAGAAGCTCTTCTTACCCAAATAAAAGATTGACAAGGTAGTGGGGGCCATTTCTGGGTTGATAATGGCTCCAGATTTCTCCTGGAGGCATCATGAGAGTCATAGGGCTCAAGACAACCTGTATTCTGGCTATGGAGTGGGTGCAGCTGTATTTCAGGGAGCTTCAGTTCTTCCTTCTATCCTCATGGGACAGGAAGATGGGTTTACTGGGCAAGAGGGTGTCACTCCCGAAGACTACCAAGGATTCACTAAGATGGTGGATCAAGCCCCAGAATCTGGGGGGAGAAAGACCAAGGGCCCAGAGGGACCCAGTACGGGTAACCACGGACGCAAGCCAGTGGGGCTGGGGAGCTCATCTAGAGGACCAACAAGCTCAGGGCCTGTGGGAGCCACACCTAAGGGGACCTCCTCCAATTAAAGGGAGTTGTTGGCAATAAGCCAGGCCTTGAAGATCGAGGGAAAGACAGTCCAAATTCTGTCGGACAATACATCAACAGTAGCATACCTGAATCATCAGAGGAGCACCAGATCCTGAAAACTCCTGGACCTCGCTCAGGAGCTTCTAGGTAGGGCAGAAAGCAGAGTCCTTTCAGTATCTTCGGTCCACCCAAAAAGGCTCGGACAACACATGAAAGCAGACTTTTTCAGCAGACAGTCCACCAGGGAGAGTGGGAACTCAATCCCAAGGTCTTTTTTCAATTAAGTCGGGTTTTTGGCAATCCGGAAATAGACCTTTTTGCCTGGAAAAACAGGAAAGTGAGGTGTTATCTTTCCATGGCTGGGGAACAAGGGTCTGGATGCATTAGCGCAGGAATGGGACTTCAGGTTGGCATGGATTCCGCGAGTGCTACAGAAGTTAAGCTAGCCCAGTTGCAGATTGATCCTACTAGCCCCATGGTGGCCAAGAGCCTGGTTTGCCACCTTGAGAGGTGGTCCATGGCTCCCCCACAGCATCTTCCAGTTAGAAAAGGATCACCTCTTGCAGGGGCCAACACTGCACCCCAATCTGGAGCTTTTTTGGTTAACAGCTTGGCTCTTGAAAGGGAGATCCTCAGGAGAATGAGGTGTTCCGAGAAGATTAGACACTCTTCTCCTCAGTAGGAAACAGGTGACTAGAAAGATATACGCCAAGGTGTGGGGGGTATTTTCTAGTTGGTGTCAAAACAGGGGGTTTCTCTTCCCATGGTCTCTGTGATCTTTGACTTCCTCCAGGCAGGTGTGGATAAAGATGTAGCAATAAACACCCTAAGGGTGAATGTGGTGGCCTTATCGGTTTATTTAAACCAGAGACTTGCGTCGGAGCCCCTAGTTAAGAGTTTTCTGGGGGCCAGGGAAAGTGTGACTCCTATTAACATTCATAGTTTTCTGGTTTGGGATCTAACCTTTGTGTTAGAGGCGTTAACTAAGCCAACATTTGCGCCAATGGCACAGATTTCAGTTAGGTTGTTATCTTTTAAGTTAGCCTTCCTATTAGCCAACACTACGGCAAGGAGGATAGGCGACCTTCAGAGTCTGTTGATCAAGGAACCCTTCCTGTTAGTTTTGGAGGAGAGGGTAGTGCTTAGACAGGACCCCCTTTATTTTCCCAAGGTGTCATCTCGTTTTCACAGGACACAAGAGATTGGCCTATCGTCTCTTTGTCAAAACCCTAAGAATAATCTGACGCGTTTCTGGAGACAAACCCCCTTCCTCACCCCTGAGTACACATGCTGTGGGTCTCCTTATCCACAATTGGGGCACAGCATTGCATTGACTACCATTGCGGACTATTCATACTGCTTTTATTATCTTTTGGTTTGTGAGTATATATCTATTTGATTATACAATAAATATGTGGTACACCACGGTAATGCACGATGAGAGCGCGCCCCTTTTTTTGTTTTTTGTTATCAGTACCCAGATTTCCCGATCTTTGAAGGGCTGCACCTCTTCGTTTGCCATTGTGAATTCCTCTTGGTCTGCATGGAGATTTGAGCGCTGGTTTCATTTGTTTGTCTTTAGATACCTTGGACTGTCTACTTTCCAAAAAGGGTTCACTTGGGGGGTATTTGTTCTATCCTGGCATTTTAGTATCTCAAGAAATTAGATAAGCAGTCAATACTTCAGGACTGATCAATTTTCAAATATAAATATCATAGATTGTTGGCTCTATTGCAAAATAAAAAAACCCAATGGTTATTAAATACAAACAAAAGAAAGCCCTATTTGTGGGGACAGTGTTGCATGATCAATCATTTGCCAGTTAAAGGAGCACAGTGCTGAATAGCAAAAATTGCCTTTGTCATGAAGCAGGTAAAACTTTCCAGAGGTCAAGTGGTTAAACTGAGAAAATGTACTACTTTAAGAAAAAAAATCAGGTAATTTTGAAATTGATGGCATGTCTCCAAAAAAGAAGGGACAGGGCCATGTTTACTATGGTGTAGCATCCCCTTTTCTTTTAAAAAAACTCTATAAATGTCTGGAACTAAAGAGACCAGTTGCTGGAGTTTTGGGAGAGGAAAGGTGTCCCATCTTTGCCTGATGTAGGATTCTAACTCTTCAACAGTCCTAGGTCTTCTTTGTCATATTTTTCATTTCAAGATGCACCAAATATTTTCAATTGGTGAAAGGTCTGGACTGCACGCAGGCCAGTTAAGCACCTGGACTCTTCTACTACAAAACAATACCGTTGTCGTAGATGCAATATGTCGTTTAGCATTGTCCTGCTGAAATATGCAAGTCATTCCCTGAAAAAGATTCCATCTAGATGGGAGCATATGCTGCTCTAAAACCTTGATATATCTTTCAGCATTGATGATGCCTTTCCAGATGTGCAAGCTGTCAATTCCCATACCATCAGAGATGCAGGTTTTTAAACTGAATGCTGATAACAAGCCAGAAGTTCCCTCTCTTCTTTAGTCTGGAGGATGCAGAACCCATGGTTGCCAAAAAGAAAGTAAAATTTTGATTTGTCTGACCACAAAACAATTTTTTACTTTGCAACACACCGTTTTAAATGTGCTGTCTGACCACCCGAACATCACTGGCATCCAATAATGTGTTTTGGCCTTGTTCCTTACAAACAAGATTTCTCCAGGTTCTCAGAATGTTTTGAATATATTATGTATTGTATGTATATTTAAAGTCTTTGTAATTTGACGTTGAGGAACACTACAAATATTCCCCTACATATGAACATTCAAGTTTTGATCTGTCAAAGATGCAAATATGCGTTTGCATGTCCAGTCATGTAAAGCTTAGTACACACCGTTTTTTTAATGCAACCCAGCGGGCTGAACAAACAAAAACAGACAGATGGCCTTACCAACACAAGTGATGTTGGTGTGGTGATCCCCCCCTGCTGTGCCTTTGTGTGCTTAAAGGGGGACTCCCCCCACCAGAACACACTGATCAGGGCTCACAGCCATTGGCTACAAATGCTGACTTTGTTGGACTTACAAACAAATAAGACTTATGAAGGTGCTCTCGGATCAGGATTCAGTCATATGTAGGAGGCTTATTGTATTCTGAAACTGACAATTTTCACAGATTGGTGAACCTCTGCCCATCTTTACTTCTGAGACACTCTGACTGACTCTCTAAAATGCTCTTTTTATACCCAGTCATGTTACTGACCTGTTGCCAATTAACCTAATTAGTTGCAAATTGTTATTCCAGCTCTTCCTTGTTAGTACCACTTAATTTGCCAACTTTTTGTTCCCTGTCTTAACTTTTTTGAGACGTGTTTCTGCCATCAATTTCAAAATTACCCTATCTTTTTCTAGCTATCATTTTCTCAGTTTAAACATTTAATAAGTTGTTTTTTTTTATTGGTAATAAAATGAGATTTGCAAATCATTGCATTCTACTTTTAGGTAGATTTTACGCACAGCGTCCAAACATTTTTTAAATTAGGTGGTTGTACATTTACCTATGTATTGTACAGGAACCCTTTCTTTTTCTGCCTCTGATAGCTAAATCATCTGATAGGCTAAGCTGGTTTCAATGCATATTACAGTACACATGCTGTTTCAGGAAATGTGGAAAATGAGTACACATGTGGAGTTAGTAATGCCCAGGACCAAAACACCCCAAGCCCCACCACAACACACCTGGAAGCGATTTCAAATGGAAGGGGGCCTCTTGGAGCCAGCCGACTGCATACAGTTGTGTTCAAAATAATAGCAGTCAGACATCACTAACTTGATCAGTCACTGTTTTTGGTAGAAATGATATTTCTACATGGCAAATAATTTACTAGCAAGTGTAGTAGAGTAATAGAAATCCAACAGACCCAACAGTCATGACATGCATGCTGCTGATTCTGTGCAATTGAATCACTAATTGAAAGGGGCATGTTCAAAATAATAGCAGTGTGGAGTTCTATTAGTGAGGTCATTCATTCTTTGAAAAACAGGTGGCAATTATTGCCCTTATTTAAGGAAGGAAGGCAGCAAATGTTGTACATGCTGGTTACAGTGCATTTCTCTCTGAAATTCTGAGGAAAATGGGTCATTCCAGACATTGTTCAGAAGAACAGCGTACCTTGATTAAAAAGTTGATTGGAGAGGGGGAAACATATAAAGAAGTGCAGAAAATGATAGGCTGCTCAGCTAAAATGATCGCAAATGCTTTAAAATGGCAACCAAAACCTGAAAGACGTGGAAGAAAGCGAAAAACTACCATTCGAATGGATAGAAGAATAGCCAAAATGGCAAGGACTCAGCCAACAATCAGCTCCAGGAAGATCAAAGAAGGTCTAAAGTTACCTGTGAGTACTGTTACAATTAGAAGACGCCTATGTGAAGCCAAGCTATCTGCAAGAAGCCCCCGCAAAGTCCCACTGTTGAAAAAAGACGTGCTGAAGAGGATACAATTTGCCAAAGAGCACATTGACTGGCCTAAAGAGAAATGACGCAACATTTTGTGGACTGATGAAAGTAAGATTGTTCTTTTTGGGTCTAGTGGCCGGAGACAGTTTGTCAGACGACCCCCAAACACTGAATTCAAGCCACAGTACACTGTGAAGACAGGGAAGCATGGTTGTGCAAGCATCATGATATTATTATTATTATTATTATACAGTATTTATAAAGCGCCAATAGTTCGCTCAGCGCTGTACATTACAAAGGGGGACAGAACATGTGACAGAACAATACCAATACAATGCAAAACATGAGGGGGTTGAGGGCCCTGCTTTTTCGAGCTTACAATCTAGGATGATATGGGGATGTTTCTCATACTACGGTGTTGGGCCTATTTATCGCATACTAGGGATCATGGATCAGTTTGAATACATCAGAATACTTGAATAGGTCATGCTGCCTTATGCTGAAGAGGAAATGCCCTTGAAATGGGTGTTCCAACAAGACAATGACCCCAAACACACCAGTAAACGTGCAACATCTTGGTTCCAGACCTACAAGATTGACGTTATGGAGTGGCCAGCCCAATCCCCGGATCTTAATCCAATAGAAAACTTGTGGGGTGACATCAAAAATGCAGTTTCTGAGGCAAAACCAAGAAATAGAGAAGAACTGTGGAATGTAGTCCAATCATCCTGGGCTGGAATACCTGTTCACAGGTGCCAGAAGTTGGTTGACTCCATGCAACACAGATGTACAGCAGTTCTCAGAAACAGTGCTTATACAACTAAATATTCATTAAGTGATTCAAAGGAAAGCAAAATCTTCAAACATTTTTCAGTTTATATAGTGAATGTTTGAGTTTGTAAAGAAGAATACAAACACTGCTATTTTTTTGAACAGTCTAATATTCACTTTTCTTCAATTTTTTTAGAGGAACAACACAAATTTAATATATTTTTCTTCATGTTTTGATTTGGAATATAATGTGTAGTGTTCCCAATGCATTTGTGTGTATGGAAATAAAAGCTATTAGAAGGATTTTGAGCTTTATTCACTTTTTTCAACACACTGCTAATATTTTGAACACAACTGTATATCTGCCAACTGTATAATTAAAGCCACACTAGGACTCATGGGGCATCTATTTTAAGTTGTAGGTATTTAAAGTGCCACATATCAGACACTCCTGATATTTGTTTCAAGGATAGAAAGGTCAATTAACCCTTTCCAAATAACAGATGCACATAGTGCAATTCCACTTGGGGACCCCAATGGGGACCATTAGGAATGGTCAGAAAATATTCAGGTTCTGGGTTAAACCATATAGGAAGAGTTTGAGTTGGTTATGAAGTAATTTGGAGACTGTAGATTTTAAGAGACATTGCCAGAATGAAGATGCCACAATAGTTATGGACAGCCCATCTATGAATAGAATTTGTGGCTGCTGCAGCATTATTCAGCTGTGGAAATAATCACCAGTGCACCTAAACTAGTTGAGAGGCATAGTAATAATTCTGCAAAGCCAGTAATGCAAATCTTCCCTGATAAAGTGGAAGTTGTAAAGTAGATAAAGAGACTCGTAGAGACTCGTGGTTCTTTAGGGTGCCAAAGAAATGAAGTAAACAAAGTGTTAATTTAGGTATGTAAATGGGTGAGTTAGAATTTAAAGACATCTTGGAAGGAACACCATTTTAAATAGATTGGCGCTACCCATTAATTCGAGGGGAAACCCAGATTAGATTGGCACCTTACATTTAACTGCTGAAATAATAGTCAAATTGTTGTCTACATATTTTGATAGGGACAATTAAATTTTTACTCCTAAATACCTCAATTCAACAGTAAGTTTAGAGAGCATTTGTGACTCTGTTCTTGGGTTTAGCTATCCTTTAAAATGTAAGTTTAATTAAATAAATAAAAAAGTACCAGAGATATACCTTACCTGTGATGGAGTCTATCCCATGTCGTGCAGGCCGATGGTTGCTGTAGAAATCTTCCCTTTACAGATGTTGGTCCTCTTCACAGTGGTGAAAGTCCAGCACAGCAATTGGGTTAAATGGATGAATGCTGTGTGAAGATCTCATCCAGACTCTCTAAGGATGGCCTCCTTATCCCATGCTTCCCATTCTCACAAAATTCCTTGCATTATTTCAAAGAATGCAAAGTGTTTCTACCTCCACTCACTAGGGGTAGTGGAGGTAGGACCCCCTCATCTGCCACTCCTCCATTCTGAGAATGTTTTGCATCCTTTGAAAAGAATGAAAGAAATTCTGTGTGTGTGTGTGTGTGGGTGGGGGGGGGAGTTGCGTTAGGACAGTATGGATGCTGAGCAGTTACTCACGCAGCGCTGGAAGTGCACCCTTGTGAAGATGACCAGGATCATCAAAGTGAGGATATCTACAGGAGCCAGCTATCCCTTCTGCTTTTTATGAAAAATATTTTTCCAATAAATTGAATCTTTTTAATAAAAAAGAACTTGCACGAATGTGTTTTTTTTTTGTGGCAAGCAGTACCTTTTAAATCATCATAAATATAAACTAGGCAGTATCACATGCCTACGTTCGCAGTCTAGCACTTATTAATCCAGCCATTGTCATAGTTGTTTCATTTTTAAAGACTTTGAAGGTAAGGAGAGCTTTGTGAACTTTGCCACATCCTAACATGCAGTTTTTGCAGACAGTACATCCTCTCATGACAAGCAGTGTAGAAGAGGGGACAAGTGTATCCCAAACAGAATGACATGCTTGTTTATTCAATGTGTTCATATAAAAGTTACTGTATGCCCCTACAACTAGCCTTAATCTAGTTTTTACTGACTACTTAGTGCAGCTTTAAAATCTAATACTAGCCATACATAGATCAAAATTTTGTCAGTTCAACAGGAAACAGTGATATTTCGAGCCATGTATTCCCATTCCAGAGGAGTTGATCTAGTGATTGACTCCTCCTGAATGCGACTGTTGGTATTTTTTCGCTGGAGCAGCACTCGCACCCAATTGGCTGCAGTGCTGATCAGCGTATTCTGGCAGCAGAGGAGTCCCACTGCCAGAATACAGTAGCGCAATAGGTGGTTCCATCCTACCACCTTGAAAATGTGGATGAGGGAATCTATCTGGTTTTGTTTTTTTAATCAGCCAGATGGCTGATCAAAAAAACCCCCAAAAAAACGATCCATCTATTGCCAGCTTTACACTACTGCATATTTTTTTGCCAATAGATGCGGTCAGCTTCCTGCTATTCATTCAGCTTTGTGCCTGTTGGAAAAGATTTAGCTGGCATAATCATTTGTAGTTTAGGTCTGAACTACACAGGAGATTTTTAGTAAATGGAATAAAAAAAAGGTCATAGATTACCACAACAGATCTCTAAATTATACCAATTGACTTTTACTGCAACTAAACCCAATTCATCACACGCGCAAAGTGAGAGTCCACAAGTAATCCCCAGTTTTTCTTGGAGTACCTGGAGATAAATACACACATTTGTTAATGGATGTATGCATAAGGATATTGCAGTTAAAAATGTGATAATTTATCTCATAAAACTTTTTTATTACCTGCTGTATCATTAGTTGAATTACTTAGTTAAAGAAAATAACTGGTTTAGAGCCTGGCCACTGGTCATTGCACTGACATGCATAGCTTCAATAACAATTTCAAATCTCTCATTGCTTTAAGGTCTGCAACTGGCATATGAGGTTGTAATTTTAAGTCATACATACTGATGTTTCAAAATCCACATTATCAATGTAGGAAATGTCTGCTCTCTATATACTATAAGTGTCTTTATGAAAATTTGAAATGAATGAGAACCACAGTGCTACTGTGATCAAACAATGGTGCCCTCTTCTGGAAATTGTTTTCGGCACAATTTCTACATTAGATCCTTTGGTGTCTGTGAAAAAAAAACTAGGCTAATTAGTGCATACAAACCTCTGTACCAGTTTTGTATATAAAACCAGGGCCGTCTTTAATATTGATTGGACCCTGAGCAAACATTTTCTTGCACCCCCCACCCCCATGCAATTTTGCTCTCCACCCCAACATCCCAAAAAACAAACACACAGACTTATCTCAAAAAAACTTTAATAAATAAATGTCCCCCCTGCCTCTCAACAATAATGTGATCTGAGCCGCGCATGCGCAGCTCAGCTCACATTTTTACGGGCTGCTGTGTCTCGCAGCAATGTGACTCACATGCACATGCACAGATTTGACATCACTGCAGCCCAGCCATTCAAGTGGCTGAAGATAGAGAAGCTGAAACGAAGACTGGGAGAATAGGGATGTGCTAAGGACCAAGGGGAGCTGTGCCAGCACAGCTCTGAAGGGCTTTGTTTGCAGGCAAGTCTGTCTGTCATAATCTGCTAGGATGCAGTGCATACTAGTACATTGGGACTTAACCTGCAAGGGGACCAGTTTTTTTATTCTTAAAAAATGATATCGATTTAAAGAAGCCAATAAAGCAGTGTTGTGTTTCACTATGTGTGGAAGATGAGCCAGTACCATGAGTGGCCCATGCTCTAATTGATGAACAGAACAACAGCCACAGGTCAGGTCAGGGTTTAGGAACAGTCCACAGGCAGTCTATATGAGGAAAGATATAACCATTAAAAGAAAAAGTTCTGTAATAATGAATCAATATTTCAGGACTCCAAAAGACCAAGTAATTGTTCGTAGCTGTTGAGGGCGAACAACCTGCAGAGATGGGTAGAAGTCAAAGCCAAAATATATCCAAAAGATCTTAGGACTTACTGCACTTGGCTTAGTGTTTCTTACATGAGATTGTCCTCATGCATTACAGAAAACCCACTTGGAGATGTGTAAGAAAAAGAAGTTTTTGCTGATAAAATCCACAAGTCCAGAAATTTGGCTTTCGGTACATCTCCAAGCAGGTTTATTTAATGCAATATAATCTTTTTTATGGAGGATAATCGCATGTGAGAAACACTAAGCCAAGCCAAGTGCAGTAAGTCCAACAGCGCTTTTGGATATATTTTTGCGCTATGGGGAGAAGAATCGTCACCTAATTGGTCCTGAACTCCCGGCCAGCCGGGCTTACCATCCGCAGGCTCTCCGTGCTGCCACCTGCTGCTCTCACTTCCAATTTCAGCTCCTATCCCGTGGCCTCCCAAGTCCTGAGCATACAGGCTGCATGGGGCCCTCTCCTTGTTGGCTGGGGAATGAAGGTACAGCACAGCGCAGCTCCCTGCCTTCCATGTACCTGGTCACAGTCACCAACGCTCCATGATGGGGCCCCCCAATTTGCAAGCAGCGCAGGCTCAAGGGGGAGTTGCTTTGGGCCCTACAAGAACTGGGCCTGGGGTAGCTGCACTTTTTGTTAAAGCCAGCCCTGTATAAAACTTTAAATTTAAGCCACATAAAACATGTTTTATACACAAAATATGACAGCACCCAATCCTTTATGAGCAAAGCTCTGCAAAGTTCCAGCAATGAATAGAATTTAACATTAATAGGTTTACATAAAATATTTTTTCTTCATTTGTTTGCAGTGGGCCAGTCAGTCAAACCATTTTGTTAAAGAAAGGAATGTAAAATAAGATCTGTAAGGTTTCATTGCAGTAAGTACAGTAAATAGAAAGCGATGTTCTAATTGTGATCAACCAGTTGACCAAAACATTTTGGCAAAGATTATACATGACTGACAACACATCTTCATTTACTGAAATTATTGGTCAGAATCCCAAATGTGTATATGTATTTTGGACTTTTTGTTTTTATCTTACCACTGATAACCTATTTTAAGGTAAATTCTAAATATACAAAGTACTGTGTTAAAGGCAATTGTGAAAAAATTCTGTAAATTAAGAATGCTTTCAGAAATAGGAGTGTTAGGGCCCTTTCACACAGGCAGACTCCGCCAAGCAGATGCACCTGCTCAGCAGGGGATCTGTCCGCTGATCCCCACTGAGCAGGTGGATGACAGGTCTGTCTCTGCTCCACTTGTGCAGAACGGACACAGACACAGCTCGCTGTTCTGTATGGGGAGGTCAGATGTACACGGACTGTCTGTCCATTTACATTTGACTGTCATTCAATCCTCTAGACGGATGGGGAATGAATCCCCTTCTGTCTGTTCTTAACAAATTAGATGCAGGTGGGTGCAAACAGACACATGTCCATTTACATCCACCTCCCCACAGAGAACAATGGATGTCCCAATCGGGTCTGCCTGAAAAAACGGATAGGTGGACCCAATCATTCCACCCATGTGAAAGGGCCCTTAATAGTTTCTTTTTATCAATGAAGAAAATGGAAAGTAAATGAACAGAAAAGAAATGCAAATCGAATCAATATTTGAGGTGATTACTCTTCGGCTTTAAACCAGTGTCAATTCTTCTAGGTACTAACAGTGCTTACGCACACACTTTTTAACGGAACTCGGGTAGGTTGTCCTAGACATCTTGGAGAACTAACCACAGATCTGTGGATGTAGGCTGCCTCGAATCCTTTTGTCTCTTCATGTAATCTCAGACAGACTCAAAGATGTTGAGATCAGGGCTCTGTAGAGGCCAAACCATAACTTCCAGGACTCCTTGTTCTTCTGTTCGCTGAAGATAGTTCTTAATGACATTGGCTGTATGTTGGGGTTGTTGTACTGCTGCTGAATAAATTTGGGGCAATCCCATGTCTCCCTGATTGTATGTCATGACAGAAATGCAGCCTCAACCTTGCATAGAACCTCCACTATGTTTCACTGTTGCCTGCAGACACTCATTATTGTACCGCCCTCCAGCCCTTCTTGAACAAACTGCCTCCTGCTACAGCCAAATATTTCAAATTTCAACTCATCAATGCAGAGCACTTGCTGTCAGTTCCTATGATTTTGTGCATAGTTGAGTCACTTAGCCTTGTTTCCACATTGGTGGTATAGTTTTTTGACTGCAATTCTTTCATGAAGACCACTTCTGGCCAGACTTCTCCAGACAGTAGATGGGGATACCTGTGTCCCAATGGTTTCTGCCAGTTCTGTGCTGATGGCATTACTGGACATCTTCTGATGTTTAAGGGAAGTAAGCAAGATGTGTCTTTCAACTGCTGCATTAGGTTTTCTTGTCTGACCACTGCATCTAAGGTCTTCAATGTTGCCCGATCAATGGTGTCCTCAATGAGAAATACATGCAGATATTTATCCATCATGCTATACTATCAGGGAGGTGTGTGATTGGCCCCGAATTCATTCTGCAATAGGACAACAACCCCAAACATACAGCCAACTACCTTCAGCTTAAGGAACAAGGAGTCTTGGAAGTGATGGTTTAGCCCCCACAGAGTCCTGATCTCAACATCATTGAGTCTGTCTGGGATTACTTGAAGAGACAGAAGATTTGAGGCAGCCTACATCCACAGAAGATCTGTGGTTAGTTCTCCAAGATGTTTGGAACAACATACCTGCCAAGCTCCTTCAAAAACTGTGTGCATAAGCACTGTGTGTGTATCTTGAAGAATTGATGCTGTTTCAAGTAAAAAGCGTAGTCTCACCAAGTATTGATTTGATTGAGATTTTTCTTTTGTTCACTCACTTTGAATTTTGTAAACTTCTAAAAAAACAAATAAAATATATATTTTTGAAAGCATCCTTCATTTACAGCATTTTTTCACAACTGCCTATAACTTTTGCACAGTACTGTATTTTGCTTGTATGTAAAAAAATAATTTAGCAAGACATTCTTTCCCTTCAACTGTTATTTTTCTGCTGATTTTTTTGTTTTATTTGTATTTTATTAACCATTAATGTTCAAGCTTTTTTTATTTTGCTGATTTTTTTCTCACAGTTAAACATTCTTTGTGCCATAATCATAATTTTAGTGTCATTTTAAACAAATTTTAGAATAAAATGTTACTTTTTATCTACAGTAACACAATTTTTTTAAATTCTAGTAGCATTGTTACTTTTTTGTCTAAGGATTGCAATATTATTACAAATATTTTTTCAAGACAATATCATGAAAATGATGCCTTGTTTGTATTTAAAAAACAAAAAAGCAAGCTATGTATTACTTTGCTATCTTAAGTAATTAGCTCCTATCTAAATTGTCCCTAGTATGTGTATGTATGAATGCAAGTTAGGGACCTTAGATTGTACGACCTTTGAGGGATAGGGACTGATGTGAATGTACAATATATATATATATATATAAAGCACTGCGTAAATTGACGGCGCTATATAAGTACCTGAAATAAAATAAATAAAGTAATGACAAGAGTTTTCCTGAATAAACAAGTCCATGGCAGAAATATTAAAATTCCTCTGGTCTACAGGGGGAGTGAGATGTGAAGTGGTTGATATTTACCTGTCCCACAGACAAAGCATTGAAATAGTGGCCAGAAGATGGAACCACATTGCACAGTTGAGGGTACAAGTATGTTGGATGCTTGAGATTTTGGATCTTTTCCTGGAAGTTTTTTTTATATATATATATATATTTTTTTTTCTTTTCATTTTTATTTAGTGAAAGTCACTTCAAAGATTGAATGATTGAGTTCAAACCTACTTTAAACATTTCCCATTTGGATATAGTCAAGTAGACGTTGCAAAATATATATCATCTCATGGAAATAACAGTTCTGTTATATTTGCAAGCTTACAAAGGTTATTGGCACAAACTCAGCTGAATAAAAGCTAGACATTTTAAAAAAACAGTTCAAATGTTTATCCATACTATGTAACAAAATCTTTATTGTGTCACATAACATATAAGCTCAAAAATAATCTTTATTAAACATAGCTGATCTATACAAAATAGTGTATACACTGTTGAAAATAAAAATTTGAATAGTCCTATATATCCTTGAAGTGAAATGCTTTAAATCCTTCTCACAAGAAGACCAGAAGTAAAATACTGATATAGCCAATCTCTCTTTATTTCATTCACGCTAGATTCAAGATACATGACAACGCTTTTTTTTTATAGATGTAAATACTTTGGTGATTCCTGAAAAGGCTGCTTCTGACACTTAAACTAACATATTAAGCATGTCTTCTTTGTGTCTGTCTTATTTAATGCTATAAAGAATATGGCTAGTTATATTTTGTGTTCAGTGTACAAAAACAAAACGTTAAAAAAAAAATACCCAAATAAACGGAATTGCACAGCGACAGTATAAACAATAAAATAGGCATGGCCACAGACATACTTATCATACATTGCCAACAATCCAATTGAACAAGGGGGGAAAATGCAAGCTATAAAATCAGTAGTATTCTCATATAAGAGTTAGAAAGTTATAATTCTTACAAATACTGCTGAATTACTAAGATGGTTTATACAAATTTGTGACATTGTGAAACATGATTTTATACTTGTATTTTCCTTAATTATTTCATTGACAAACTAAAAAAAAAAAGTGTTTTACACAATATACACATTTCATTACTTACAAAGAAAAATAAGCTTAGCATTTTTTATATTTTGAAACCCAGGGTATGGAAGGGTTAGTAGCACCATGAAAAAATGTTTTCCAAAACTGCAGCCTCGTTATTTTAAACATACTCAGTGCGTTTCTTCGTGTAGCTGATTAAAAAAGTGCCATTATGGTACTGGGAAAAAAACTTCATGTGATCCTTTGTGAAAACTCAGGTTTCTCTCTCAGCAGAGGTTAATCTTTTTCTCAGTCCGTTCATCAAAATGCACCAGACAATCCTCAATATGGCACTTTGGTGAGGTACATTTGAATTTATTTAAAACAGTATCTGGTTCTTACTTTATCTACTCAGTAGCACCATTGTCACAGAGGACAATTCCGACCTAAGCTTTCTTGCACAGGTAGCCAGTTCTCCAAAACGTTACGTCCTCTTCATACATACTTGGCATCGACTGACGCGTGTTCTCAAGTCGCCAGCTTTAAGTGTTTCAGACTGAGGTTTACTGGAAATGGGAGGGGGGAAAATTTCAATTAAACACATTTTGTATTTTAAGACTTCTTATCACTGCTGCATTAGAGCACTTATACAAATATTCGTCAACTGATTAGACTGCATATTATCAATATTTTCTATCTGTTTATCCCAAAAGACACTTATGAGGTTTGTGGGTGAGGTGTGTATTTTGTCATTCATCCAATGTCCCTCAATTTATAATCATGCATTATGCGGTCACAATCAACATAACAAGTCATGAGTTCAAGCAGAAGCAACAAGCTTTCTCAGAGAAATGTGTTTTTGCTCAAAGACGAGGTAATGTTGGCTAAAACAAAACATCCCTGGAAAACTCCTGGAGGAACACATTCATTTATTTTCAATTGGAACTAGTCCATAGGAAGACCAAGAAATTAACTCTCAGATGTTCTAGGAGGAGTTTCCCAGCAATGTTACACTAAACTTGTCAAAAGGTTTGTTCTAGTACTCTGGCATTGCTAAATTAACTTTATTTGCTTGTGGTTATAAATGCCAGAATGATAAGTGTAATTTTTAAAGTGGACCTGAACTCAAAAAGTGAATACTTACTATTCCATAGGGAACAGCTAGAAATTTTAATTGTACCTAAGAAGTACCCCTAAATAAGTACCCTTTTCTTGAATTCCTCCTGAAAAATAGCAGTGCACATCCCTAGGCATGCCTGTGTCTAAAGTCTCATAGTTGTACATCTGCAGTGTGATATCTAAGGCAGTGGTCTCCAAACGGTGGCCCGGGGACCGGATGTGGCCCTGTGCTTGCTTTTATCTGGCCCTTGGGGCATTATTCCCCCCGCCACCAGCAACAGTGGGGCATAGTTCCTGCCACTGACACAAACAATGGGGCACTATTCCTTCCACTGACACCAATAATTGGGCATTATTCCTCCAACTGACACCAATGATGGGGCACTATTGTTTCCACTGACAACACTAATGGGGCATTATTCCTCCTACTGACACCAATGATAGGGCACTATTTCTCCTACTGACACTAATGATGGGGCACTATACCTCCCACTGACAGCAGTGATGGGGCACTATATCTCCCGTTAATACCACTGATGAGGCATTGTTTACTCCCACTGATGTCAGGACATTTTCTTCTCCCACTGGCCACAGTCTGGCCCCCTAAAGTCTGAAGGACAGTAAACTGGCCCTTTGTTTATAAAGTTTGGAGACCCCTGATCTTTTTCTTTATTTTCATCTGTCGATCCTGCCAGTACGCCTGTTATTTTTCAACTTCATTTAACAGGTCAAGCTGTCCAGCAAAAGTTGCAGTTACTCTATTGAGACAAACCATTTAACACTAAATGGGATGCTTACAATGGTCAGCTTTATTTATTTTTATAGAAATCTTCATTCCAAAAGGGGAAAAAGTGTTGCTGTAACTGCTTAAAAAGTGTTAGCTAGAGTTTGGGTTTAATTTCAGTTAAGTCCATCTAAATTTTCTGGTGCATCTAACACTGCCCTATTCCCAGAACATTTGTCCAAAGGCATCTCTGTTGTTCCTCCATCCAGAGTGTAGACACTGTGGCACTGCGGTATCCTGCCACGGTGGAAATCACGGTGGTGACCCAGGATTCTCGACTATACAGGTTGAGGGGCTCCAGGCAGTTCTCGTAATGCAGAGGAAACTGGTTTATCAGTTTCCTCTTTGGTTTGTAAAGCCTGTTTTGGGTCCTGTTGTCTAGAGATTTCTAAGAGATATGGGAGGGATGAAATCTCCAATCCTGGGTCCAGGTTTTGAGAGCAGCCAGCGCACTGGTGTGCAGGCCTTTTTGTAGAGGCCCAAACCATGATTCTGGGCTCCACCCCAGCAGACAGGAGTCAGGAGGGCTCCACCCTGGCAGACAGGAGGTCACTGCCTTGGAGTCAGGAGGGCTTCACCTAGGAGAGGTGGAAGCCAGACTAGCTGTGTGCAAAAAAGCCATTTTGGAAAGAGTCTGCAGGAGACAAACGTAAGCCTGAAGTGGAAGGCCAGAGGAAAATTGTATGTACAAGCCAAGAGGCTGAATATTTGTTTGATGGTGGATACCCCTGCGTGGGAACCTTTATGGAACTTTTTCTTTAAATAAAAGTGGGCTAAAACGTCCCTTAAAAAGAAAGCAAGTTGTTGTGTGCTTTAAAAAAGCTCTACCATTTGAAGCGAGTTCCCACAACACTCTAAGGCAGGAACGGTGTCACTGGCCAGATTACTAGTGAAAATACAGGAAAAAAGTCTAAAAAATGAAAACTACAGACACCAGATTTAAATATTGGTTAGCTGCAAAATATACAGTAACATTTTTGTGTTTGGGTTTAATACAACTTTTTAGGTTGTCTATTTGTCAACGTCACCGAAGGTTCACATTTTTCAAATGTAATCTTAGGTGAAGATGTATGAATCTTGGGTGAAAGTTGTGTAAATTTTAGATGAGGTGAAAAAAGTTATAAACAGACCCCTATCAACATACAGAAAATACAATGAATGTATTTTAAAGGATTATGAAATTTTCCTTTTTTTTGTTAATGACAGGTAAAATCACGTGACTTATTTTCTAGTGGATGCCAGTGGAGAAATTCCCTAGTCCTCTCACCTGCTGCAGAAAATACAAGGGCATCTTACTTTCCATGATAGCTTTTTGTGTTAATTTATATCATGCATTAGTCTAACATACGTGAGACTTCCTCTGCTGCAGCAGTAAAGGCATGCAAAAGTGCCCCAGGAAATCCAGCAAGGAACTTGCCAGTAAAATACCAAAAACATAAAGCAGATATGTAGGTGCTTGAACTTTCTTAGGTGTTTCAACATATTTTGATGGCCCCTTAACACTTTGGTCATTTATATGTCCATGATAAGCTCCTGTTACTGTCAATCACAGCCAGTGAGCCAATGAGTGTGTTGCTGGTGTGTGTGATATGTGATCCCAGCTTGCACTGGTTTCAGTGCCATACACTGTAATTGTGATTTTAGTAAATTACAAATACAAAAATACAATTCTTACCTCCACACTGCCAAGCAGACCTAGTTTAGCACTCTCATTAACACCTTCTCATCTATACCCCGTTAACTCTTCTCTCCCTTTAACTCTCTACTTCATCCTCCACTGCCTCCGCCCACTAACTCACTCACTGCCCAGCAGATTGCCAATCACTTCAAAAATAAAATCAATACAATTTCTGATGAAATCTCCACTCTGCAGATAACTTTCTCACTTAACACTCCATGTCCACAGGTACACTCAACACTACCCTTATTCAACCCTGCTATTACAGATGAGGTTGATAAACTTTTTCTAATGTCCACCTAACCACTTGTCCCCTGGACCCTATTCCCTCTCAAATACTGTGGTCACCCACTGGCTCTATTCTACACTCTCTAACTCACATCTTCAGTCTCTCCTTCTCTTCTGCCACCTTCCCCAACACTCTACAACATGCATTAGTCACCCTCATACTTAAAAACCTTTCTTGGACCCCACCAAACAACCTTCGCCCCATCTCCTTGCTCCCCTTTTCCTCCAAACTCCTTGAATGCCTGGTCTGCAACCAACTGAGTGACCACTTCATTAGGAATAACCTTCTTGATTCCCTTCAGTCTGGATTTTGCCCTCAACACTCCACAGAAACTGCTCTCCTAAAACTCAAAAATTATTTACTAACAGCAAAAACCAATCAACACTATTTTGTTCTCCTACTTTTGGATCTTTTCTGCTGCCCTTCATACAGTTGACCACCCCCTTCTCCTCTCAAAACTTTACTCCCTTAGTATCCATGACTGTACTCTTCATTGATTCTCATCCTACCTATCCCACCGCACCTTCAATGTCACTTACAATTCTACTGCCTCCTCTCCACCTCCTTTCTCCATTGGGGTTCCCCAAGGTTCTGTGCTTGGATCTCTCCTATTCTCGATCTACACCTCCTCCCTGGGTCAGCTGATAGCCCCCCATGGCTTTCAATATCATTTCTATGCTGACGACACCCAAATCTATCTCTCTACCCCTCAGCTCACAACATCAGTTTCCTCACGCATCACTAACTTGCTGACTGACATATCAGTCTGGATGTCATACCCCTTCCCCTGACTTCTCTGTCAAGATCAATGCCACAACCATCTACCCGTCCCCGCATGCCACGGTGCTAGGTGTAATCCTGGACTCTGAACTCCGCCCCACATGCAATCATTTTCCAAAGCTTGCCGTTTCAACCTCTACATCTCCAAAATACACCTCTTCCTAGCCAATGACACCACAAAGCTCTTACTTCACTCCCAGATTATCTCTCGCTCCATCTATTGCAACTCCCTTGTCATTGGCTTACCTTTACATTGTCTATCCCCCCTCCAGTCCATCATGAATACTGCTGCCAGGCTCATCCACCTTATCAACCGTGCAGAGTCTGCGACCCCTCTCTGCCAATACCTTCACCGGCTGCCACTCATCCAACAAATTAAATTCAAGGTACTAACAACAACTTACAAAGCCATCCACAACTCGGCCCCCAGCTACATTACTATACTACTCTCAAAATACCAACCAAATCGCTCTCTTCATTCCTCCCAAGACCTCCTGCTCTCTAGTTCCCTTGTCACCTCCTTCCATGCTCACCTGCAGGACTTCTCCCGAGCCTCTCCCATCCTATGGAATTCCCTACCCCAATCTGTCCGACTATCTCTTACTCTGTCCACTTTTAGGCGATCCCTGATAACTTTTCTCTTCAAAGAAGCCTATCCTGCCTCCACCTAACAACTATACATGTATTTTCTCCATCAGCTCATCCCCCACAGGTATCACTTCACCCTCCCCTTTTAGATTGTAAGCTCTAACAAGCAGGGCCCTCTGATTCCTCCTGTATTCAATTGTATTGTAACTGTACTGTTTGCTCTCACGTTGTTAAACACTGAGCAAACTGTTGGCACTATATAAATCCTGTATAATAATAATAATAATTGTGATTTATACAGAGAGCACTAGATTCTGTATTCTCTTTCTACACATATAGTCCTGCCATTGAGTGTTCCATGTGAACGGGGAAGAGATACTTGCTATTCACATTTAGAAGTCAACTGCCCCAAGAGCGAAAAAGCGTTTTATGACCTGACTGGTAATGCAGGGGTCATGTATTTGAGATGAGTAGCCATCTGATATTTGGTGGTGGAAGCAGGAAGAGCACTGAATTTTATGTTATATGGACTTCACTCTAGTTACACATGGTGTGGATATATATTGGACTTTATCGTTTATTTGGGTTGCGTTACACGCTTTAGATTTTTGGAAAGTGGTGTGAATTCACTTTGAAGCGTATAGCTTGCAGCCTGTAGAGTATTTTATTTTTTTGGTAATTTTTATTGTTTATATTTAATATATTTTGTGTTTGCATTAATTGATTCACTTACATATTTATCATTGCTGGAATACACTGGGTGCCAAATTTAGGCACTAAAAAATTTAAATTATGCCCTCTTATATGTCTGGGACGGTTTTTAATAAATTGGTTGCGCTATGATCCCTGCTTGTGGTCTTTATCTCTTTTTAGAGCACTGAAGTTCATTTAACTTGGAACATACTGGACACTATTTGTATAATTTTGCATGTCATTTGAAATTAAGAGGACCTATTTACAAGAAGTCACTTTGGATATCATTTTGTTGGTTTTTGTTTTATGCTTTGTGATACCTAGTGCTATCCCCTTTTTTATTTATTTTGATTCACTTTGGAACCGCAGCAAGGGTATTGTATTTTTTGTGTTTTTGAAGCACATATGTTGATAATCCTAGGCGCAGTGATTTATAATATTGGATTAATGGAATTGACATACCTAAACATTTCGGCAATTTCCACAGTAGCCAGCCAGAAACTGTACGAGTTGGCATAGTAATTGCAAGTACCACGGCCATGACATTCAATGAAAGGAGCAGAACGGAATTCCTCTAAACATGATCCAGGAGATGCTAAAGCTTGTCCTGAACCTTCTGCACCTGCACTTGTATGCTAGGACAGGGAATAACAACAAACAATTCAGTATTTAACAAATAACTGTACTAACACTTATTCAGTACAAGTAAATGCAGATAAGATATAGATATGGTAAGAGGCCGTGCCCTTCCTTTAGGCCACAGACACATAGATGGCTTTATTCCACCAAAAATAGCAATAATGAAAACATAAAGAGTATACAGAGTATATACCACATTTTTCAGTCAGTTTAATTTTGATTTTAGAGTGGTTTTTAAATAATATTTAATATGGGTTTGTGATTCAACTGGCTTTTAACCCTTCATGACCAGAGGTCACTGGTGCATAGATGCCCAGATCAATTTTAGCAGTGTCAGTATGCAACGGTTAATTAGACAATATAAGACAACTCATCTGCCTACCTAAATAATACATTTACGTTGTTTTAAGGACATATAAGGATTTTATTTTGTACAGCAAATAATCCTCGGAATTATTTTATTTTTATTATTGGTCGACAAACAGAAAAACAATTAAAAATTGTATTGTTTTAAAAATAATGTACACACAGATAGAAAAACAATGACAGTTAGAGGTAGCAAATGTTTAGTTTATTAACATACTTCATGTGATCACCATGTAAAAGCTGCCATAGTGATCACATAATCGAAAGCCACTTTAGTTGGTTCCCAATTGTTAGTGGAAGTTATTCTTAAACCTTCAGCACCTTCAGAAACTTTCAGGACTACACACTAGTAAAAAGAGAAAGCTGCAGGGACATCACCCTATATAACCCCTCTCAGCTAGCCTCAATTTTGTGTCAAGCAATAGGAAGATCATACAAAGAGAAAAGGGGGGGGCCTGTGTCCTGTACTATACTCCAAGAAACAGATTTCTATAATAGGAGAGATGTGTGCCCTGTACAAGAGCATTAGCTAGTGAAAGTGAATGAGGTCGATGGTCTCTGAACAGCATGTATGCTGATGGTACTCAAGGCTAGATGCTGATCTAGATCAAACTGTAGAAAGAACAGAATGCATCCAACAGAGTACGTCCTAACTAGAGTATGCCCTAGCTTTGTGCCACGCAAAATAGGCTTTCCAGGTGTGATGGTGCACCTTCTAAGAAGTCATCTTCCTAACTTTCAAGAGGGTAGGGATGAACGAATCTCATAAGCCTTTTTTCCTCAGGATCTGATCTTCATAAGCCAAGCCTTTAAATCCTGTGACTGAAAATCAGGATGGCAGACTGGCCCTTGAGACAGACAGTCTGGATGATTATGAAGGACCCACGGAGAGTCTGCTAGGAGTCTGATTATGTCTGAATACAGCATCCTCCTGGGCCATTTCAGTGCAGTGAGAATCACCAGGATGCTCTCCATCTCAATCATGAGGAGCATATAAGAAGCTGGGGGGACAGAGAGGCTACATCAAATGCAACTGATCCCACTTTCTTTTGAGCGGTGCTCCTGGTGCCTCTTTGATAGTTGATGTGGGCCCCAGTTGTGGCATTGGCTGACTGGATTCCTCACGGGTGACCTTACAACTGATGGGTCCAGCAATACAGGAACAACTAAATCAGCTTGAGATCCAGGATGTTCATGGGAAGCCAGGCATCCTCTGATAGCCAAGGACCTTGCACCTCCCACGCTCGACAGGGGGAAAGTCTTTGGGGGAAAAGGTTTCCCTGGCTACAAAAACAGGTTGCAGATCTTTCATGTCAAGAAGAGTCTAGCTTTTGCAGCTCAGACACAAGAGGCAGCCCAAGGACTGAGTCTGTTTGTACCATGCTGCCAGAATGACGCAACAGACTGGAGTGAAACTGAGCTTATGGCACTGCCACAACGGAGGATACCATCAAGCTGTAGAGCCCCTGCTGATACGAATTAAATATTTACTAAGCAGTGACAGTCTGGAAGAACTCAATAAAGGGTGTTATTGCTGTAAAATACAAATTAAATTTATAGTAATCCTTGTCTTTATAACATGGGATCTTAAAAAACATTTACATTTTTATCCAAATTAAACAAATAATGTGAATTTTATACATAATTTGGTTCCATAAAAGTCCAGTCTTTCTCCATTTGTACTGAATTACAACATTCTAACAACTAAGAACCGCATAGAAATATGCGTCAAGGATCAACCCTGAGACTGAGGTGTCCAGACAAGAGGGATGGAAGTTTGCCCTAAAGCAGGAAATCTTGGACCGGGCTTTATGTGATGTCAGGCCTAGGTACTATAATTGGTGAATCAGTCCCAGCAACGACTTCTGAGAGCTGAAGATCCAACCAAAGCTCTGCACTATCTGCAGAACATTGGCTGACAGGAAAGGATGACTGATCTTTTAATGGGAGACAGTTCAGGTAACCCACATGTATTATCTGGGAATGGAGCAGAGCTAGGACTGGGGCAAGTATCTTGGTGAGTCCCCAAAGGGAGCCATAGATATGCCAAATGTAGGATGAAAAATCTGTAATGCGCTGCAAAATACAGATAGAGTTGATGAGGAAAGATAGGAATGTGCCAATAAACATCCTACTGAATCCAGAGAATCACCTGAAAGGAGGAAGGGAATTACTGATATGGCCAATTCCATGCACAACATTTGAACCTGCAAGAACAAGTTTAGAGTTTTCAGATCCAGAATGGGCTGAACTCCTCCATTTGGCTTAGAAACTGTAAACAGGTTCAGGTATACACCAGGAAAGCATTCCTTGCTTGGGACAGGGTCAATTACCCCCAGTGTGCGGACCTACTGAACAGCAACCACCCGTTTTTGTGGGAAGAATTGCCACTTTGAGAGGTAGGAGGCAGAGTCCAAATCTTCAGTTTGAAGCCCCTGGAAATGACGCTCTGGACCCAGACATCTGAGGTTCAATGGAACCAGACAGCCAAAAAGGCTAACAGATGTACTTCCACTTTGACAAGTGGGGGCGCCCCTTCATTGGGAAGAGTGCTTAGAGCCAGACTTGGAAGTCCTTGTCTTCCAACAAAAGTTTGTCCCAGACTTAGAAATAGAGGGATGAAAGGAACTTTTCGTAAACTCCCTCAGAAGCGTGCACCTTCTTTTTTAAGGTGAAGACAGTACTCATGCCCCTGTCATCTCTTTAATGTACTTATCCAAGGAGAGACCAAACAGGCATTTCCTTCAAAAGGCAGACGCTCTAGGTGTTTCTTGCACAAGAGTTAAGTTGAGCCAAATGATCCTCCACCTATTGGACAGAAAGAAGGCTTATTCAAGAGATCTGGTGGTGTGTATCCAACAAGCCATTCACTCAGTACTGAGCTCTAGTTGATGGAGTACAAAATGATCCATTAGTACGGAGCTAGGGTCTTGGGCCTTGCACTTAGTCCAGACATAAAGGGTCTGGCAAACAGCCATGAATACAACCACAGGCCACCTGGTGGAGCCTGTCAGGAAAAACAGGTTGTAAAGATGGCCTCTAACTTTACAATTAACTTCAACAGGGAGGACCATTTTGTGTAAAGCTCTCCTTGATAGCATATTACTAAGCAAAACATTTTGGATGAGCAAATAGCTTCTCAGGGGGAAGCCAGTCACCATTCAGAACAGGTCTAAGATTTAATTGACTGAAAAATTGATGGGAGATGAGCAGACTGTGGCTGCTCTAAATCTAAACAGGAGCATACAGCTTTAATAATGATGGTGATAATATCCTTAAACTTGGATGAAATTTCAGTCGAGCCAAAGAAGGGGCTCTTTCATGGGGGCGTGGTTTGGCCGCAGCCCGTGATGGTGCCCTAGTTCCCCTGCTCTCCAGCAGATCAAGGCACAACAGCAAAAATAAGCGCCGGTACCTGCCGCTCACACCTCCTGTCCAGAGGATCTAGCTTCTAGGACCCCCCTGGACATGTCCAGAAAGAAGCCTAAGCACATGGGATCGTGCTGACTGCAAGACTTCTTTATGAAGCCGCCTCACCCCTCCCCACAAGATGGCGGCGAGCAGCAGAACCGCTCTCCTGCTCCGCTGGCCACACAACCTCACACAGAGCCTGACAACCTGTGTGAGGTGGAGGACGCCACTCTGAGGGACCCCAACCTGTCTCAGCAGCATCTGGATAGAGGTGAGAGAGCTGCGGCAGCTAAATCTCCTGCATTTAAAAAGCAGCATTGGGCAGACACACTTTCCACAGACACGGCTGATAGCTTCTCTAACTCCCTAGCAGCTTTCTCAGCCTCAGATAATCCAGCATCAGAAAGTACCTTAAAATCTATGCTGCTCTCACTACAGGCTGACATGCAAAGAGACCTAAGAGTCTCCCTTCAACAGATGTGCCACAGATTGGAGTGTTTATCGGAGCGCACCGATTTTCTTGAACACCAAATAAGTGAAGTAGCCCAAGTACACAATGCTCTTGTAGATACCCAGAATGACCAGGCTACTGCTATTCACCAAATTCAGCTTAAACGTACGGATCTTGAAGACCTCTCTAGGCGGAATAACCTACAATTCAGGGGTATCTCGGAATAAGTTAAGCCCGGCTAACTAATTCCATACCTGCAGCAGCTTTTCTGCACTTTTATTCCCAATCTATCACCACAAGAATCCAGAAACCTAAACATCTGCAGGATAATGTCCCGAGAGACACTCTAGTACGGGATCCATTTTTTCCATATTAAAGAGAGATTACTATGAGCTTCCAGACTTGTGAGCACCTTTCCGACACCCTATACTGCGGTCTCTATTTTCGGCGATATATCTGCTGCCACAGCCCAAGCACAAAAGTCATTTGCTCCAGTCACCTCAATCTTACAGGAAAAGCACATGACATACTGCTGGGCTTTCCCTACAAAGCTTCTAGTCACGTACCAAAATCAGCTGGTTCCATTCCTGGCGCCTAAGGATGGCCTCAAACAGTTGCATAATTGGGGTCTCACAGGCCCCACTGAGAACCCCTCAACCTAAACAACCCCCAAAAGTTCCTGATCCCAGGTGAAGAGTGAATAGTTCATAACAGGTCTTGTCGCAGCCCTATACTCAGGCAATTCTACATTTACCGCGGCACACACTGCCAGATCAACAATGTGCACTTCTAAGGAGTACAGGGGACCTTTGATTTGATTAACCGTCACCCTTGTATCTTTAGTGTGCCATGCATACATATTCTCATCTCTTTTCTCTCTTTGTAATGAGTTATCTTATCATATTTGTTACATGCGTTTGTATTAGATTGTATTGCATTTGCAGTGTACACATTTATTATTGTTATGCTGTTCACCTGTTCAATAATATAAGTTCTTGTCCACAACTTATTCTGCCTCAACGGTCTAGTGATAGTTATATTTTGACCTCCATGAAACAAGAGGTACTGATCCCTTTCCGTACTCAAGCTAGCATCTCTCTTCCTCCTTCCTCATGTCTCTATCAATCACCACCATTAATGCTAAGGATCTTAACCACCCATTCAAACGTTCACTAATATGGAAAGAAGTTTTAGCCCAACATACAGATATTCTATGCATCCAAGTGACACAGTTTGTTAAAAATAAAGCACCAACCTGTACTCATAAACTATACCCACATTGCTTCTATGCCCATTCAGATAGAAAAAGCAAGAGGTGTTATGATAGCCATTCGCTCTTCAATAGTATTTCAGCTGGATCACCTTGAACAAGACCCTTCGGGCAGATTTCTCATTCTCTCCGCATCATTCAATAATTGTCCACTAATTATAGTTAATTTATACTCCTCTAACACTGGACAAAAATCCTTTTATAAAAATATTCTAAACAAACTCTCTACCTACCCCCAGGAGCATATTATTATATGCGGGGACGTCAATGAGATAGTAGACCACTCCCTAGATTCCTCCAATCCCCAAAGGAAACACTCTTCTGTGTTATCCTCAATGCTTACTATTGAAAATGTTTATGATATCTGGAGGTGTATGCATGGTAAGAAATGGGATTATACCTTTTTTTTCAACTACCCAGAGATCTTATTCCAGGCTTGATCTATTTCTTACATCAAAATCCCTTCTACAACAAATCACATCTGCCTCTATTGAGCTCATAACATGGTCCGACCATGCTCCAGTGACTATAACCCTATGCACTGGCCCCACTCCCAAACCCAATACAGTATGGAAAATGCATGCTTCTTTACTAACACACAAACATCAAGACTGGAATAGAATCCTATTTCTCATCTAACTCAGATTTCGTACCCAAACCCCACCATAGTCTGGAATGCTCACAAATCAGTGCTTATAGAACTGTTCCTTAAAATTGGTACCCAAGAGAAAAGAAGACGCTCTGAAATTACTTCCCAGTACTTGGACCCCATAAGAGCACTTGAGCTTAACAACAAGACCTCTCCTACTCTTCAAACTACTAATGAGCCCTGTCAACTCTGCCTTGACCTTAGCTACCACCTCCATAAAAACTTTGAATTCTAAATTAAACGTCCCCGCCTTTCTTGGTATTCCCAAGGGAACAAACCCGGCAGGGTTCTAGCTAATCAATATAAGCACAAAATATCCCAGTCCAAAATTTCATACCTTACAAGCCCCCAGGGTAATAGATGCACCAACCCTCTTGATATCACCAACTGTTTCAGAAATTTTTACTCTAAACTTTATAATATTGCCATATCTGCCACAGAGTCATCCCCATCAGATAACACTATACAGTCTTTTTTATCCTCAGCTCAGCTTCCCACCATTACCCCCAACACAATACTCTAACACAGCCGTTCACAGAACAGGAACTTGCACTGGCCATCAAAACCTTCCCCCTACATAAAAGCCCAGGGCCAGATGGGTTTTGTAATAAGTACTATAAGGTATTCTCCGACCTGCTCGTCCCTCACCTATGCGCCTCTTTGAACAGATTCATGACAACTGGTGAAATTCCTAGAGGCCCTAATAGTTACTATCCCAAATTCAGGTAATTATTGACCCACCTCCCTACTCAATACTCCCTACTCGTGATGCTAAAACTAAACTTTTAGCATCACGTTTATAAACATACATACCTCAACTAACACACCCTGATCAGGTTGGGTTTATTCCTCACCAGCAAGCCTCTGATGGCACATGGAGATTCATCGACCTCATTCAGTGGGCTGAGTACTATCGAACGCCTTTTCTGTTCATCTCATTGGATAAACCCACAGCTAATGTTTGGGCAGTGGGATACCTATCAGACCCACTCACTACTACAAATGGCACCTGTCAGGGGTGCCCATTGTCCCCTATAATATTTGCCATGATAATAAAACCATTAGCAGCTTTTATTCATGCTAACACATTAATTAATGGTATCGAAGTTTGAGAGGTCTCTCACAAGATTGGCCTTTATGCAGATGACCTTATTGCCTCACTCTCTAAACCCAAACAATCTCTACCCATTCTCCTACAGATACTGAATTACTGTGGGCAGATATCGTTATTCAAACTTAATCACTTCAAGTCATCAACGGTATTCACCTCACCCATTCAGATAGGAATGAAATTTCTCAGACGACGCATTTCTCATGGGCACCCAACAGTTAGTCACACCCTCTTCTGCTCTCTTACGTACCAACTTGGAGCTCCTGATCAGGAAATTACAACAAATAACGTCCACATTAACAATGGCCAAAGCTTCCTGGGAAGGACACATTGCTCTAACAAAAATGTTCCTCCTGCCTCATGCTCTGTATTTTTTCAGAACTCTCCCAGTCCGAATGCTACCTTGTCACCTCAACAAATTTCAGCGCACTCTGAACTCTTTCATTTGGGAACACAAAAGGCCTCGGCTGCACCACTCAATCCTATATCTGGCGACTAAATCAGCAGGAATCGGAACACCAGACCTCAAAGCATACTATAAAGCTGCTATACTTGATCAAGCAAAATGCTGGTGGAATCCCTTTGCGTATACTGCCTGGAAACAAATTAAATGTACTGTGTTATCAATAGACTTACAGCTACTTTTAAGTGCCTTATAGCTTCACTACCATCCTCCTCACTTTTTCCTAGACACAATTAAGGCTATGATAAGAGTGTGGCATTCCATTCCACAAATAACTAAAGGCATTTCCTCTCAAACCCTTGAATATCTCCAACTTACCGCTCTGGAACTGTTATCACCTAACCTACCCTTACGTCAATGGCCCACAGCAGGTGTCCATAACCTTAACCATTATATACACCTCAGGGACTCACCACTTTTCAATGTCTGTCCACCTTCTTTAATATACCAAATCGGGACTTCTGTCTTTATCTCTGTATCTGGCATGTTCTGTCACCAATCGAGTGGTCCTCCAACCAAATGACCAATGCTCTTCTCAAATTCTACACTTCTCAGAACCCATGTGTGAAAAGACTCTCTCTAAAATATGCACTTCTTACCAGCCCACATACAGTGGCCAAATCTACAGCTATACACTACTGAGACATACACTACACTTCACCACATCTGCAGCATTATGGCACCAGGTCCTTAATACTCCACGCTCCTTCTCCAAAAACATTTCTCATTGGGAAACAGTTATGAAGATCTTCCACCATTGGTGTTACACCCCCACCAAGCTAGCAACTATTTATAACTCTATCTCACCCAAATGCTGGAGGAACTGTGATGCAAATGGATCCACACATTCTGGCAGAAAGTTCCTCCATTGATAAGAAATAGGAAGGATGAGTGACTGATGAGCTAGTTCAGTACCCAGAAGAAGGCAGGGAATCATACTGTACTATCCAAAGATGGGCTACTAGGGCTTTTAGAGACAGACTGACCACCCTTTTCCCCAGTCAGGTGATGAGTCAGAGTTGGCAAGGCCATCTGAACCCTTAACCTTGGCTTTTGACCTTCCATGTACAGTGTAAAAGTGTCTCCAAAAAGGTACTCATGACCTCTGCTGCTGTGGAGATTGAAGGGTCAAGCATTATGTGCTAGCCACTGTAGGCTGTGTTACCTAGGAAGGTGTCCAGGGATCACTGTGCTGTATTGTGGAGGGAGCTTTGGTCACTGATGATCACTGGAAGAAAGAACACCCAGAGACAGAAAAGTGGCATAGAGAAAAAGGGCTCCACATTTAAATGGCCATGACTCTCATACATAACTGGAACACTCCATTCAAAGTGTTTCAGCCTGTACTCTATCAAGACCAATGCATTTGAGCACCAGCACCCTGGGACAGATTTAAAGGGCACAATGGCAAGTGACTCTTCTGGTCATGATACAGGAAATAAGAGCCTATCCTGGCTTCATCATCCAAAGGAATACCACTAAGTCGTCTTTAGGGATAGGGCTCCATTGCTGGCAGACCACAGCACTGGACCAGTCTAGCACCCTGCAGCTAACTCGTTAAGTTGTACCACATGCCATGGTGAGCCCCACACAGGATGCAGTACCTGAAGCACCATTACAAGCAGGCCCTACATCTTCATCCAAGCAGGGTACAGGTACGGTCTTTCAAGGCTCAGATGAGGAGTCGACTGATGTGGAAATTGCTGCATGAGCTGCAGTAGCTATGGTATAGCCAGGAATCTTGATAGAAGAATAATCTAAAGAGGTAAGATTCTCTCAGTAGAGAAAGGGTCCATCACCAAGAACACTAGCAAAAATCCGAAGTTAGATAAGAGTTGGAGGGGTTTCTGGCAGGGCGAGGCTACTGTGTGATTAGGCAGTTTAGGCCATCATTTGGAGGAAGCAAGTACATTAATGAGCCAGGTGTGTGCCTCCTTCATATTGGAGCTGGGATCAGAGCTCAGGGCCCCACCCTAAAGGTCAGTGACTGCAAGGGAGCAGTGAGGTGCATGCTGCACCGACCTATCCAGGTCAGGACAGTTTGAGGCACGAGCCTCTGATTATGGAAGACAGTCCATGAGGGACAGAGCAGCTGGGACACTGCATAAAGGACACAGAGCTGAGCTACAGCAGTTGGTGCACGAGCAATGGATGTGTCGGATGGTCAGGAGGACCAACACTGCTAAGCTGAGCTGCACAGCTGCATAAAGAGCCACGAGGTTGAATACTGTTTATGTTTGATTGATGGTGAGAACCCCTGTGTGGGAAGCCTTTGTTGTGAACTTTAAATAAAGAAAATGGTTTTAAATAAAAGTGGGCAGAAAAATTCCTGAAATGCACCTCTAGCATACAGTAAATTCACTCTTTGACGGTACCAAAGAGCTATTAACCCCTAAATCCTCACAGGTTATATAGAGGCATGTTCCTGCAGCTTTCTCTTTTTGCTAGTGTCCACTCATATGACCCTTTATTTAACACATACCCTGTGTTCTGTACTGTGCCACTAAAAAATACCCTGATCTTCTGGGTATGGAGAAATAGCTGACTCTCTCTGCATCTTCTCTACATCAATGTGTTTCAGCTCAGTGGCAATCACTGTGCACCAGTGCTCTCACTAATTGTTGGGGAGAGAATTCTAAACCCTGTGTAAACCCCAACTAGTGTAACTGAAAACTTCCACAGGGCTTCCTTTTCTCAGTTCCAGTTAGTGAATGAAGCAGCAGGGGAGCTAATTGAAGGTATTTTCCATTGGAAAGAGTGACATGAACGTAAACCACTTGCATTGCCCTGTGTGGGCAAAACACAGGTTCAAGTCTAAAATTCAGCAACATGCTTACATATCACGTGATCACAATACAATATAGGAACATTCCAAATTAGATGAGACATAATTAAAAGGAAAAATGTTTACAACATACCATCATGAATGAATAGCCAATCCAGAGAGAGGACCACCCTTGAGGACAGGGAGGAATCTGAATGGTTTGGCTGTGAATGGCAATCACCATGGCAGGAGCTTCACAAACAGTGCACCTGTAATAGAAAACCTAGGTAAGTGTGAAACCATACAGAAGATAATCAGCATATTATTAAAATATAACAGACTGCTCACACTTGAAAATATACATGTACTTGTTGCCTTTTTTTCCCACAATGTGCCTCAGCTGTATTTAAAGTCTTGAATAGGAAACTGCAACAACTTTATTTCATTGCCAAATTACACTGACTTTGAGGAACTCCTGGATGCCGAAATACATTTTGCACAACTAGAAATTGTACTTGGTTTATGTTACAAGATCTTTTTTTCTGCACTGTAGCTTGGCTGAACGTGCTTAGTCTCCAGGTCATATGCCTGGCTGGATTGTAATCCAAACAATTCATATGCATCAGTGATTTGCCCATATGCTGACAAAGGTGACTAAAATAAAGCAATAGGCTGGATTTGAATCCAAAGTCAAGGGGTATTTTTCCAATACACAATTCTGGTGCCAAAATGAATCACTGGTAGAATCTTTCCTAGACTGGATGTTGCACTTCTTGGCTAGAATTGTATACATAGATGACTACTCATACGTTTAGGTTTTTAGTAGTCCTAATACATTCACTTCACTATTCTACTATAGTGCTACATAATAATAATATCTTTTCTTACCTCAGTATAGGGGGCAGACCCTCACATATGATGTCATCTCATGACCATCTTACCAAGTGGAAATGTTACTGAGTGTTTATCCCAGCATGGCAGAGTGCTTTATTTTTAAATTGTCATTCTATTTTTAGCAGCATTATAAATGTTAAAATAGAGAGCACTATTGGTTGTCTCTTTATTTTGCGTGGATGTTTCTAAGTTTGATTGTTTTGGGGAGCGAAGAAAAGCATCATGCGAATGAGAACATAAGCTCTTAAAAGGAAAGTGCATATGACCTACAGTTAGCTCAGAAGTCATATTCTGGAGGTGAGCAGTTAATCTTAGGTGGAGCTTATTGACACATGGGTGTTATTTTAGGAAGATCATCACTGGACACTTGTTGGTGCTTGGACTTTGGGATACGTAAATCCTTTGTTGGATTGGGTTTACAGACATTCACTTATGTATTTATGTATTAGACTTTATAACTTATTTGGTTGTGCTACACTATTCTTGTTTAGATTTGTGCAGAGGGTTATGTGAAATTACTTTGAGTGTTTAGCTATGCAATCAATATGGTATATTTATTTTATTGTGTTTTTGCGCACATTGATTTATGGTGTTTTATGTAACAGACATGGTTTTCTGTTGGATGCTCTATTCACTGACTACCGTATGTGCTTTTCATATTACAAAAAATATTACTGTGTATGCTTAACCACAGTGTTATCTGTTGAATGGTACATGAGTGCTGTTCTTTTGCTAGCATGTCTTAAGACATAAACAAGAATCACGCAGGAAAAAATTGCATATGACTTTAGGGGAACCCCCTCTCCTCCCAAAAATGGGATTTTTTCTTACGGTAAAATACCTTTCTCTGAGTTCATTGACATAAACAGCTCACCTACGGTCAAGATTCAAAAAAGTTGTCCGTCATTGAATGTAAGAGAAACTTATATTTCAGTGTTGTGTAGATCTTTACATGATATGTTGGCTTATTATACCTCATATACTTGTGAGATATCTTTATGGATGTTTCTGTCTCTACAATGGTACAGAAGACACTGCAAAGGTGCATCTTAAGGAATATAGTTGAAGTTTAAGTGTATTTGAAATCAAAAACTTTTTCTTTGATTTTGGATAGAGTGGGGAAGGAACAGAACTCCTATTGCATCCCCTTCCCAAAAAGGAAGTAGAAGAAAATCTGTAACAGGGACACATATGGCAGAGATACAATCCTGACAAGCGTTCTAGACTTCCCCTACTCTACTGAATAAAAGCATTTATTCTTTGTTGCTGTTGGGAGAGTTACACTCGCTTCCTGTCTGATAAAATGTTGTCAGAAGAACAGCATGTGAGGCAATATTTCTCTGTGGGAAATGTAGAGTAAAAACTTGACATGAGTCTAATCTTTCCCTACGTTATACAAAACAAAGAAAGAAATGTTTTTGCTGGACATGCACTTTAGTAGTAATTGGCAATCTACAATGTAGTATATGCAGAACATCACTGAAATAGGTGAGAGTCTTGTGGTGTCTTTAACCTGTGATGTAATAATTATTGTTTTCATGGGTGTTGTAATAATTGTGAGCATCTAGTGACTTATTTATGGCTGAATACTCAACATTGTGCACTCCAGCTTCCTCTGGTGGTTGTTGAATATTCGGTCCTGAGCTGTACAATTACAAAGTGCTATAGGGGAGTCACATCTTGCAAGTCTTCAGGGAAACATCTATATTCTCACCTACCCGGCAAAGGGATTATTGCTCCCCTGAAATATTGTGCTTGTACATGTCAGTTGTCAGCTTGCCAGTTAGACAAATCGTTTGAGGTGTGAACCTACACTGCAACCCTAATGGAAGGTTAATTGCCAAAACATGCAGTCTGATTACTTGTCATTATGACTCTTAATGTGAAATCCAGTAGGGAAGCATGGCACTACTGGCTGGCTCAGTGATGGTGGTGATGCATGAACCCAGCACAGAGATCTGTTCACTGAGTTAGGCAGTACAACATTATTCAATCTACATAGGTTGGTACTTGTGAATTCCAGACTTGGACAACCAAAATCACCAATTTTAACATGTTTGCAAACAGCTCAATAGGCAAAGATGAAAAATGTAAAAATCTCACCGGCTTATATATGGCTGAATGTCCCTTCCCCTTAGGGGCTCCATGTTTGCTGTCATTGGCTCTGGAGTGGAGAGCCAATAGGAGTAATCATTTCTTGATGCAAAATTGCACACATTATTGATATTGCAGAACATAAAAGGCATGGTGCTGAAACGTCGCAGGCAGCTTCCAGCAGTACCTAAAGAAATAAAAACAATGATAAGGACACTCTAATATGTCTTACATTGCAATGGGAAAATTACTCCAAAAACTTCTGAAAGTTACATGTAGACTTGTTTTAGAAAAATAACATGTTTTTAGCACCTTGATCTTAGTCATAAGATAAGCTGTACATTTTACGGTTTTTAATTTTGCTTGAATTAGAACATTTTTAGAATGTAAATTAAGTCTCAGGTGCTGATGTTTTCTTTATATTAGTCAGCAATTGACTAAAGAATTACTTCAGCACTTCCTGGGGTCAGTTTGTGCACAAGTCAATGAAAATGGTTTTGTGTCTTCACATGGCTGAATACTATTGCATTGTAGGTGCTCTCTTAGAAGCTGAAACATCTGTATCTTTTGATCATGTATTTATACATTCATTTTATGTTTATTTCTGATGTCTTAGAATATGACAAAAGTGTTCTCAGAAACAGTAGAATTGTAAGATTGTTGAAAATATGCATTTAGATAACATACAGTGCAAATATGGACAAGGAAATCAGTGCATTGGCACAAAAAGTACTATAACACCCACTGTTTATGCATACTAAAGAAATGTATTTGATGGGAGCTGTTTTATAGAAGCACTTACAGCATATTGATTAAATAATTTATAGAGGTCAATATGTCATCCCCATATATCATTAACAAAAAAGCTATGCAGGCACTGGAAGTCAGTCCCATTCCATAGAGGGTAAATGCAGGATGTCCTACCATGCACTCCCTTTCTAAGCTTAGTGTTGAAATACAAGTTGCCTTATATGAAAGCGTTGCTGACAATATACTTTATATATCTGAATTCTAACTGTAGTGAAAGATGTTGTCTATATACATTTGACTTTTTGTCCAATTACCCCAATAAAACACAATTCAGATGGCTTTTTTGCCAGCCTCTCCTCAGCCTAAAATATATCATTCATATCAGTAGGCTTTAACGTTTACACAAAAAAATATTATTTAATGTTAAAAGATATTCTTTTGAAAGTATATAACTTTCATAGACCCCTTCAGTACATTATTTCTTCGATATCTGTTTTCACTCAGTAAACACACATGCCCAGATTACAAACTCTTTGGCATCTTCTATGCTATCCACATTCTTTTATCCACACTGCAGTTCAAAATGCAGTGCAATAGCTAAAATCAACAGGATAATGTTTAGTTGAGTCTTTAACCACTTGTCTACTGGGCACTTATGCCCCCTTCATGCCCAGGTCAATTTTCAGCGCTGTTGCACTTTGAATGACAATTATGTGGCTATGCAACATTGTTCCCATGTGAAATTTTTAGCAATTTCTTCACACAAATAGAGCTTTCTTTTGGTGGTATTTAATAACTACTGTTTTTTTTTATTTTTTGCGCTAGAAACCCAAAGAGAGCAACAAATTTGAAAAAAAAAAGTTTTTCTTTGTTTTTGTTTTATATAATTTTGCAAACAGGTAATTTTTCTCCTTCACTGATGTGCACTGATAGGCAGCACTGATGGGCACTGATCAGATGGCATGGATAGGCAGCACTGATGGGCACTGATAGGCTGCACTGATGAGGTGGCATTGATGAGGCGGCACTGGTGGGCATTGATGAGGAGGCACGGTTGATGCTGCACTGATATGCAGCAATGATGGGCACTGATAGGTGGCACTAATGGGCGACACTGATGGGCGGCGCTGACTAATGGCACTGACTGACAGCCTTGATTGGCAGCACTGACTGATGGCACTGATGGGTGGCACTGCTGGGCACTAATGGACAGCACTGCTGGGCGCAACTGCTGGGCAGCACTGATGGGTGGCACTGCTGGGTACTGATAGATGGCACTGCTGGGCACTGGTGGGAGATACTGCTGGGCACTGGTGGGTGGCACTGCAGGGAACTGATCATCAGGGCACTGCTCATCAGTGCCCTGATGATCAGTGCCAATCTGCTCTGGGACAGCTGCTGGTTATTGGCAGTACTTTCCTCACACTGTGACAGCGTGAGGAAAGTGCTGCCAATAACCGGCAACTGTATTTACTCTGTGATCTGGTGTCATTGGACACAGCTGATCATGTGGTAAAAGGCCGCTGTGATTGACCTTTTACCTCATCATGTGATCAGCTGGGTCTGTAGGACACAGTGATTATGGAGATTGCCAGGTGCGTGCCCCTGGGGGCGCGCAGGAGGGTGCGTTCTGGGAGGACGTCATATGATTCCCTCCCAGAACTGGGTAACCACGCTTTAGCCGTCATTCTGCTATAGCAGTTACCAAGTGGTTACTTACACACCATAATGTATTTTATGTAAACATATATTTTGAGTTATTAAAACATTCACCTTTATCTTCACATATCTAACTTACTTGCCATATTGAAGTACAGATACAGATTTATAGATACTCCCTTTATGTATACTTGGGTGAAGTAAGGGTGCTCCTTAGCCACTTGTCCACTAAGGTATGTTTATAAATGGCATGGTAGACAAGTGATTAAATCAAGTTCACAGCTGCTGGTATAGCTATGAGCTTGGAACGGGCTTTCAGAGCCGGTGAACGGCTTTCCTGTAAAAGTGATCGGCAGCTCTACAGTCGCCCAATCACTTTAAAGGGCTCTCAAAGACCCCCCCCCTGGTGATAGCAATAAAATAAAAATAAATAAAAAGTGAAAAAAAGAATTACATAAAATAAATAACAATAATAAAAACATTTTTAAAGCACCCTGTCACCCTGTTTTTTCCTGGAACTATGCATTTGATAAATAACTGCACAAATATCATGACACATAAAAAAAATTGCAACTACACTAATTTTATACTCCAGGGTCTGTGCTTTCAGAAAATGTATATTTTTTTTTGGGGGGGGGGGGGGTTACAGTAATTTCTAGCAAAAAAATGCAGGTTTTAATGTGTGCAAAAAATGAAAAAAAAAACTGCCACAGTAGGCAAGATGTTAAAAGGGACCTAATGTTAGGGAGCTGAAAAACTTTTTGACTTGAGGTTAGCTTTAACAGTAAGTATACCCCAAAAACAAATGCTTCTTTTGTCTATGGGTCCAGCAGAGCACTGTAGAGCTGGATTATTGATCAGTCTTGCTAGGAAATTTGCTTGTCTGGTCACCCTTAAAAATCTATGGCCACCTTAAAGTGTTACTTAAACCCAGGACCCTGCATCTACTATATCTGCTCTCCCACAGTACACAGAACATGGAAGTGCAATTATTTTAGTAAATATAAACTGCTAAATACCTTTTCTCATCAGAAGTTAGAGCAGTCTTGTGACTTCTATCGGTGTCCAGGCCAGCACTAGCTAAAGCTTGTAGGAGGACTTTTCTTTCTGCTCTAGGAGGATGCAAAACCCCGACCTCTGTCTGGACAGTGCTGATTGGCCCTGTGCTGATCACATGCAACCTCCCAAGAAAAAAAAAAACCTCTCTAGCAATACACACCAAACTGAGCATATGCAAATGCCTACGGTTCAGTCTGTCTTATCAGGAGATAAGAGGTGGTCTCTTGAAAATGGAAAGGAACAGAGAAGAAGGGATCAAACGGCCTTTTTACACAATGCAGAGGATTAATCCCTTTGGTTCCACAGTGAGTATAAGAAGGATGCCTTACTGCATATACAGACTGATTTTACTGTTGTGGGTTTAGTAACACTTTAAGTTACAAATACTGCTTAGCATTACCTAGCATGTAACACAGCCTCCAAATGTATGGATCGTGATTTATTTAATTTAAAGGCTGCCCCATGTAATATAGTAATACAAACAATCAACAGAAACAAGGTTTTAAAACACTTAAACAAACTGATAATATTACTTACATTATGCTGAACACATTTGTAAAGAAAAAAAAAACATTAAACATGCTATATTTTCCCTTTTTATAGCTGATGACCACTGTCTGCCAGTGTGTGCAGACATTCTTTATATTTGTTCTCCTTTATGTGTTTAGCATCATGCAGCTTCCTTACCCAGATCTTGACCATGGGCTCTTGCATTTCCTTGCACATAGAGAAGAGAAAATCCATCATAGACTCTGGCAGTTCCCTGAGGACAAGGTGGTGAATCTGTAGATTGGCTATGGCGGGTAATAAGGAATCCATGAGCTACAGATCCTAATCCAGGAGAGCCAGGAGGACCTTGCAATCCATCTGGACCTGGAGGGCCTTGGTTTCCTCTTGATCCTTTTAATATTAAGACATACAAATGTATAACAATTGTGTAAAGTAGAACTCAAGCGAAAACATTTTTCTTTCTTGATGGAGTAAGGTAGGTATATAACCCCTGTCAGTTTTTGCCATCTGTGTCTCATTGGGCTTTTACTTCACTTCCCACAGCTAAGACTGGAAGTGAGAGGAAATCCCTCCAAAAGTAAGGAATTTCAACGGTTGTCACCAGAACTAGTGTCCCCATTGGAAGATGTCCACTGTATTTCTGTTCTGGTGACAACTGAAAATATTGGATTTCCTTGTGCTGTGGGTGGCTATAGCAACCAGCAGTGAGCATTGTATTCTGATGGAAAGGAAACTTCCCGCTGTTAGAATACCATAGCACAGCAGAAGGAATTCCCCCATCAACCTGACTGTGTTGATGGGGGAATTGAGCATAATCTACAGCCAATTTTATAATCTGGTTTCTGTCAACCGTACAGCATACAATTTTACTTGTCTGAATCCTGTACTTTGCCTTTACATATCTTTTGATTAATGAGAAAGTTGTTTTTAGCTTTTGATTGCACAGGCTTATTCAAAATGGGCAAAGCTCCTCCCTTCTCAGTGACTTTGAAATCAATAAACAAAGTTTAACTGAGCAGTTCACTAAATATTAAATTTGCTAGTGTACATTCTAAAATAACAGAGCACAAGACAATATTTATGTTTTCTTTTTTCAATTTATCCAAACCTCTATTATTTTTCACTGTTAAATGTCATTCAATTTTAACATTAGTGCACGCTCATTTCAAAACTCACAAATTTCAAACATTAATTTTAAAAGTATTGAGTTCTACCTTAAAACCATTGTAAAAAAACATGTCACCTATCTTTTCTTGCTTATCAGTTTATTAAACCTGGTCTGAATGACAGGGGATGGTTATATAATATAAATAATACTTATGCCTATTTGCCAACATTGTATTGCTGGTCCCTCTACTTATCTGTTCATACGTACACTGTCATGAAAAAGCCATGAAATCTGTATGCAGAGAACCATCAGCTAAATATTAGCAATGATTTTGCAGTTTAGGATGGTTAGTGTATATTTACTATACAATGTAATGCCCAACAATATAAGGAAAAACTTACCAGGCTGCCCCGGTGAACCTCTGTCACCTTTGCGTCCTAACTGCCCTTCGAATCCTGGAAGTCCATCTCTGCCAGGGTCACCTGATGGTCCCAAAGGACCTTGAAAGAGAAAATAATAATAAATGGCATAAAGTTCCATCCAAAGTAATAACTATACCTGTTGATCAGTTGAGTTACAGGAAAGCAGTCATAAAGAAATATGGGGGCTGCCATTGCTTAACTCCTGTTACTTGGCTTAAGTACTTTGTGAGTTACTACCCCAGAACACACATGTAGATTGGGTCAGAAGTCAGAAGTCTTTATATGAATACTTGCTCAGATTCAGCGTCCTAGAAAGTTTTTAAGCCATTAGATCTGCATAACGGCCAAGGAACTAATATTTGCAGAATGGTCAGCATAAGTAGTTTCTGTATATACCTACTGCAGGCGTCCTTCAATTGTAAAAATGTCCCCACCCTAAATTAGAATGAAACAAGTTTGACCCAAAAGATGGATTCAATTTGTATTGGCCACTGTTGCAAGCAGATAAATATACAGGGGATAATCCATACTTAGTTGTATTTATTTCCCAGCACTGTATGCGTAAATGGTCCTTTTATTGGGTATCTAAAAAAGCTCACACTTACAGCCAATTCCATCAGACTGAATTTGGGTAAAGGGAATGCAGAGTTTGCAAAACATTTTGACAAGTACTATAAATTATGATTAAATCAGCAGGGATGCCAAAGTAGTCTTGCCACAGGGATCCTATTTAAGAATAATAATTTAACGACACTGATGTAAAGTGAACATAAAAATACAGTTCTAGGGGAATGTATTAGTTGATATCCCACAAAGCATTACCTGGTGATCCAGGGGTGCCTGGTGGCCCAGGAGGTCCTGTGTTTCCTGGTCGCCCTGGTTGTCCAGGTGGTCCTTGTACTGTCTTAATCTCACCTTTGGGACCAGGTGGTCCTGGAAGACCTGTTAATCATGAAAATAGAACGTATGTATAATTCGGTATTTGATGACTGCTTTGTCCTCTAGAAAAAGGCCATATGAATATAAGGAGATAATGGCCACAGTATATAATATAGGATTAAAGTTCTCACCTGGAAGACCTGGACTACCTAGATCACCTTTAGCGCCAGCCAGACCAGGAGGACTACTGGGCCCTTTCATACCTGTAAAATACAACAGAGCAGAACATGATTACAGTTACTTTTCATCTCTTTTATCCTAATGTTGTATTAATAGCCACAACAGGAGATGCAATGTACATGTGACTGTGCTGCGGGCTACAGCCTCTTGTGAACTGGGAAGACTTGGAGCAATGTAACTCAGCACCTGTCTTTGTCTGCTTCTAACAGACGACTCGTATAAATAACACATACAGAAGATCTAAAAGGGGATTAAAATATCACATTCCTCCATATAATAAGGCTTATATAGAGTGCTGTTCAAATTAAGCTTAGTGTTTCTCATGTTTGGCCTAGGCCATTGTCTTCTAGGCCAAATATTTCTATCATGATATTTGAACACTAGGCATACTCAGGGATGTTACCGAATCTGCATGCCCATCCAGAGACCCATTAATATTACCTGGGAATCCTGGGACGCCCGGAACTCCCTGATCTCCTTTCATTCCATTTAAACCTGGTCTTCCAGAATCACCCTGTAAATAAGCACATAATTATTAAAATAAATAAACAATTACATTCCTTTCCCTTGGATTAAATTATGAGCACTGACAAGGTAATTGTGGTAGTCTTATTTATTTTAATATGTTAATGGACCAATTCACATTTTCACATTTGTAGCAATGCTTTCATGTTCATCTCAGCTTACCAAATAACACTGCCAGATAGTGACAACTCTAGCTTTTGTATTTAAATATATCTAAAATTGATGTAGGGTTTGCATACATCCAAAACTAAAGTGGATTTGGCATTAAAAGTCAAATACATAATAAGTTAATTCTACAGCTAAGCAAAAGTTGATTCGCAATATAAAGTTACTTTCATAACAGCTGTAGACTATCACCCCCATGTTCTCCAGTTTATCATACTCAACTGCACATAAGAGTCAAGCCACAGGAACATTCCTAGAACAACAGTTAGCTTGTTTGTGTCAATGGGATGTATGTTCACACAAAAGCTTTATAATATTTATACGAAAGTGTATCTAGACAGGCCATAGTTTATTTATTATCTATTACAGGTATTTATATAGTGCCAACAATTTATAAAGCAATTTAAATACTGTACATAGTTAGGTGGGTTTAAAACAATCAAAAGACCATCCACTAAATGATCTAGAGGAATATAATAAACCTCCATAAAACATAAGTGTATTTATATATAATTACGGTAATTCCATCACTAATTTAAAAATTAGCAGTCTATACACACTATAAACCCCATAGTTCCTAGTTCACATCCATCTCAGGAGTGACCAAGAGAAGGTGGCTAAGTTCCAACATACAGTGGGAGCATGGAGAACAAATGTAGCCACCTGCTAACAGGAAATCAGATCACAGCAGCAAAAACAAAGAGATCTGGAGATCTGGAGGAGGTTGAGGACAATAGAAGCTACTTTTTTAAAGTTAAGAATACATACTTGATTCGATTTTATTTTAAACCAGAGTTTAGTGTCACTTTAAAGTGACAGTAAACAATATCCCTTTTCTCCAAATATAATCAATACACATCCACAATTCAATAACCCCATAGTACATTTTTGATTAAATAATATACTATGTTTTTCTGCCACACTGTAATGTCCTCCATGAGCTCCTGAAGCTGCGGTCATAAGCAGTGGTCTATGCACACTACAAACCCCACAGTCTATAATCCAATAATCCATCTTGGGAGAAGCAAGAGAGAGTGACCTACATTCCTACCTACAATAGGACCATAGTGAATGAATGTAATCACCCTCTAAAAGGAAACTGGATCACAGTATCAAATAAAGAAAATGGAGATTTTGAGAGGGCTGAGACCAAAAGAAGGTGCTTAATAACACGGAAGTAACATGATGTAAAAGATGGAATTAGTTTTAAACACTTTGGTCCAAAATCTGCTCAATATGGACCCATCAAATGTGCATCATGTCTCCAAAATTATTATAGTCTCTAAAACATACGTTAGTGAGTGATGAAGATAAAACGAGTGGAAGGAACCATGTACCATCAGGTAAAGACCCTAAAGTGTATATACAGTTTGGTCAAAATTTAAATTCACACATTAATTTCCTCATTATATTTTAATTATTTCTAGCCTACTGCTATCAATCTGAATGATCTTGAAGTCTAAAAATGTACTTTTTGAAGAATCCCACACATTTACTTGATGTGCATATAGGACTGTATTTATCTCGTGAACCAGTGTAATTAAACAATTATTAAATGTTGATTCAATTAGGTCAATTGATGTTCGTTAAACCCTTCCTCCTTAAAGCCCAACTCCAGCCAATATTTTTTGTTTGTTTTTGATACCAAGGGGTAGGGTTAGAACCTTTCTCTAGTTTTTCTTGTTCTGGGCATCCCCATTAAAGAGATTTCAGCTTAGTTGCTGACCTGGTTTTGTCATCACAATGACAATAGTATTTGAAGCAAAATCTCCCTAGTGGAGTTACAAACAAGAAAAAAAGTCCAACAGCAGTCCTATCCCTTCCTTCTCTACCCAGAACCCCAAAACGTTTGCCTAGATTTGAACTTTTAGGCAGATCTTGCAACAGAAGTAACATTCAGCACAATGTACAGAGTGATCGATATGTCAAAGATACTGTATATAACACAGCGAGAATGGTAGATGGAAAAGGAAAAGAGTAGGTAGGATGAGAAGGTGGTGGCTGGTGGTGCGCCCCTTAAGTAGAGCCCATTTATTTGGATCTATGTATACATGGAACAATAAGTGAAGGATCATTAACCACTACTTTGGTTAGACATCATTAAGTTTACTTAAAGCAACTGTCTATTTTATGTTTAGCATTTAAAATAATTTTTCTATATGTGTTTCTTTTTGTAAAAGTGCCTGTATCAACTCCTTGTAAACACAAAGGTTAATCTATCCAACAATAAGCATATAGATGGAGGTTCAGAATAAAATCATTGGCACAATATTTCCTACTTGACGAGCACAGAGAAAATAGTAATTGTTAACAGCTTTTTGAGATTTTATTGCCAGGGATGTCCAACACACCAAAAATAGCCCATCCTGGTGTCACAAACAGATAATTTATTACACTGGTAGAATATTGGACTATTGATTGGAACAATATTTAATTAAAGTATAATTTTATTTTTCACAGCTGTAAAAATAAAAGGATAAAAAAGAAGAGCCCACTAAATGATAAAATAACAAACATGGGTTTTGCTACAGTAGTCAGCTACAATCCAAAGATTTCCCCTGCAGTACTTTTATTCTACTGTTAGATGTCCTCAGTCTAATGGTCTGCATCATTCAACCCACTTCTTCTGAGCCCAGGTCATCTTGGGCTTGCTACAGTCTGTGACATGACTTAATGATTACAGAGCTCTAATAATTTGTGTCTTTTTTGGTCTGGTGTTAAGCTTTAAACTAATGTATCCTAAACTAATTAATAGATGATACAAAATATGAATGGGATGACTATATTGGTAGAAGTTTCAAGATAAACTGCATGGGAGGCTGTATTATATAAATGTATAAACTTATTTTATTTGTATTTAAACACATTTAATACAGGTTCCTTCCAAGACATTTTGCATATGTCAAATCCATGATCCACATGACTCATTTTGAGCTAGCAGTGGAAAAGAGTATGACTCCCAGTATCGGGACAAGTTCATCTTACATCCAGGGTAAGGATGCAGAACTGCACCCTCTCCCCAACTGTTAATGCATGCCGTAGAATAGGTTTACTGCCCCATGTCCATTCTCTGCCCCCTTGCTTCACTGTGCCCAAGGCAGCTGACCCCCTTGTCCTCTCCCTGATGATTCCCCCAACTAATTTATATGCCTGTGTGATGTGAACAGAGTGGAACAGCAGGAGAACAATTTACACCATTCTTTTCAAAGCACATCAGTAAAATAACTTGTAGAAGTGGAAAAGAAAAGCTTTAAATGCACCACCTGCTGGCTGCAAATAGAAAATATGAAATATTCATATACGATACTGCATATTTTCCCGGGTAAAGGAATATTTTTAGTCATGAACATAATAGGAAATACTAAAAATATATACAAAACACTACAGAACATCATTCTGTTGCAGTAATAGCTTTGCATTCAGATCTTGTACATGTGTACAGCAAAAGAATAAAGAGGCTTACCGGAACACCTGCTATTCCTGGTTCCCCTTTAGGTCCGGGAAATCCAGGCTGTCCAGGTATACCAGGATTTCCTTTGTCCCCTTTGAAGCTTGTACTGCCAGGGGGGCCACGGGGTCCTTCTGGGCCAGGTGTACCTTTGTAGCATTAAGAATAAAAAGTTAGACTCACACAAGAGGGAATTTAATGTGAAGAAATGAGCAGATACTGTATCTGCTTGTATATCTTTTTACATGCTACCTGATCATATTTCACTTCACTACTACTAGCATAAAATGTGACTGTGTGACTGCCCTCATACTATTTTTTCAGATATGGATATGGTCTATGGCTGGAATGCATTACCATTGTCCAGTGGTTTGTTTTACATTGAATGTTAAATAATTTCAGTTTAGGGGTTATACATAATTCAATACATACAGTATATACCAGATTACCATATGAAGTGGGTCAGATTAAAATGTTCTGACAGATTGGATTACATATGACATAAATCTGAATGAGATACCATTATAATACAATGAAAATGTTACAGGTGTGTGTGCTCACGTGTATTACTGTATTTCAGTGCTGTAGCAAATGTTCAGATAAGGCATGGCACTGCTGACATCATCTTAAAGTAGAAGTCAAGGCAAATGTTTTTCTCAGCTCTAATCAGTGTGTCAACCTTTCACGTAAGTAGCATTTTTAATATATCATGCACTAAGCCTCAAGCTTGACCTGGGTAATTACTTCTATGCTTGTAGTGCTGGCACCAGGATAAAATTGTGGTGATTCTGGCTCTATCTGTTACACTGAAGGCAAAAGCATTCAGTGACATCCCTACCCTTCACCTTTCAACCCAACTCACAGAGTGCCTTAACGTGTCATAAATGTTCCGTAAAGAAAACTGCTTCCCTTTGTTATGTGACCACATTATATTTTATCAGCTAGACCCTCTGCAGCCACCTTTGCTCCTAAGCTACATCTTTTGAAATAGAAAACAGACCCGCAGAATCATGTGTCCTGCTTTTATTAGAATTTATAAAATTTATTTTTGTAAGATATTTTTTATACACGTACTGAACTTTGCCTTTAGTCTGGTGCATTGACTTCTGCTTTAAGTATTCTGCATTAGGGTATAGTATATTGTATGGATTGAATCCTGAACAGCTTTGAACAATGTAGCTATTGTAATATAAGTCAGTCTGACCCAGAGACAATTTGTTGCTATTTGTCACTGTTCATTTTATCTCTAGAAACGGTAGTTTTTTTTTTTCTCTCATTGTTGTTCATGTTTTACAAACCACAAAACATGTGTTGCTGCATTACACTATATTTTCTAATAGGAAAATTTTTTTTAAATGCACAGATTTGAAATTCGTATTATCTGTCCAAAGTCATGCAGCCAATTTGAATCTCCAATATGAGTTACCCTGAAATGCTGTATTTTGTATCTGTTTAATGATTGCAGTAACAACCAGATCTAAATTATTTTGATGCGAATATTTAGTTCTTTATCAATAGTTTTATTAATTCGTTCTGCTTCAACATTGCATTCTTCATTTCTATGTCTCTTTATTGGAACATGGACATTAGAGCGTTTGTATTTACCAAAACCATTTCATCAAAAAGATACTGTTGAGGTTACTAAGAAAAAAGATAAATTATTTTCCACAAATTTGGTTAATAATGAGTTATTTAAAGGGGTTCTTTATCTTTAGCAGATAGAGAAAAAAAACATCCCCAGAGATCTCCACTCTTGCCCTTTTCCCAATCAGCTATTCTTTGTTTGAATTCCCAAATGCAACATTTTTCTCAGGTAATTTATCACATTTTCATGCATAAATATGTTTAAGTTCAAGCAAGAAGACTACCACTCATCAGCAGAACTTATTACAGTCTTATGGTAAAACATAAAAAAATGAAGCTTTGCATTCATCCTGCTAATCTAAAAAACCAGTTCACTTCACAGAAGAGACCATGGGAAGCCAAACTCTTATTCTCCACACTCCCAAGACTATGTGGGGAACGTCTGGGTGAGTCTAACCTTACACAGGAATCTCAGGCAGTCTGGTAATGGATATGAGTGGCATGGAGGTGTAGGCAAGTTAAGTACACTGCTCAAAAAAATTAAAGGAACACTTTGAAAACACATCAGATCTCAATGGGGAAAAATATCATGCTGGATATCTATACTGATATGGACTGGGTAATGTGTTAAGAATGTAAGGCTGCCTCACCATTTGATGAAAATGAAAATGATCAACCTACAGAGGACTGAATTCAAAGACACCCCAAAAATGAAAGTGAAAACTTGATGCAGCACGCTAGTCCATTTTGCTGAAATTTCATTGCAGCAACTCAAAATGGTACTCAGTAGTTTGTATGGTCCTCACGTGCTCATATGCATGCCTGACAAAGTTGGGGCATGCTCCTATTGAGACAATGAATGGTGTCCTGGGGTGATTCCTCCCAGATCAAAGACCAGGGCATTACTGAGCTTCTGGATAGGCTGAGGTGCAACCTGGTAGCATCGGATGGACCGAAACATGATATCCCAGATGTGTTCTATTGGTATTAGGTGAGACAAGGGTGGGAGCCATTCATTGGTATCAATTCCTTCATCCTTCAGGAATTGCCTGCATACTTGCGAGCCACATGAGGCCAGGAATTGTTGTGCACCAGAAGGAACGCAGGACCCACTGCACCAGCGTAGGGTCTGACAATGGGTCAAAAGATTTCATCCCGCTACCTAATGGCAGTCATGATGCCATTGTCTAGCCTGTAGAGGTCTGTGCATCCCTCCATGGATATGCCTCCCCAGACCATCACTGACCTACCACCAAAACGATCATGCTGAACGATGTTAAAGGGAGCATAACATTCTCCACGGCTTCTCCAGACCCTTTCACATCGGTCACATGTGCTCAGGGTGAACCTGATCTCATCTGTGAAAAGCACAGGGCACCAGAGGCTAAATCTGGTGTTCAATGGCAAATTCCAGTCGAGCTCTATGGTGCCGGCAGTGAGCACAGGGCCCACTAGAGGACGTCGGCCCTCAGACTACCCTCATGAAGTCTATTTCTGTTTGTTTGGTCAGAGACATTCACACCAGTGGCTTGCTGGAGGTCATTTTGTATGGCTCTGGCAGTGCTCATCCTGTTCCTCCTTACACAAAGAAGCAGATACCAGTCCTGCTGATGGGTTAAGGTCCTTCTATGGCCCTGTCCACAGAGTAACTGCCTGTCTCCTGGAATATCCTCCATGCTCTTGAGACTGTGCTGGGAGACACAGCAAACCTTCTGGCAATTGCACGTGTTGATGTGCCATCCTGGAGGAGTTGGACTGCCTGTGCAACCTCTGTAGGGTTCAGGTATCACCTCATGCTACCAATAGTGACACTGACCCTAGCCAAATGCAAAACTAGTGAAAAACAGTCAAAAGATGAGTAGGGAATAAAATTTCAGTGGCTTCCACCTGTAAAACCATTCCTGTTTTGGGGGGGGGGGTCTGAAACTGATTAACAACCCCCTCTGCTACTTAACCGCTTGCCGCCCTGCCACTGTGTATATACGTGTGCAGGGCGGCAGTGGAGCGCAAAACCACGTTTAAAAACGGGTTCCGCGCTCCCGACACTTTCGCCGGCAGGGGGCGCGCGCGCGCGCTCCCGCCGACCCGCGGGTGACACTATTTGATCCAGGAGGGATCAATCATTAGATTTCAGCCAGTGATTTCTGGCTGAAATCACATGATCGGTCCCTGTCCTATCCTGTCCTGTGTTGACATACACAGGGCAGGATATGATGTCATTCTTCTCTGCCTGGACACATTCCGTTCCAGACAGAGAAGAGGACATCCAAAAAGTGAGTACACAAGCACTACACTACAGTTAGAACACTCTAGGACACATTTAACCCCCTGATCGCCCCCCCCCTTCCAGTTAACCCTTCACTGCCCTGTCACCAGTGTTACTGATCAGTGAAGCGATTTTTACTGATCAGTGTCGCTGGCGACTTCCGATAGAGTTAGCGCCCCTCCCAGATAGCGCAGATTGCCCGCCAGTACACCAGTAATCCCGTTTAACCCCTTGATCGCCCCCCCCCCCTCCAGTTAACCCCTTCACTGCCCTGTCACCCAGTGTCACTGATCAGTGAACCAATTTTTACTGATCACTGTATCAGTGTCGCTGGCGACTTCCGATAGAGTTAGCGCCCCTCCCAGATAGCGCCAGTTTGCCCGCCAGTACACCAGTAATCCCGTTTAACCCCTTGATTGCCCCCCCCTCCAGTTAACCCCTTCACTGCCCTGTCACCCAGTGTCACTGATCAGTGAACCAATTTTTACAGATCACTGTATCAGTGTCGCTGGCGACTTCCGATAGAGTTAGCGCCCCTCCCAGATAGCGCCAGATTGCCCGCCAGTACACCAGTAATCCCGTTTTACCCCTTGATCGCCCCCCCCCCCCTCCAGTTAAACCCTTCACTGCCTGTCACCCAGTGTCACTGATCAGTGAACCAATTTTTACTGATCACTGTATCAGTGTCGCTGGCGACTTCCGATAGAGTTAGCGCCCCTCCCAGATAGCGCCAGTTTGCCCGCCAGTACACCAGTAATCCCGTTTAACCCCTTGATTGCCCCCCCCCTCCAGTTAACCCCTTCACTGCCCTGTCACCCAGTGTCACTGATCAGTGAACCAATTTTTACTGATCACTGTATCAGTGTCGCTGGCGACTTCCGATAGAGTTAGCGCCCCTCCCAGATAGCGCCAGATTGCCCGCCAGTACACCAGTAATCCCGTTTAACCCCTTGATCGCCCCCCCCCCCAGTTAACCCCTGCACTGCCCTGTCACCAGTGTCACTGATCAGTGAACCAATTTTTACTGATCACTGTATCAGTGTCGCTGGCGACTTCCGATAGAGTTAGCGCCCCTCCCAGATAGCGCCAGATTGCCCGCCAGTACACCAGTAATCCCGTTTAACCCCTTGATCACCCCCCCCCCCTCCAGTTAACCCCTTCACTGCCCTGTCACCAGTGTCACTGATCAGTGAACCAATTTTTACTGATCACTGTATCAGTGTCGCTGGCGACTTCCGATAGAGTTAGCGCCCCTCCCAGATAGCGCCAGTTTGCCCGCCAGTACACCAGTAATCCCGTTTAACCCCTTGATTGCCCCCCCCCTCCAGTTAACCCCTTCACTGCCCTGTCACCCAGTGTCACTGATCAGTGAACCAATTTTTACAGATCACTGTATCAGTGTCGCTGGCGACTTCCGATAGAGTTAGCGCCCCTCCCAGATAGCGCCAGATTGCCCGCCAGTACACCAGTAATCCCGTTTTACCCCTTGATCGCCCCCCCCCTCCAGTTAAACCCTTCACTGCCTGTCACCCAGTGTCACTGATCAGTGAACCAATTTTTACTGATCACTGTATCAGTGTCGCTGGCGACTTCCGATAGAGTTAGCGCCCCTCCCAGATAGCGCCAGCTTGCCCGCCAGTACACCAGTAATCCCGTTTAACCCCTTGATCGCCCCCCCCCCAGTTAACCCCTTCGCTGCCCTGTCACCAGTGTCACTGATCAGTGAACCAATTTTTACTGATCACTGTATCAGTGTCGCTGGCGACTTCCGATAGTGTTAGCGCCCCTCCCAGATAGGGCCAGTTTGCCCGCCAGTACACCAGTAATCCCGTTTAACCCCTTGATCACCCCCCCCAGTTAACCCCTTCACTGCCCTGTCACCAGTGTCACTGATCAGTGAACCAATTTTTACTGATCACTGTATCAGTGTCGCTGGCGACTTCCGATAGTGTTAGCGCCCCTCCCAGATAGCGCCAGATTGCCCGCTAGTACACCAGTAATCCCATTTAACCCCTTAATCTCCCCCCCCCCAGTTAACCCATTCACTGCCCTGTCACCAGTGTCACTGATCAGTGAACCGATTTTTACTGATCACTGTATCAGTGTCGCTGGCGACTTCCGATAGAGTTAGCGCCCCTCCCAGATAGCGCCAGATTGCCCGCCAGTACACCAGTAATCCCGTTTAACCCCTTGATCACCCCCCCCCCTCCAGTTAACCCCTTCACTGCCCTGTCACCAGTGTCACTGATCAGTGAACCAATTTTTACTGATCACTGTATCAGTGTCGCTGGCGACTTCCGATAGTGTTAGCGCCCCTCCCAGATAGCGCCAGTTTGCCCGCTAGTGCACCAGAAATCCCATTTAACCCCTTGATCGCCCCCCCCCAGTTAACCCCTTCACTGCCCTGTCACCAGTGTCATTGATTACAGTGAACAGATTTTTACTGATCACTGTATTAGTGTCACTGGTGACTTCCGATAGTGTTAGCGCCCCTCCTAGATAGCGCCAGTTTGCCCGCTAATGCACGGGATTTTTTTTACCAAAAACATGTAGCAGAATACATTTTGGCTTAAATTTATGACTAACTTTGAGTTTACGATATATTTTTTATAGCTGAAAGTAGAAAATATTGTTTTTTTTCAAAATTTTTGTGGTTTTTTTGTTTATAGCGCAAAAAATAAAAAGCGCACAGGTGATCAAATACCACCAAAAGAAAGCTCTATTTGTGTGAAAAAAAGGACGTAATTTTCGTTTGGGTGCAGCATTGCATGACCGCGCAATTATCATTTGAGTTAGTGCAGCGCTGTATAGCAAAAAAAGGCCTAAATTACAGTATCTATACCATAGTTTGTAGACGCTATAACTTTCACACAAAGCAATCAATATACACTTATTGGGATTTTTTTTACCAAAAACATGTAGCAGAATACATTTTGGCTTAAATTTATGACTAACTTTGAGTTTACGATATATTTTTTATAGCTGAAAGTAGAAAATATTGTTTTTTTCAAAATTTTTGTGGTTTTTTTGTTTATAGCGCAAAAAATAAAAAGCGCACAGGTGATCAAATACCACCAAAAGAAAGCTCTATTTGTGTGAAAAAAAGGACGTAAATTTCGTTTGGGTACAGCATTGCAAGACCGTGCAATTATCATTTGAATTAGTGCAGCGCTGTATAGCAAAAAAAGGCATAAATTACAGCATCTATACGATAGTTTGTAGAAGCTATAACTTTCACACAAAGCAATCAATATACACTTATTGGGATTTTTTTTACCAAAAACATGGAGCAGAATACATTTTGGCTTAAATTTATGACTAACTTTGAGTTTACGATATATTTTTTATAGCTGAAAGTAGAAAATATTGTTTTTTTTCAAAATTTTCGTGGTTTTTTTGTTTATAGCGCAAAAAATAAAAAGCGCACAGGTGATCAAATACCACCAAAAGAAAGCTCTATTTGTGTGAAAAAAAGGACGTAAATTTTGTTTGGGTATAGCATTGCATGACCGCGCAATTATCATTTGAATTAGTGCAGCGCCAAACAGCAAAAAAAGGCCTGGTCATTAAGGGGGGTAAATCCTCTGGGGCTCAAGTGGTTAACTGACAAGATCAATATTGACTTTAATTGATGCTATACTCTGATTAAAAAGTGTTCCTTTGATTTTTTTGAGCAGTGTCTTTGTTGCTTATGGTGTATTATGTGGAACTGGTAATTTTGTTCACTTTAAGTACAGTAAATCACTAAAAACTCATATAAGTATTAGCATGTTAATGTACTTTTAAAAGTTATTTTCAATCTTTTCAAACACACAGCTTTTATTATAAGAATACTAGGTGGTCCTGCTATGAAAGTCCTTGTTCAGGATTTTCCTATTATGAGGCGACAACAGTGCTCTTGCAAACAACAGTACTCTTGCAATTACCACCATGTCGTATGTATCTTTAGTGGAATCTAAGGCCCCTTTCACACAGCTGATTTGTTGCAATCGCCAGATTCCTTTGTCAAGAATATGCATATTCTTGCTGCTGTAGTTACAGAGTTATGCGATCTGCGCTGCTAATCCCATGCAGCCACACGCAGAGCATATAGCTGTGGTTTAGAAAAGATGTTTGAGCCTGGATGCATTCAGCTGCATCTATGCTCACACATCTGTCCCAAACCGCAGCTAATCACTTTGTGTGCAGCTGCATGTGATCAGCAGTGGTCGTTGTGAACCCACCATTAGTTTAAATGGGGTGAGCGCCCACTGGATATCACACAACCCGGTCATTCCAGCAGCAAGAATCTGCAGATTCTTACCGGAGGAATCCGGCAATCCCAACAAATCAGCCATGTGAAAGGGGCATAAAAGCAGACACACATTGCTCAGGTATGGCCAATCACTTGTACTATCAGAAAATTGACCTAGAGAAATTGTGTGCAGCTAGCACTAGAGTGTGTGTATGCAAGAAGTAGCAAAAGGAGGTTAGGGGATATCAGCACCACTGAAGACCAACAAAGGATAAAAAAGGTGAAAGGATAATTACTTTGGCAATTTAAATGTCATTCAGTAAGGGATTAGATTTACTTGCAGAATAGTGAAATATTAAACCAGATGAAAGGTTAAAAAAAAATCTTGTCCATAACAATCAATAAGATGTTGTCTGACATTACAAAATGGAACACTGTGTGAATCTCAGTGATCAACAAGTGAAACACTTCCACATCTTTTCTGCTTTTATTATGTGATGGGCATGTCTGGATTTTATTGATAGCTCCACAGGTGATATTATATAAAGTGATTACAGTGTCACACAGGGATCCAACAAATCTGTCAATATTTTATGTTTCCTCTGTCCCCAGCTGCTATGCTCATCACACTGGCAGGTGCATGGCCGAGAGAGTTTTGTAGCTGGTGAAGGCAGAGCCTGATGGGGAACTGACTTTTATAGCGATAGTTTCCTCGAAAACTGGAGGTAATTAGGGCCAGCCCTGTGCTAGGGTACAGAGGTATTCCAGCACTCAGAGTGGAGCATATCTGTGCTCGGATGTTGTCATGTATGTGGGCTCAATCCCCGGCCCCATACAGCTGTCAGCAAGGGGATTCTCTTGCTGAAAGCTAAATGTAAAAAAAGGGGATAGTGGTGATGTCATCACCCAAATACGGCAATGCCCATATCTGGGAAATGTGGGTGAAGCTTAATGAGAAACTGAGAGACTAGCTCCCTATCAGGTTCATCTTGCTATTGATTGACAGTGCACAACAATGGGCAAATCTATAGAATTTTTTCCATTCTGGCAAAGAATACTGTGAGTTCTGTAAATGGGCAAGAGAGGACAAAGGGAAGAACAAGCAGCGGCAATGCTTCATAGTTGCAGCCGCTAATCTTAACCCCGCAATGCCAGAAGATCATGGCATCAGTAGAGGGAAACTTTTTACTGTAAGTAGAAGCAGGACATAGGACACGCTTTACTAGAAGTACGGTAATTTATATCCCTGATGCTGTATCCACAACATTTTTTTATTAACAATAGCGTTAACAATGTTTCATTAGCATGCCCCACTATCAGTAAAAGATTTTCGGCAAGCATCCATGTGTACAGGCAATGTGTGCCATTGAGCCTGGTCCACATATGTTCTATCAACGTAAGGGCTCATGTACACTGCAGCTGCTAAAGTGACGTTCATGAGCTGTTGAGCATTTTTTTCAGCAGCCCCTGAACTCTCCTTTATGTTTTCCTATGTGTCTATGTACAAAATCGCGTTCAGGAGTAGATTTTACTAGCGTATCAAACGCTTGTAAACGCTTGTAAACGTGGTTGACCACGTTTATGCGCATTTGCGTTTAGATGCTTTTTTTGGCTTGTCCATATCCAGCTCACAATTCGCTAAGCGGTATCTTACTGCATCCGAGTATGTGGTAGGATACCGCATAGCATTTTTACAAAAAAACCTGTTTGAATCCACAAAAAAGGATACTAAAATACCGCATGAGTTATTTTATCAAGTCATGCAGTATTGTAGTAGTGAAAAGCATGCATTAATGTTTCAGCTGTCAGCAGGGTTCCCTCTGACAGCTGAATGTAATTGCCAGCAATTAAAAAATAATTTTAAAAAATGGCGTGGGGTCCCCCCTCCATCCATACCAAGCCCTTCAGGTCTGGTATGGATTTTGAGGAGAAGCCACACAGCAAAAATAAAAAAAAAATTGGCGTGTGGGTCCTCCCCCAAAATCCATTCATATGGGGGGGGGGGGCGGAATCTAGGGCCCTCTTGCTAAAGGTGGCTTCCAGATTCCGATAAGGCCCCCACCCGCAGACCCCCACAACCACAGCCCAGGGTTGTGGAGAAGAGGCCCTTGTCCCCAAAGCACCGCCCCATGTTGAGGGCATGTAGCCTGGTATGGTTCAGGAGGGAGGGCTCACTCTCGCCCCCCTCTTTCCTGATTTGCCAGGCTGCATGCTTGGATAAGGGTCTGGTATGGATTTGGGGGGGGGACCCCATGCCATTTTTTTTTTTCATTTTGTCGTGGGGCTTCCCCTCGAAATCCATACCAGACCCGAAGGGCTTGGTATGGATGGGAGGGGGGACCCTACGCCGTTTTTTTATTATTTTTTAATTGCCAGCAATTCTTTCTTTCTTTTACATTCAGCTGTCAGTGGGAATCCTGCTGACAGCTGAAACATTACCGCATGGTTTTCACTACTAAAATACTACATGACTTGATAAAATAACTCATGCGGTATTTTAGTAGCCTTTTTTAGTGAATTTACTATTTTTGAGTGCATTCTGGGCATTTGGGAGGGTCTCCTGAGGTTATCTTTTAAAAACGCTTCTAAACGCAAACATGTCTAAACGTGCATAAACATGGTAGGTAAACGCGGCTAAACTGACGTTTTGAACCTACGTTTTCTAGCAGTCAGTTTCCAGCGGTCAGAAGAGTTTTTCAAACACCCCGTGTACATGAACCCTAAGACTCTTCAGCCACCTTTTTTATCTTGCCCTTCTCTACAACATAAAAGTGATTTTTTTTGTAGCATACTATGTATTAGTGGAAACACAGAGGTCTGAGAAGCTATAGTCTGGTTTCACAGAGGATGGATTGAAGAGCTTGGTAGCAGAGCTAATTTTATAATTAAATGCACCTTAGTAATCTTTAATGTACCACCCCAATGATCACAGATTTTTGTGCCTGCATATTTCCCTACATCTCAGTAAGTGAATCCTACATATGGTGTAATATGAATTTTCTCATACTTGTTTTCCTGAACACTTGCATAAGAAAGACATGTAAAAAGATTATAAAACAAGGAGCAGTCTGTCAACCCTCTAAAATTATGCTGTAACAGAAAAGCTTGTATTCAAAATAACTGAATTCATTACCAAACAATTTGTCACTTTGTTACTCTGTGAACAACAGAATTTTTATTTGTAATTCAGGCACCATGGACGAAGCTTTCAGTAAGTCTAGAGTAAAGTGCCCTAGTCATGGCACAGTGTAATAGGAGACACTTCATCTCAAGGAGAATAAAAGTTAAAGCAAGTCAATGTGACCATTAACAAAAAAAAAATCACTTCGCATCAGAACAATTCCTGATCTGGGTGTTTCTGCAAAATCTGAATTACACAGTGACCACAATCTGCATTACACAGTGTAACTTTTATTATTATGTCTTTACACACCATAGTGTACTAAGACATTAATTCATGTATAAAATAACTGTATGGCATGCAACAAGATGGCACGGGTTAAGAACAAACCTTGAGGACCTGGGAGAGGTTCACCAATGCCCAGTGTTCCGTGTTAAAAACGTCACACAACAACATGGCACAAAACAAAATTACTGGTTAATACACATTACAAAGAAACATCAACACCAAAAATTGTTCACAACATCAGAATTCCATTGTCATCACATGCATGCAGCATACAGCACCATTGTCCTCAAATGTAAAGGAGGCAGGAAATACAAGGTTATTTCATTCACAATAAACACATTGAACATGATAGCTGGATAAGCATTGACGTCTGATATAAGCCATTCACTGACACCAGTGTGAATTATGAATTAATTTTGGAGCAGAACACTTCTTTCATGGGAAAATGAATTTGCAGACCTTAGGGAAAGCATCCGATGTTGAAAACAAAACTGACATACATATTTTAATAGGATTCTCAGCCCATATAATGGAGGAGCTGGAATGAGGAAACGTTTAGTGTCATACATTTCTTATTATATTAACTGTTGTATAGCTGGTCACACTGCTAGTAGTAATGTTTCTCTGTAGCAGGATAGCCAACAGATTTAGTCAGCAAGTATAATATACAAGTTTATGTAAGTTCAATATGCTTCCTGTTAAAGCCCAAGAAGACAGAAGTCATATAAACAATTAACCCTAGTTTCTTTAAACATGCATGGAAGCACCAGCTTGGGCTAGTTAGGCAAGTTAGGCATTTGCAGACAAGTTCATGTATTTAAGATTATGAAAGGCTAGTCTAGGACTGGATGGGCCCTTCATTGCCACTAAACAGAGTACCCAACATAAACTTCTGGCTCCCACTATGACAGCCGTGACAATGCATAAGCACGAAAAGAATGAGTCTACAACAAATAGTACACTGCATATGTTAGACCAGCTAAATAATAGACTAAGGAAAAAGTAAGCGATTCTTGAGAACTGGAGTTGGAAAACACCTGCTCAGTACATAGGATCAAGGCTTGGGGTTTTTTACCTGGGGGAATCTATACCCCTTTAGGGTATGAGAATCAATTGATGGGACTCTGGGACTGAAAAAATTAAAAGAAAAAAAAAATTGAAAAAGAATTATCCACATTATTGAACTTTAAATCTATGGTGGGGGGGTTAAGGTCAGTAATTATACCTCCATCCAAATTGTGAATGCACAAAAAGCCCTTTAGATTAAATAAATAAATACATTCTTATTATTTGCTTCTGTTCTTACTATTCTGTTCTGTTCTTAGCTATCTACAATAAAACAGAAAGTAAATTCTTGATTTTGACTTTCTTTTGAAGTCATACAGATACCTAATAGAACTGGCGGTAATGATGACAGTTTTGACATTCTGGCAAGGACGGTATGGGGGCATACTGGGCAGTACACTGGGAAGGAGGAAATCTGTAATTGTGAAAAAGGTTCATAACCCCTGGCCTACACTGCCATGTGCAGCACTGAATTTTCTGTATCCACTGCTGCTGTTGCTGCTATATTCATCATAAACTTGCTCACACCAGTATTTTGTTCATTCACTCCTAAGGATAACTCAACAATTAAATCCAGATTACTGCCTTCAGCCTAAAGTCAAAACGGAGATTAATAGCTGCAGAGACATGCTAAACCCTCGTAAGAAATTCAAAGCAGGCATGTACAAAATGCTATGATATATGATTTGGCTTTTAAAACACAGCTTTATTTGTGAATAGATAACACACAGGTTTTATGTCCACTTGTTCTTGTATCTATACTAAGCTATATGAATAGGTATAGGATAGTACTTATACTCTGATTGATGGAATTGCTAAATTAGTGTTTTTTCTAACTTGATAATTGGTCATATTGTGTGGCCGGTTTATTTGACTGAACATAAATATATTTTGTTGAAAGTAGCCCAGATTATTGTACTCTGTTTCTTTTTAGTTATCTAGTTTATCTAAGAAAATCGCTGGCACCAGCCTGGACCAATGTCACCATGTACTTTGTACAGCGCGACATGAATAATGGATACCTTGCATTGTGTCTGCCCTATAAGTAATGCATTAATAAGGTCACCTCAATAAACACTATGTCAGTGAATAGTTTATAATACATTACATACAATATTTGATCATAAGACAATTGAAGCAGGGTTTGATGACACATTTTCCTAGTGACCCAAGCATATTGTATTTATATAATATACCAATATAACCCCCCGAAGCAGAAGGAGGGCAACCTAGTGACTACAGATCCTCGTGCGCTACAGATCCTATTGTTTTCAACCAGCCAGGGATGTCAAAATTAATTGACAGAGGGCTACATGTATACAAACTAAAGGAAAGCAAATAGCTTGCACTGACTACAACATCCAAATAAAGAGAAACTCCAATCACATCGGTTTTTTTTTAAATTGTATTTTTATTGTTGGATATTATATGGAAGGGTTAGAAACTCTGTCAGGTTGTCTTGTTGTCTCTGTCTCTATAGGGGAGATTTCTACTCATTTCCCATCTAACTGCTTCCTTGTTGCTAGGACAGGAAGTAAGGGGAGATCTCAGTGGGGACACTGACAAAAATACAAACCTGGCAAATGTTTCTAATGCTTCTAACAAAAAAAATGGTTGGAGCTACAGGTTATGTCAAATAATTCATTTTGTGATTTGTTCCAGACAAAAAGGCATTAAAGTCCTATTCCTATGATGAAAAAAAGCCACTTTTCCCTTGTTTATACTGTATACACAATGCTCATTGTGTCAGTTTCTATTTTGCCTATAAAATATATTTGCATTATCTCTAATAATTACCAGTTACAAGTTAACAAAAACTGTTTTTCTATGTCCTTTAGCCAATTAAAAAAAACACTGATGGTTGAAAATGGACGATTCTTACTTCATGACACAAAGCACAGAAGTTTAAAAAAAAAAAAAAGAATGCCTGAGCTTTCACAGCTACCTAATTTTCCTGCAATAAAGTAGAAGGTAGGTGGTTAAGTGGAAGTGGTTAATAGAAGACTTGTTGCATGCTTTCATATGACCTAGGATAAGTTCACCTTTTAGTAAAAAATAATAAATGAACATTTTTTTGCAGGTAAAAAAAATGTATATTTATTATTTTTGTCTGCAGCAGCCTGTAAAGCATTGCGCCAGCGATCAGCAGATCACAGGTGCCACGCAGGTCTCCTGCAGATCTGTCAGAATATCTGCTTGCTCGTACAGGATGTACATATACTGACAAGAAGAATCAATGAACTACCAAGGCGCTACACACTGAATGAGTGACACGGCCGGACGGGTGAAGCCCTGCACGGCTACGTTTTTTTTTTTATTTTGACAGCTAGCGGGGGAAGTCAGATTATAACATGTTACACCCTGAATAACATGTAACATGTTGCAAAAGGTGAACTTATCCTTTATTGATAATTAGGAAACCCATGGTTATACTCCTGCATACAGGAGAAATGGACACTAGCCGTATAGTAAACTGATGCCCAGCCCCCTTGAGGCTACAACCCCTCCTACCTCACATATGCTCAGTTGTAGCAAGCAGTCCAATGAGAGAACAGTAGCATATGAAGGGAGGTAGCCCTATCCCCTATCCCCCTATAAACTTATAAACCAGTGAGTACAAACAATCCTATTTTCAATACCATCCTTTGGGGGACACAGCTTGATGATAATTAAACTATCTAGGGATGTCCAAAAACAGACCAAACAAATAGACAGGCACACCAAAACAAATACAGGTAAAGCAGTTCAACAAGAAGGAACAAAACAAAAGGCAAAACAAGGGCATTAAATACCCACCAGCAGAACCAATCAACCAAAACTAGCATCTGTCAAGGCAGCACATGGACCTTATAGAACTAAAGAAAATGTATATACACAGAACTTAAGAAAATGTATATACACAATGCCAGGATGCAGTCTTACAGATCTAAGACACAGAGGCCTAAATAACAAAAAGCCCAAGAAGTACTTGTGTTGGTGTAATGGGATTTAGCAGATAAAAATAATTATATCCCCAAATTCACAAGCCTACACAGCAACCTGTCAAATCCACTTAGAATTAGTGGATATGGACAGCTGGGGCTGGGGATTGCCTAGGTGATCTGAGCGGAAGTTCTCCTTCCCCCCTCTCTCCCCGCAGTCTTCTGGAATATGTCACAGGTCCCAGAAGACTGCAGGACCAATCACAATGTGCAGTGCTGCTCGTTCATGCACAGTGAGCACCCAGCTGTGAGGCCGCAAGCCGGGAGCCCACATTTAAGATGTGGCGCCGGGAACCAAAGACCTCTAGGGTGAGCACAACATGGGATCCTTGAAGAGGTAAGTGGCTGTTTATTAAAAGTCAGTAGTTAAAGTTTTTGTAGCTGCTGACTTTTAATTTTTACAAAAAACGGCAAGCTTTGCTTTAAGGAATCACTTAGGATTAATACATTTTTTGGTTAAGGTGTTTCCAGTCTTTGTAGATAAAACATGTAATAGGAGATAATGAAGAAGCACGTTAGTGGAATGTTTGAGTCTGTAGGAACCATGCCCAGGCATCATGTTAGAAGAAATGGAATGCACATCCTCTGTGCCTGATTCCACTGGGGAAGGTGTTGGTGGGATCTGTAGGAAGTGCAAAGGACTGCACATAGTGAAAACTAGATCCTGGTTAGAAGAGCCGCCTGTATAAGTGAAATAGCAGCTATGACTTTGTGACCACTTATCACTGGAATTGGTGCACTGGGACCAGCATGATTGAGTCAGTTGCCACAATGCTGTGTCCCTGTTAGAGAAAGCTGTATAGAAAAATTGCTTCATTGAATCTCTTGGTGGTAGGAGAGGAGTCTGACAAAATGCTAACACATACTGTGTAGCCAACTCACATGAACCATAAGCATGAGTACTGAATACAGAGACCTATCTTGTATCACACAGGTCACAGGACACTTAGAGGTCCTTGCATTGGGAAGGCGACTTCTGACATTTCTGCAGGTCTTGTACATCACACAAGGTTTCTGATAACTCCTGTCCAGTGCCTGAAATCGCCTCTTCACTAGTTCTAATCTTTCTACTATACTATATTCTGTTTGTGCCAGTAGCCCTCATCTCCACAGTCCATGAGGTTCTCATCTTCGGAGATGTTGCAGCTACTAACACTGCAAGCAAGGTTCAGAATTTGGGGCTTTATCTGGCTGGGATCAGCCCCAGTGAAAAGAATGAAAGAGTAGGCTGGGTGCAGAACAAAACAGTCGGTTTACCAGAGATGTGGCTGTATATAAAATGCAGTTTCTTGTTTAGTAGCTGTTGCAGTGTGTGGAGATAGCTGAATCACACAATCCCTTCACTTAGCAGAAACAACATAAAGAAAGAGGCTAATGTGCATGCTCTTTCTCTGCTGTGCTGTGACACAAATTCCGGGCAAGAAGAAAAAAAACAGCAGCAATTTTAAAATGGCAATTGGGCAAAAAACAGCATCCAGCCATCTATAAACAGAAAGGCAAAGAAATGAGAAATATAAATATGGGTTTCCAGTTAATTGCATGGTAAACATTCCTACCTCCACCTTGCGTTTTTCACATGCATAAGATGTGCATTAATCGTGTAGGTTGCCGATGTAATTTGTTGTCCTGTACACACAAACTCCTGTAGAGGAGTAAATCTTCACATTCCTGTGTCAGCTGTTTGAGTTTGTGTTGAAACATGGAGCATGGCACTGCACAGATTAATGCATAGCTTCTGTCTGCAGTGTGGGACATAACATTTCCTGTGCAGGTACTACATATCCTGCAATCCCTGGGTCTCTCAGCCAAGTGCTGGTGCAGGTGAGAGCTACGCAGTAGATCTGACACAGACAAAAGCAGACATGAGCTCACTCATTCAGTGTTTCAGCACATAGCATAGCACTCCCACATTTGTGCATTACAGAAGGAATGGAAAGGCATGCATTGGATGCTGTGTGACCTAAAACAGAAAGTTGTCCTGTCCCCTTAGGTGCTCAGATACCAGCTAGCTGAATCAATACATGGCCATAGGGGAATCAGTCAACCACAACACTACAAACTGTAGCCACAATATGTGAGCCCACCATTATAAAGCAAGAAAAAAATACAGCACAAGGAGTATAACTACACTGATACCTAGCTAAAGCCATGAAAAGATTTGAAAGTGAACAATGCCTTTAGGTTACAATGTCCAGCATATAAACTCATATACAATAAATAGAGAAGACAGCAGAGAAGGAGAAATGTATATTCCCTTCACATACAGCCTGGCTAGATACATCAGCTTCTGAAGCATGCAGACAGAGATTACACACAGCCTATGAATAGAAAAGAAAGAGGAAATAAAAAATCCTCAACACAGCAAGCCTACAAGCCACTTACAATTCAGAGATGGGGGGGACAGGTGAACTGCGCAGCTCTGGTACCAATAACTACAAAGAATCCACAGACATACTGGCCTGACCTAAACAGTTGAAGACTGTGCTAAAGAGTTGTCACTGCTGACAGCAGGACCACTGCAGAGAGACCACAGTAGACCTAATGATTTGAGAAAACATGGGCTTGTTGGCTAACTGGAGAGACTTCCAGAATTGCCAAAATCAAGCCTGAATCCATCAGTTGTAGATTTAGGTAAACAATATAGCAGAAAGGAATCAGACAGCTTAAGAACTCTTAGGAACACTTAAGAGAAACTGAGCAGGTGTGTGGAGGGAGAGGTTATGGCCTCAAGGGCTGACCTCGGTTTCCTATGTACCTAGTGTCCATTTCCCCTGTAGGCAGTGGTATAAGCCTAGGTTACTAATTATTATGAAGCTGTGTCCCTCAGTAGACAATATATAAAAGTCTTTCTACATGAGCCCTACAGCCCTGGTAAATTCTGTGATGCATGTATGTACATATTAGATGGTATAAAGAGGACATGTTTTAGGGCCCTTCATTTTACATAGGAACCGAGATGAAAAGAGCTATAAATCTATATTTAACAGTAGTTGATACTGAGCGCTATTGGTATAGAGCCAAAATTAATAGTGACTAGTAAAGTATCAAACATTAGCAAGGATGATGACAATATTATTCAGAGTAAAAAAGAAGGATTTTATTATCCACTTGAAAGGAATTAAAACCATTGTTCATAGTCATATGTCCAATGAAAATGAAGGAAAAAATGGATGGTATAACCCAAATGTGTGAATGTGGTCAATAAAATTGGCTTACTGCTGAAGAAATAGGTACATCTGGACCAGGGTTCAGGAGGCAGTGGAGATGAATCCTGTGGGCTGCTCTGCTGGAAGATAGGTCGCCAACTGTGAGAATCCTTGCCAATTTTTAATAATTTACTGGTCACTATTAATTTGGCTCTATACCAATAGAGCTTAGTATCAGCTGCTGTTCTATTCACATATGTCTCCTATGGTCTATTGAGCAGCTGTGGTTATAGTCTTCACTAGCTACAAGACCTCATTTTTGGTTACCAGCGCCCAAGAAGTTTGTCAAATCTAGATTTAAAAAGATTGTCAGGAATCATCATGTGCCATTAGTTCTTAAATTTTAAGTAGCTCTTTTCAGATAGCAAAAAGAATAATGTTTATGGACAATATTATCAGTTGAGGTATATGAAACCCTAAAAAAGAGCAGATGTGAGCAGATGTGAAAGTCTACAGGATAGTAATTCATAGTGAAAGTGTGAATATTTATATACTATATGCTACTGCTCCTTATTCCAAATATAGGAAGGAGCAAAAGCATGGCACAGAAATAATACTGGTTACTCATAACACCTGCACCCTGTAAAACAAACCCTAACTCTGACCATGTTACTATGGCAAACCAAGCAATTTTAGACATCAATACAAGTGTAGCTTTCCAAGTCTGCTCTTCAGTAATGTCAACAGTGAGTAACATGGTAGGCTAATTGATGCATACAGTACTTATTTTTAAAATATTATTTATTTATATACGGTATCTCTATTTGGAATAATATGATACAAAAATATTTGTTTTCATATTATATAGTATATAGTGAGTGTGAGTGTTCAATTTTCCTTTAGCCGAGGTTCACACTACGAATCACACATGAATTGTACAGGAAGCTCACTGCATTCCTGTGTAAATCACATGCAATTCAGTGTGGTGCGATTTGAGACTGTTCATTTTGAATGGGCTCATCACACCACATAGCACCAAAGTAATGCAAGTACCAATTTTAGAAACTATGCGATCAGGTGCATGCGCACTGCGTTTTCAAATTGCATTTGGAGTGCTGTTAACATTGCACTGACACCCACTGCAGATCGCAAGGCCAGTGAGTTTTGAACGCAGTGCGGGAAACGTAAAATGTAATATTACTGCATCATATTGCCAGATCACTATTGTGGAAAATATTATATTCTAAAGACTGTATGTGGTTAACCCATGTAATGAAGGTATTTAATATATTATTTTTTTATTCATCATGGCCTAATACTTATTTTATACACATTTACACGCAGAGCAAGCTGTCCAGAAAAATTGACAGTGACAGGGCATGGAAAACCCCAAAAAACCAAAGCTAACACTGTAAGAGCATGTATACTTACCTTTCTGACAGCCCACATTTTTAAACTCTGCCGCTTTGCTGATCCATAGCGGGGTTCAGGTATTGAAAAATTCTGAGTCTACTGAAAATCTGCTCCCCCACTGCACACTTTGCTTTCCCACACTGCCCCATATGTCCTGTAGTTGCATATGAACATGTGGGAGGAAACACAGCATCAGGAACATGTAATTGACACATCAGGAAGCGCTGAATATCCACAGAGGGCGGGGATCAGCAAAGTGAATAAGTAAGGACAAAGGTAAGGAACAAAGTTTAAAGTGTTACTAAATCCAGGACCCTGCATTCACCATATTTGGTCTCCCACAGTACATAGAACATTTTAGTAACAATAAACTGCTAAATACCTTTTTTTCATCAGTAGTATATAGCAGTCTTGTGATGTCTATCAGTGTCCAGCCGAACACAGATTAAAGCTTGTAGGAGGAGTTTTCATTCTCCTCTGACTGTCCTATGAGGCTGCATGACCCCTGACCCTCTGTCTGAACAGTGCTGATTGCCCCTGTGCCGATCACACGCACCCTCCGTAAAAAAAAAAACTCTCTAGCAATACACACCAAACTAAGCATGTGCAGAGTGCCTCCTAGGGCTCTGTACTATCAGCAGATGGATTGGGGACAGCAAATGAAAGGGAGGATAAGAGAAGACAGGATCAAACAGCCTTTTTACACAATGCGGAAGATTAACCCCTTAGGTTCCACAGTGAATATAACAAGCATGCTTTACTGCATATACAGACTGATTTTACTGTTGTAGGTTTAGTAACACTTTAAGGAACAGGTAATTGACACACCAGGAAGTTTTGAATATCCACGGAGGGCTGGTATCAGCAAAGTGGCTGAGTTTAAGGACAAGGGCTGCCATAAAGGTTTGTGCATAATCTTTTCTATCACAGCATGGGCCTTATTTACTTTTGACCCTGTAGTGACTGAGTCATTGTGAGCAATTGTAACAAAAGTTTAAACCATGTGAATAAAAGGAAATTGCTATAAGCACACCTGGCAGCAGAGGCGGACTGAGCATTTGGAAACTCGTCCACTGCCCGAGGGCCTGGGGTCAGTAGTGGGCCCCATGAGATGCCCCTGGTACCTTTTTCATAGGCTTTTTGAGTTTGGGCAAGGACACAGGGGCCCCATGATCCCCTATTGTCCGGGGGCCCCATGAGTTGTCAGTCCACCCCTGCCTGGCAGTTATAGTTTGTCCTAATCACTGTTCTTTATTGATGGACAGTTTGGTTAGTATGCAAATGTTAAGAAAGATATAAAATATGGCATGTGAAATAAAATAAGAAATCATATACTGAACACTATAATTACATAAAATAAACACATACAGTAATGAGAATGCAATATTCTTAGTTATTTAAACATTTGTTTAATAATTATCTTGTGGGCAATAATGCAAAAACTTGCTACAGGAGAAAGACACACAATTTCCTCATGTGGTGCAACTGGGTCCCAAAGACTGAATGAGAACTAAGGATTTATAATACTCTATACATAACTGTTGTAAACATAAACCTTTCACAATGATAAATACAGATCATCAGGATTCACCAGAGAACTTTAGATGATCAAAAACAAAGTGCAGAGACTTTAATGTGGACGCAATGATATCTTTACAACAAGCCCTGCTCATTCCATGTACTAGGCTTGGGACACAATTGGTATTCTAGTAGGGAAAAAAAACCTTATTATTTATATCAGGCTCTTTGTGATTATTTTCTACAAAGATTTATTGTCTTTTGTCATGATGTTTTATGATCTCCAGTTTTGAGGTAATGATGATTTCTAAATACAGAAATCATAGTCAGAAACTACCTGTGCCCCAATCTTCTTGAAATGTATGTATAGCCAAAATGTTTTTTAGTTTGGATGTGTGGAAGGGTTAAAACCCTTTTCCATTTATTTTTTTGGATTTCTGTGTCCCAGTGCAGTGCAGTGATTTCTCTTCTATTGTCTGTCTATGAGATGCAAGACAAAAGTAGAACTCTCTACAATATGTGGGGATTTCTTTTAAACAGTTCTCACCAGAATAGGTGTTCCTTTAGATTTACCCCTTACCTCCTTTTCCAGTGAAAGCTATAAAATTTCCCTTCACTTTTTGTCTTGGTGACAGAATTAAAAACGTGTTTTGGCTATACATGCACTTTCAATTGGATATTAAAGACAGGATTCAATAAGATTATTTGGCAAAATAACTCTATTTAGTTCAGTATGTGATATAATTCTAACAACGATTCTGTGTGTTACAAATAACAATTAAAATCAATTACTTCTTAGGATTCAATGCATTCTAACATTGTAGGCCCAGTTTCATTATAACTGCAACAGTTAGAACACGCAAAAAAAATGGGTGAATGAGCTCAATAGCATATGAAGGCTTTATGTCACCAGGACATCAAGCATTCTTCTACAGGGTAAAACTTACTGTAAATGAACCGGCATTAAATATGAAATAAATATGAAATACTGAGGCTTAAAAATACATTCATATACAGACAATAATACATTTGGATTTTGCTGCTGCTTTGATTTCACAATACACCAAATAAAAGGCTTAAATTATGTATAATGTAAGATTCACACATACATGAAAATACTCCTCATGTATGGCGTAGAATCATAAAATTCTGTATAAATAATGCATGCAGATTATATAGACTGATTACATAGCTCTCCTCTATATACACATAAGTATTGTAAGCTTTATCACTTATTCATGGCTAGTCTAATGCACCTCAGTGTACAAACAAGTTAGCCATCCTGACACAGGTACAGTCATCCGTCATGTACATTGCCTGTGATGCCTATTATCCAAATCATGTGATAGATGCCAACCACTTCTTTATAGAAAAGTAGTAGCATTTGACAAGTCACTGATCTATGTTTGATTTAAAGTTGTTCTATAGGTGGAAGGTTTTATACCTTAATGCATGCTGTGTATTAAGGTAAAAAACCTTCTGGGTGCAGCTCCCTCCTCTGCCCCCTCCAATACTTTCCTGAGCCCCATCTCGATCCAGCGATGTGCATGCCGCAGCTCTCATGAGTCTCTCTTTCCTCACTGGCTCACTTAGCAGCGGGAGCCATTGGCTCCTGCTGCTGTCAATTACAGCCAATGAAGAGAGAGTGTCAACAGGGCCAAGCTGCACTTTGCGTTGGACTGACAATGCCCATTAACAGGAACATGGCTCAGGAGCAAGCAAGAGGCTTGCTATTGGGTGCACTTGGCTGGGGGAGGAGCCAGGACTACCAACAGAGGACCCAAAAAGAACAGGATCGTGGCTGCTCTGTGCCAAACCATTGCACAGAGCAGGTAAGTTTAACATTTTTTTTCTTTTTTAAAAATTACAACCTTTAGAATCACTTTAAGATTGTGATCAATTTGATGGGAAATTGGTTGTTTTAAAGCACATGATTCACGTTTCTGACTGATTTGACATTGTAAGGCATAAAATAGAAAGGAATCCACAAAATGTTTAAAGGGTAATTCAACTCTTGTTGTAAAAGTGATATAACATTTGTAAGTGCTGTCTAACACCTTTTTTTGTTTTTTAATTTAGTGTTAATAACAAAAGAAACATGGCTTCCTTGTACATTCCTTGTATTCTGTACTATGATAGTTTACAGAAATGTAATTCTGATATGACTGGATCATTGCTATTGCCTGCACATTTTCACAGAGACCATCAGGCTCCAAAAGTAGAAAGTGACTGTGAAAAGGAGGAGGTAAGTGGAATCGATATCACTTGCTATTGGGGCACCTGATCTCGAGCCAGGCTGTATGCGTCCATAGACACACAGCGTAGCTTGGCCCCACCCCCACTCCCTCCTTACAGGTTTTGACTGACAGCAGCAGAAACCAATGGCTCCCATTGCTGTAGAGAGCAGAGAGAAAGGGGAGGAGAGCTGCTGCAGACAGGCACAGTGCTGGATTAAATCGGGCTCAGGTTCAGAGAGGGGGCTGGGAGGAGAAGCTGTTAAAAGGTCTGTTATCTTAATGCGGAGAATACATTAAGGTTAAAAAAAACTTTTACCTTTACAACCACTTTAATGCTTACCCCACATAGGGATTAAGTGCTTGTTTTTATCAATGTTATTTTTAACAAAAAAAAATCACATAACATAATTTCAAATATCAGTGTTGGAGTATCCATTCTGCTCACTAAGTATTGTATAAATTCAGCAGTTTGCCTTTAAAGCAGTATTAAGCCCAAAAAGAAAAATGTATTTAATTGCAGCTTAATAATTCTTCGATGTGGTGGCTGGATTAATATTCTTTTTGTAGGCTTTTTCCTTTATTTTCACCTGGTGATCCAGCCAGCAAGTCTGTTATTTTTCAACTTACAGGTACAAATCAAGCTGTCCATAAAAAGTAGCAGTTAGAGGATTGAAACAAACCATTTACCACTGAAAGGGCTGCTTATAATAGATTTTAAATATATCAATAGTAAAAAGGTTCGTTCTGAGCATATAGACCCTTTACAAAATAATCTATAGTGGGTGACTGGGGACAAAGAGAAGGCAAATGTAATAAATTTCTTCTGCTCTGTGTATACAAAGGAGCATGGGGGAGCTCTTGTCCATAATGGGCATGGTATTGACACAGCTCCAGATGATCCACATTGGCTCACAACTGATATGATCCAAAAATATTTAAACAGAATAAAGGTGAATAAAGCACCTGGACTGGATGGCATACACCCACGGGTCCTTAAAGAATTGATCTCTGTCATTTCAAAGCCATTGTTTCTAATTTTTAGAGACTCTTTAATGACTGGCATAGTACCACAGGATTGGCGTAAGGCCAATGTTGTCCCTATATTTAAAAAGGGGTCAAAATATTTACCAAGTAATTATAGACCTGTTAGTTTAACTGCTATAGTTGGGAAGATACTGGAGAGTTTAATAAAAGATCACACAGATGAGTTCTTGCTGGAAAAAAATATTTTAAGCAACAGACTGCATGGATTCATAAAAGACAGAAGTTGTCAAACAAATCTGATTTCTTTTTATGAGGAGGTGAGCAAAACCTTGGACAGGGGGGTGGCTATGAATGTGGTATACTTGGACAGAGGGGTGACTGTGGACGTGGTATACTTGGATTTTGCAAAAGCGTTTGACAAAGTTTCCCACACCCGGCTAATGTGTAAGGTAAAGTCTACAGGATTGGAAAAATCTGTATGTAAATGGATAGAAAACTGGTTAAAGGATCGTATTCAGAGAGTAGTGGTTAATGATTCATACTCTGAATGGTCTAGGGTTGTTAGTGGTGTAGTGTTGGGACCTTTAATTGTTAACATATTTATAAACGATATAGGGTCTGAGATTAAAAATTCAATTTCAGTCTTTGCACGTGACACCAAGCGGTGCAGTGGAATAACGTCCTTACAGGATGTCTTCAACTTACAAGCTGACCTCAATGCTCTGTTTAATTGGGCAACTATGTGGCAAATGAGATTTAATGTTGATAAATGTAAGGTTCTGCACTTGGGGGCTAAGAATATGCATGCATCATACATACTAGGGGGGGTACAACTGGGGGAATCAATGGTGGAGAAGGATCTGGGAATTCTGGTAGATCACAAGCTTAATAATGGCATGCAATGCCAAACTGCAGTTTCTAAAGCAAGCAGAATCCTCTCTTACGTTAAAAGAGGTATAGTCTCCAGAGAGAGAGATATCATATTACCCCTGTACAAATCACCTTATCTTGAATATGCAGTTCAGTTTTGGGCACCAATTCACAAAAAGAACATTGGGGAAATGGAGAAAGTACAGAGAAGGGCAACAAAACTGATAAGAGGTATGGAGGAGATCAGCTATGAGGAAAGATTAGAGGAACTTAAATGATTCTCTCTTGAGGAGAGGAGATTAAGGGGCGATATGATCAACATGTATAAATACATCAGTGGTTCATATAGTGAACTCGGAACGGAAAGGTTTCTTCACAGTGAGAGCTGTGAAAATGTGGAATAGACTCCCTCAAGAGTTGGTTCTGGCCAGCTCAGTGGATTGCTTTAAAAAATGCCTGGATTCTTTTCCAGATACACAGAATATAACTGGTTACTAACATTTACAGGTAAAGTTGATCCAGGGAATACCCAATTGCCTCTCAGGGAATCAGGAAGGAGTTTTTTTTCAAACCAGGAGCAAATTGGATCATGCTTTGCTGGTTTTTTTTGCCTTCCTCTGGATCAACTGTGGGTAAAGGATTATAACTTTTTTTTATTTATTTTTTTATGGTTGAACTGGATGGACTTTTGTCTTTTTTCAGCCAGACTAACTATGTAACTATGTTTATCCAAAAAAGGAGACCAATCTGTTTGCTGTAACATAACTCCCTCCCCGAACTGACAATGCTGCTGTCCAAAGGAATTTGCTTTACTACATCACCCAAAATGCAGACACTTAAGACACAAAGGTATTGATTTACTAATGGGAAATAGACTGTGCACTTTGCAAGTGCAGTTGCTCAAGAGCTTAGTAAATGAGGTGAGGCTTGCCATTGCAAAAAATGGTCAGTCACGTCCAAGGAAAATTTTTAAAAAAGCATTTTTGCTTGCACATGATTGGATGGTGGAAGCCAACAGAGCTCCCCCTCATTTACAAAGTTCTGGAGCAACTACACTTTCAAAGTGCAAAGTCTATTAGCCTTTAGTAAACCAACCCCAAAGTGTGTTACTGGCCAGATCAGCAGGTGAAATAAAGAGGAAAAAAGCCTTAACAAAAGCAAACTAATGCAGCCACCACATCTAAGGATTAGTAAACTGCAATATATTACATATTTAATTTTGGGTTCATTACTACTTTAAGCTACAGGTGTCCACACAGCTATGTATGGACACAGATAAGTACCAACAATACCCTTAAGCATTTCCCTTTGGACACAACGGATACTTAAAAGCATAAGAAAACAAAGTAGATCATTTCACTATTTATAAGGCTGTCTCTTTGGCATTAGTGCTTTACTATATAAATGTGTGCAAAAGGTTAAGTTAGACTTTAATATTCTTGAGCTGCCAAAAGGCCTGTACAGAAGTCTGCAGAGATGTACATGTTAGGTAAATGACATTCCCCTACAGCTTTGGGCTGATCACAGCTGTGTATGGCTCTCTTATTCCTGGGCTTGCAGAGGAAACTGTGTGCCTCGTGTTCTTCCACTGACTAAATCATGTACTGTACTTTTTTTGAGTTGAAACGTAGGCTTTATAATTGCATTAACTAGATAATTTGCACAACCTAATTACAGAAATTACAGGAGCCCAGACAACTCTAAGCATGGAACAGCTATGGCATAATACCCATTTGTGCAAATTTGATATTTCCAAGGTGACCTAAAATTTCAAGAGGGACACACACTTTGTACCCAGTCAATTGACAGATGTAGGTGGTTAGATTTAGAACACTTTAGTTTTGATAGCTGCACAACATTACTTATAATACTAAGAGATACCCAGCATTCCTGCTACTGTATGTATTGTTCTGTCACTGAACACGGACACAGCTCAATCACAGCAGTGTTTACAGGGATCAGGTCAGGTAACTCCTAACACCAATTTAAAAGATGGCCTAAACTCACTGTGACATGATGTGGTACGTCTTTAGATACCCCTGCTTTTACTATTATTATCATTATCATAACCACAGTCAATAATAATAATGATAATAATTATAAACATATTGCTTTCCAACTTTTATATAAAAAATGTACTGGAATACTTTAAACCTGCTAATATCTTGAGATTTAACACTCTACATTTACATGCAATAATCTCAGATTTAAGGGCTGACCTTCAGGGCCTGGAAGTGAGATCACAATTCAAATATCCAAATCCATATTGATCATTAGACGTAAGAGGGGGAAACATCAAGATTGTTAGAAATTTCAGCAATAATCCCACATTCTGGTTACATATCAACTTTCTTGCAGCAAGTCCCAAACGTACCAATGGAACCAAACTATTATCAGTGCCTTCATAGAGTACAACTTTGACTAAAATTGGGACAGACTAAGTCTGGAGCTTACAACATTTGTCAGCTATAGACTCAGCAGGTGCCCACTACTGAAAAGCATCACAGCTACATAAGGATGCTGCAGACGGGGTGTTATGTCCTAACACTGTCTGAAAATTACAGAAAACTAGGGTTTCCCATGGTCCCTCATAGGCAGGGGTCTCCCTTATTTTCATTAAGATCACACCATTCCCAAAGCATGTAAACATGAATAAGCACACAGACTTAGCAAACTGGGCCTACTACTAATATGCAAATTTGAACTTTTATTTCCAAAGATTAACAGTTACGTCTTTCTCTAATACCTCCCTGCAGATATAGGCCTATTGCCTTGCCGAGAGCAGCAACACATAACCATCACCTGTTCTGTTTTTGAGGTGCAGGATGTGACCTTCTCAATTGCTGTTAATGAAACAAGATGGCTGCACCCAATGGGAGAATAACTGTGTCTCTGGGGACAGATTGAAACAGAGTTTTTGTTTCCTAAGTATGCACTAGTGAGTTTATAAGCTGTCATTTAAATGTTTGGCAGCAGTTTCTGTAAGCACTGGGAATGGAAAAGGCTCCTTTACCATTCCTCTATGTCGGTGAATTTACATCTACATAAATCCTACTCTAATTTTTTTTAGTTTCTGTAAACAGAGCAAAATCCCTGACTTCACCCTGAAGTGTAGCTCATGCATTTTAACATTATGTCCTATGGGCCTGCAGAACAAAGGATTGATCTGCTGACTGGTGTGAAACACTGATAATAGCTTGCTTTATCCACATTAGCACATGCACAAATACACAATACCAAAAGGTTCTTTCCCACAATACATGCAATAAATACAAGGCTTACAAGGAGAGCATGACTGAGCAGGGTTGTGCTAGAGCATTCTCACTGAACTCAGCCACTGATGGTTATGTATGAATGTAGATGACCAGGTTGCTTATATGTGAAATAAACACAATAAGGAGCTGACTACTATTAGCACATCACCTCAATGCTATGAGTGTATGCATGTTTCCTTTCCTCTCTCTCTTTTTTGCATCCATCTATAACAGTGCTTAATTTTTTATTTTTGTTTGAAAGAGGTTGGGCAGATCGGGGTTTTCCTTGCCCAGGTAATATGGGTATACAAACAGGTGATCTATTTGGCACAAATATGACTTAATATCAGTAGCATCCGTCATATTCTCCTTGTATAAAGTAAATCACAGACACACAAAGACACCGCTCACAAGTACAGGATGTAAGGTGACAGACTGATGATCAGTGGATTCCGCCATCTAATGCAATGGTATGGAGACGATGGAGTGCAGGAATGAAATTCGCAGAGATAGGGGTCCAAATTTGCTCATGCTCCAGTGCCCCAATTCTTTTGATTTTGAAGGTGTACAAGGCAATGAATTTTGCTGACACACGTGCTCGCTATGCTGACTCACTTGGTGACCATAAACATACAAATTCTGTTGCCACCGGCTGTGCCAAGGCTATTTTGTGTGCTCACTAGCTCATTTCAGTGACATCATGCTGAAAACCAGTGCTCGATATTTTGCTACCAGCTATTAGTTCTTCAGAGTAGGAAGTAATGATTCAAATCATTTTCATATGATGAAAAATTATTTTAAAATTAAAAAACTGAAATAGATTTTTTGTCAAAAATCTATCAATCTGATGTTCAGATAATTGTCAGACAATAGTAACTGTGAAAGAACTTTTAAATTTATTATAATCAGTTTTATATAATGTTTAGCTTGCATGTTTGGAATTTAAAGTAGATCTCCATGTCTAAAAAGCTGGCAGCAAAAGTAAACTCTACATAAAGTGAATAAAGCATTTCATTACCTTGTCTTCCAGGAGGTCCTGCTGGTCCAGGATTTCCTTTGGGACCTGGTGTGGCAAATCCTGGGAGACCTGGTTGTCCTGGTTGTCCTGGGCTACCTGGACTTCCAGGATAACCACTGTCTCCTTTTAAACCAGGAAATCCAGGTGATCCGGGAGGTCCAGAAATTCCTGGTTCACCCTTTGCACCTGCAAATACACAAGAAAAATATATTTGAATTAAAAGTTATACACAAATAAAATTACCTATGTCCAGAAGCATAATTACTATATGTGTACTACCTACAGAAAAAATAGAGATAAAACTTTACGGTTCTCCTAATTACGAAGATTATGACTGATAAATGCATTTAGGACTTAAACCTTAATATGACATTACTAGCAAAACCATGGACCTTACTAAGGCTGGCCATAGATGGAGCAAATTTCTTTCCAGCAACGCTACAGTTGCTTGATTCCCCCCATCAGTAAGTGTTGATGGGGGAATCCCTCCCGTGGAGCCATTTGTATACAACTAGCCTACTGAATTTACCATGAGATTATTGCTAACGGCTGTTATAGACATTAGCAATAATCATTGTGCTGCCCTGGCGAGGACAGCTCCTCCCACCCCCCTGCCGGGAGAACACACTGATTATTGCTAACAGTTATAACAGCCCCTAGTAATAATTGCATGGTAAATTCGGCAGGCTGGTTGTACCCAAGTTGATAGATCGATCCTGCCCATGCATGGTTCAAATCTAGGCTTGTTCCTACTGAACCAGCTGAAATTCGAACTATCTACGGCAAGCTTAAGACACACAACTCAGACTAGGGGTATATTCACGGCAGATGTGGTTTGACTGTGTTGGGTGTCTCTTGCAGCATAGTCCCACCACACGACAAGGCAAAATGCCTTGTCTCTTTGTGCCCAGTTCAGACCACTGCATTGGGGTGATGTATTTAAAAAAAAAAAGGAATAAAGAGTAAATTTTTCCAGCACAGAGCAGTACAAGGTAATCCACTGCTTTGCACTGCAAAACTGCCACATGAACTTAATGAAATACAATCCTGCTGGACCACAACACACCCTAACCACTACGTTACAACACAGCTTAGAGGCCTCTTTTACACCATGTGCAGAGATGTGCGTTTTTCAGCACCTGTCTCTGCAAGGGCACTTATAAAACAACTGGCATCATGTGCATATTTTTTTCTGCACAGAAAATATGAAACATAAAGTTCTCTGCAAAAGCACAAAGGAAACAATTGTTTTCTATGTACCCTGTTCACACCACAATATTGGAGTCATGTAAGTTTTTTTCTGAGCACAAAACTGCAAACCTGTAAAAAAATATGCACGATGCCAATGTTGTGGTGTGAACAGGGCAGGTAGAAAACAATTGTTTTCTTTGTGCCCTTGCAGAGACAGGTGCAGAAAAACGCTGTCTGTGCACATGATGTAAATGAGCCCTTAGGCTTTGGTGAATATAAAAAAGGCCTAAACTTAGTCTCTAATGCCTGTCTGTATAACAGGCACCCACTAGCACAGTTTATTGTGATAATAACAATTGGTATAAAAAATGTACATCTATGTCACTATGGAGAGGGTTCTAGGAACAGGGATTACAGTTTCAAACGCTGAAAAAAATGGATAAATAATTGGGCCTATGCAAAGTAGCAGCAGTAAATTTTTTTATGCTAAGTACTGCCATCATTTACTACTGATTTATCTCATGCTGTCTGAAAGAGAGGTTTGCCTGAGCATAAATCTGCTTTAATGTGGAGGAACCACTAAAGTTATGAAAGATGCAAAAACTTTACCTAGACTCCCAGGAAGTCCCGGCAATCCTGGTGATCCAAAACCCGGTAATCCTGAAACACAGATATTAACATTTATGAAAGCTGAAGAAATAAAATAAAATGCAATCACACCAGATAATCACAAACCTGGTTCGCCTTTTAGACCAGCAGGTCCAGGAATTCCATCTTGACCAGGCTGACCTTTTTCACCTGGAGTTCCTGGTGGCCCAGAACGGCCAACTTCTCCTACAAGGACGGCATAGTAAAATCATTAAAGCTATCAATGAAGCAAAAAATGTACCTCTATATACATAGTTTACTATTTGCTTTTTACAGTACCTGAATATAATTAGGACACAGCTTTACAGGGTCATAAGTGCAGGCCAACAGGTCCCAAAGCAAAATTTTGATAGGGCTCCCTGGCGACCTGCAGTCTTAACTGTGACAATACGTCACTGTTCTTAACATAAAGTATGTCTACATCAAGGATAGAAAGAAATAAAGCCTCATTACTGCTGAATGCAAAAAGTCAGTCATTCAATCAAACAATGAGTACATCTCCCACTGTACGCAGGCTGACGCATTTCACCTGGAAATGGCTTACTTGTAGAGAAATGGAGCTTGTGAGAGCTAGGAGACATTTATATCTGCACATATGAAGTAAATATATAACTGATTTCCCAATATTTAAAACCAAAACAAAACTGTAAAGGTGTAACTTCTGGTTTTGTTTTATTTTGTTTTTCCGTATTGTTAATTAAAGCAAAACTTTAAGCTGGATACACACTTACAGTTTTTTCGGCAGGTTGAACAAATAAAAACTGACAGATCCCTACATCAGCACAAGCGCTGTTGATGCAGGGATTTCTCTTGCTGAGACATTGTATTCTGACAGCAACCCACCCACCAGTATACACTGATCAGTGCTGGAAGCTTATTGAATGCTAGTTTTCAAGCATGCCTGTTCAACAAAAGCCGGTCAATAGACTGGTTTCTGTTGAAACCAATGTTGTCTTGTTTTAAACTTTTTTGGCTCAAGGCCAAAATCATACATCCCAAAAGTTTTCTTTTTTTTTTTTTTCTTTCATCTGGAGAAAGGAAGGAGGCATTTTCTCAGATAATCACACCCTCCTGTCTGCATGCTTGACCTATGGATTTCAGTAAGTAAACTCTACACGAGTCATTTGCCCTTATTCAAGATGGCCACGGTTAGAAATTATATGGTGCTTTTGGTGCTCATACACAGTTAAGTTATGTTTTAAACATCAATGCTTTACATATAGTGAGAGGTGGGGAATTTTGTCATACCCACAAAAAGCTTTTTTTTTAACGGGAACGCGGGTAAAAACACAGTTCCGGCACCTCCAGCACTGAATGTATGTAATTTCATGGGGTGCTGGGGTGTGCTGGAGGGTCTATTGATGTTGATTGCTGGGGGATCTATTGTCACTGGAGGGGTTCTATTTTAGCATGAGGGTATGTTGTTCCAGGGGGGGTCTTATGTTGCTGGGGGTCAAATGTTGCTGAGAGTGATCTACTGTTGAGGGAGAGTTCTTCTATTGCTGGCTGCTGGAGGATCTATTAACTACTTGCTCTCCGGAGGATTTACCCAATGTCAGGGATCCCCACGGCGCTGGTCCCGGCGCAGGCGCAGTGCGCCGCTCTCTGCAGGGACGCGGGCACCAGTTCCTGGCCGACCGTGGCATTCAGGCTTGCGCATGCGCAGTAGGAACCGCGGTCGCGCGCCGGGCACCAATGACAGCGCAGGGCGCGATATTTAAACGGCCCTGAGCTGTCATTCAGTGCCTTCTGGTCTCTTCTGCATACCTGTACCTGTGATCCTGTTTTCTGTAAGTTGCTGACCCGGATTGGACCTGACCCTTGCTGTATTCTCCCACCCTGACCCCTGGCTTGCCTGACCTCTCTCCTGGATGCCCCTTATTAGATCTGACCTCCTGTTGCTGACCTGGCGTGTGACCCGACCATTCTCTGCCCACTGCTTTGTACCGCACCGACCCCACTGTTTCCGACCCGGCTCGTCTGACTTTGCATTTGCTCATCCATCCCACCGGGGTCTCCCGACCTCCTCACATCAGGCTCTTCCCCGTGGGAGCCCCTGGCGAATACCCCTACCACTGACAGGCATACTCAGGAGCCACGACCTGGTCTCAGGGTACTCCAAGTCCATCCCCACCATCAGGGACTCTGGTGAACAAGTACTCTGGGGCTTAGATTCCGTGCCCTGGGAATGCCTAATCAGTGGAGTGCTAGTGGTACCGCCAGGCGGTCCCTTACAGTACCAGAAGGCCATGACTGAGCCTGGAGGAGGGTGCGCCCCGCTGGAAGAGATTTGCAGGCACCTGTCGGCCCTGACACAGGCTGTGGAGGCCTTGCAGGACAAGTGCATGCATCTGGAAAACCGCTTCCAGACCCTCTCGGTATCTGATCCTACCCCACAGGCCTCTGACTCTGCGCCTCCAGCTGGAGAGGCTGCTGAGCCGGCCACGGGGGCGTCTGCTTCACCTGCTATGGCAGAACCCTGAGTACCCTTGCCGGAACGTTTTCGCGGAGACCGCACTCGCTTCCGGTCTTTTCGTGATTCATGCCTCCTATTTTTTGAGTTACAACCCCGCACCTTCGTGACTGAATCGGTTAAAGTGGGATTGATCATCTCCCTATTACAGGACGAACCCCAGGACTGGGCCCATCGGTTAAGGGAAAACCGTGACCCTCACCTGGGGACGGTAAATGACTTTTTTGGGGCAATGGCCACCTTGTACGATGACCCACAGCGGGCAGCCTCCACCGAAGCGACGCTATACACGCTTAGACAGGGCCGCAGGATGAAAAGATGAGCTGGCCTGAGTAGGGGTACCCGAGTCCTTAGAAGACCTTATTACGCTGACAATTCAAATCGACCGGAGACTGCGGGAACGCAGATTTAAGAGGTCCGGTCAGGGTCGCGGAAATGCATGGGCTCCGGTCCAAGGGCCCGGTCCACTAACCAGACTGAATACTCAGAGCCCACCGTCCGGAGACACTCAGGAACCAATGCAGCTGGGTCTGGCTCGGCCTAAATTATCACCCGAGGAACACCAGCGGAGAAGATCCCTGAACCTCTGCCTTTACTGTGGCGAAGCCGGTCATATGGTGCGATCCTGCCCTCTGAAAATGAGTAAGTCAACCTCTTTTTCTTCCCTTTCTATTGGCAATATCAGTCCCTCCCAGTATTTAGTTGTCCCCCTCTCCTTTCAGCTCCCAGAAAGGATCGTGGAGGTGACAGCCATAGTTGACTCGGGGGCGTGCAGTTGTTTTCTGGATTTAGACTTCGCCCACCGGCAGGAGATTCCCCTTCAGCCCAGAAAGAGGGGTCTTAACATATTTTTGGCAGATGGCTCCCAGATTAAATCTGGAGTGGTTAATCAGGAGACCCCCCTTATCGCCACCACAATCGCCAATCAGCACCAGGAGTTCCTCCGCCTAGATGCCATTGCGTCACCCCTTTTCCCAGTCATTCTGGGGCTCCCTTGGTTGCGGGCCCATAACCCCCAGATTGACTGGGAAACTGGCTCTATACAGTTCCCTTCTACATACTGTCAGGGACACTGTCGCACATCGGGCCCAGCAACCCCCCAGGTCCTGCTATGCTCTGAAGGGGACTCAGACCTTAAACAGGTTATTCCCGCAGTGTATCATGATTTCTTGGACATTTTCAGTAAGCGAGGGGCAGAGATCCTGCCCCCCAACTGCCCCTATGATTGTCCCATCGACCTGTTGCCTGGGGCCGAGATTCCTTTTGGGCGGATTTTCCCCCTATCTGAACAAGAATTGGGGACCCTGAAGGAATATATTGAGGATAGTCTCCAAAAGGGATTCATCCGCCCCTCCACGTCACCAGCAGGGGCGGGAATCTTCTTTGTGGAGAAAAAAGACAAATCACTAAGACCCTGCATCGATTATCGTGAATTAAACAAAGTCACAATTAAGAATCGTTACCCTTTGCCCCTGGTCCCAGAGCTATTTCAGAGCCTGAAGTCTGCGGCCATATTTACTAAATTGGATCTGAGGGGGGCCTATAACCTGGTCCGCATAAGGGAGGGGGACGAGTGGAAGACGGCATTCCGTACCCGGTTTGGGCACTTTGAATACCTGGTCATGCCATTTGGGCTGTGCAATGCCCCAGCCACATTTCAGCATTTCATGAACGATGTGTTCAGGGATTACCTCGACATTTTTGTAATCGTATACCTAGATGACATACTGATCTTTTCACCCTCGTTGAAGGATCATAGGATACACGTGGCAAAATTATTAAGGAGGTTGCGCCAGCATGGGTTGTATGCCAAGGCTGACAAGTGCAGCTTTGAGCAGTCTAGCATCACGTTTTTGGGTCTGATTATCTCCACCACGGGGGTCGCAATGGACCCTCAGAAGGTCTCTGCAATTTTGGATTGGCCTGCGCCCACGGATAAAAAGGGCGTCCAGCGTTTTGTTGGGTTCGCAAATCGGAAATTCATTAGGAACTTCTCGGGTCTGGTCTCCCCCATAACTCAGTTAACCAAGCTTGGAACCCGTTTCCGATGGACACCGGAGGCCCAGGGAGCTTTTGAGGCCCTGAAGAAACTGTTTACTACGGCACCCATTCTGGGCCATCCAGACGCTTCCCTGCCATATATCTTGGAAGTAGATGCGTCAGAGAACGCAGTGGGCTCCATCCTGTCCCAGCGGAGAGGCACCAAAGAACTCCTACATCCCGTAGCATTCTTTTCCAGGAAGCTTACTCCAGCCGAGAAGAATTATGATATTGGCGATCGTGAATTGTTGGCCATCAAGACGGCATTAGAAGAATGGAGGTACTTGCTGGAAGGTGCCACACACCCTATTTTGATCTTCACCGACCATAAGAACCTCGAGTACCTGAGAACTGCCAAGCGGTTACGCCCACGGCAGGCAAGATGGGCACTGTTTTTCTCCAGGTTCACATTTCATATTACTTACAGACCAGGGTCCAAGAACACAAAACCTGACGCGCTGTCACGCATGTTCGAGGACCCCAAGGAAGAACCAGCTCCCGATACCATTCTGTCCTCAGGGAACTTCTTGGCCCTCCAGACAGACCTACGGTCAAAGCTGATGGACGCATCCACGGCTATGTCAACCCTTTCTGGGGTGTCCCTCCAGAACAAGGGGGGACTCCTATGGAAGGAGGGGTTGATCGTGGTGCCTGAAGAGGTCCGAACCCAGGTTTTGGGACATTGTCACGACCACCCGATGGCGGGACACTTTGGTCCAGCAAAGACCCTGGAGCTTATTCAACGTTCTTTTTGGTGGCCGAACATGGCAAAGGACTGCAAACGTTATGTGAATTCCTGCACTCTCTGCCAAAGGAACAAACCTTCAAGGAGCAAGGCTTGGGGACTGCTGCGACCTCTGCCGATCCCCGAACGACCATGGCAGAGGATCGCAATGGACTTTATAGTCGAGCTCCCTCCGTCCCAAGGCCACACCGCCATCCTCGTGGTCATCGATCGACTATCTAAGATGGCCCACTTCTTGCCATTGAAGAATACCCCGTCAGCATCCGAAACTGCACGAGTTTTTATTCAGGAAGTTGTAAGACTACATGGAGTCCCAGAAGACATTGTATCTGACCGAGGGGTTCAATTTACGTCTAAATTTTGGAGAGCCCTATGCAAGGCATTGGATATCAAGTTATCCCTCTCCTCCGCATTCCACCCGCAGACCAACGGACAAACAGAGAGGACTAACCAGACCCTGGAGCAATACCTGCGTTGTTACACATCCTTCCTACAGGATAACTGGCTATCGCTCTTACCCCTGGCAGAATTTGCCTATAATAACACTAACCATTCAGCAACGGGGCAATCCCCGTTTTTTTCGAACTACGGATTTCATCCTGTCTTTCTCCCTGATCTGGTCTCGGAATGCCCAGTCCCAGCAACACAAGACGCACTTGCATTTTTCTCCTCCAACAACAAACTACTGCAGGAGGCCATCGCTAGGGCCCAGGAGGATAACAAGAAGGCGTTTGATAAGAAACGAAGGGGGGACCTGGTGCTGCAGCCTGGGGATAAGGTCTGGTTGGCAACGACAAATGTGAAAATGTTGTGTCCGTCAAGAAAATTGGGACCGAAGTTTGTAGGCCCTTTCTGTGTGAAGCGAATGTTCAACGAAGTGGCATATGAGCTCATCCTCCCTGAGACATTCGAGATCCATCCAGTGTTCCACGTATCCCTGCTGAAACCAGTTGTCCCTGACCCTTTTCCAGATCGAGAGTCCAGACCTCCGGAGGCCATAACTATCGAAGAGCAAGAGGAATTTGAGGTAGAAGCAATCCTGAAGTGCCGAAGGAGGGGAGGTCAGACCCAGTTCCTAATTAAATGGAAGGGTTATGGTCCAGAGGACAACTCCTGGGAACCTACCCAACATGTCCATGCACCTAGGCTTGTCCGGGAGTTTCTTTGTGATCACCCGTGGTGGAGAGATCGGGTGGGCACCCGGAGGTTGCCCGTAGGGGGGGGGGGGCAATGTCAGGGATCCCCGCGGCACTGGTCCCAGCGCAGGCGCAGTGCGCCGCTCTCTGCAGGGACGCGGGCACCAGTTCCTGGCTGACCACGGCATTCAGGCTTGCGCATGCGCAGTAGGAACCGCGGTCGCGCGCCGGGCACCAATGACAGCGCAGGGCGCGATATTTAAACGGCCCTGAGCTGTCATTCAGTGCCTTCTGGTCTCTTCTGCATACCTGTACCTGTGATCCTGTTTTCTGTAAGTTGCTGACCCGGATTGGACCTGACCCTTGCTGTATTCTCCCACCCTGACCCCTGGCTTGCCTGACCTCTCTCCTGGATGCCCCTTATTAGATCTGACCTCCTCTTGCTGACCTGGCGTGTGACCCGACTATTCTCTGCCCGCTGCTTTGTACCGCACCGACCCCACTGTTACCGACCCGGCTCGTCTGACTTTGCATTTGCTCATCCATCCATCCATCTCACCGGGGTCTCCCGACCTCCTCACATCAGGCTCTTTCCCGTGGGAGCCCCTGGCGAATACCCCTACCACTGACAGGCATACTCAGGAGCCACGACCTGGTCTCAGGGTACTCCAAGTCCATCCCCACCATCAGGGGCTCTGGTGAACAAGTACTCTGGGGCTTAGATTCCGTGCTCTGGGAACGCCTAATCAGTGGAGTGCTAGTGGTACCGCCAGGCGGTCCCTTACACCCCCCTTCCTGACCAGGCCATTTTTTGTGTTACGGCACTGCGTTACTTTAACTGACAATTGCGCGGTCATGCAATGCTGCACACAAATTAAATTTAAGTCCTTTTTTTCCCACAAATTGAGCTTTCCTTTGGTGGTATTTGATCACCTGTGCGGTTTTTATTTTTTCGCTATAAAAAAAATACAGAAAATTTTGAGAAAAAAAACAATATTTTTAACTTTTTGCTATTAAACATGTCCAGTAAAAAATTTTAAAAATCTAATTTTGCCATAAATTTAGGACAAAATGTATTCTGTTACATGTCTTTGTTAAAAAAAATCCCAATACGTGTAAATTAATTGGTTTACCTGAAATTTATAGCGTTTACAAATGACGGAAATATATACAGGGATTTTTTCTTTTAATTTTTAGTAGTAAAGGTAGCGATCGGCGAATAATAGCAGGACAGTGGCAGGCATTCTGACACTGGGGTGAACTGACTTGGTGTCACTGACATCCCCAGTGACACCAATACAGTGATCAGTGCTAAAAAAAAAAAAGCAATGACACTGTACTAATGGCACTGGGTAGGAAGGGGTTAACGTGTGGCGATCAAAGGGTTAACTGTGTGTTGTTTTACTCTGTGCTGTGTCTGTATGCTTCACTGTAAGCACACTGCTGTGGATGGCTGCTAATGTTGCTGCAAACTCTATGATGGATGTGTTCGTTTTTGAAGCCTTATAATGGCCTGTTTCACTTGCATGGACAGCTCCTTTGAAAGCATGATGTAGGTTCACAGCAATAGACTCCAAATGCAAATACCACACTTAGAATCAACTCCAGATCTTTTACTTGCTTAAATGATGAAGAAATAATGAAGGAGTAGCCCACACCTGGCCATGAAACAGCTTTTGATTCCATTCTCCTATTACTTTTGGTCCCTTGAAAAAGGGGGGATGGCTACTTTTAAGAGCTATACGGTAATTCCTAAACCCTTCCTCCAATTTGGATGTACATACCCTCAAATTAAACCTGAGAGTGTACATTTTCAGCCCATATCCATTATAGAACTATAGCTTGAATATGTTTTGGTAAATACCTGAAAAATCTAAAATTGTGCCTGTTTCCAAATATATATGGACCTAACTGTATATTCACTGCAGATTATTTCTGTTTGCAATTGTTTAGCACAACACAGTTATATTTTAATTGTATACATTAGAAGGGATATCTTCTTGTTTGTGTTTGCTGCTATTATTTTTTGTTTTACTGTACTTGATATTTGTGCACAGTTTTCACTAAGAAAGTGACATATTTCAAACATTTATCTACATGTAGAATAGCTATTGTTGCCCATAGCAACCAAATAATTTATTCAATAGACAATCTAATTGGTTACAATTATCAAAATTAAAAAAATTATTTTCACATACAGGATGTCCAATATATATGTCCAATATATTCAGATATTGGAGTCCATAATCTAGCATGCCTAGCGCTGTGACTCCTGATAATGTATATCAACAGCATATGAATTACTAAAATATAACAATGCCCTATGTGTCAGCAGTTTCCTACCCCTTGGTCCTGGTGGGCCTGAAGTCCCAGGGTTCCCTGGAGGTCCATCAAGTCCTTTAGACCCTGGAAGACCAGGAGAACCTAAACAAAAACAAAAAACAAACAATAGTGATGACAAGCTATTAGTTTAGTAGGTTTTATGCAAGAACTGTGCCAACATTTGATCATATAAAGCTGAACCTGTGTAATTCTTGCCCACCAAAATAATGAACACTACATGCCTTCATCGCACTTTCATTTGAAGGTATGGGAACTTTTGGAGATGAATCTGTTCATTTCAGTTATATTATAGATAAGATGATTCATATTAGAAATCTGAGTTCTGTTTGGTCTTCTGCAATTATATGGTTGTTAAACTCTTAATTGTATTCCAAGATAATTTTGATTTGCATAAAGAAGTAGATTCTCATATAAAGTGTCCAGCAAATGGATTTTAAACATGGCCAAAAGATCCATGTTTTAGGCCCCCAAAAAGTTTATTAGGGTAATATAAATCTGTCAAATCCGTTTCAAATTACTGTAAAACAACCACAACTTTACAATTCTTGGTGATAGATATGCTTTTCAGCAGACCTCAGAGAACTCATGCTGCTAAAAAAAAATTATTAACTAATCATAAAACATAAGGAATGCTGCGCTACATTCAAATCAAACAAAATGTGAAAGTGGGATCCCAAAATATTAAATAAAAAAATGTGACAATGTTATCAAAACAGGTCTATACGTGCTTACTGATAATAACATAAATCAATTAAATAGCTCAAAAACGTGAGAACACAAAAAACAATATCTATATATATGTGCATAAACCAAAAAAACACACATATATAATGTAATCACACGTGCCTATTGTGAAGTGAAAAATAACCATAATAATGGTACACACAAACTTATATCTCAAAGTCCAAAATATAAATATTGTTGGTGAACCAAACAGTAAACGGTGCTTCCAAATTGTACTGTTAGTGACCACAGGTGAAAACTCGTGCAGGTTTCTGGGTGTATACAGATCTGCGAATCCAACCACCATCTGAATTCATCAGGGCTCTAATGAAGTCACATGACACTGTGACGCAACGCGTCGGCTTAACGCGGTGACGTATTTCCGGCGTGGCGGCCATCTTGGTACACCTGTGCATGCAGCTGTACACCCAACAGATATATCCTCATCTGAAAGCATGAGGTTTGTTCTTGGACTGGCTGCTACGTAAGTTTCAATGTAAATATGCTACATGTTCCTATGGTATAATTAAATATACTACACTATGGGAGGATTCCTTTGTCTCATTTTGAGAGATTGATATTACAACTTTTCCTGGAGAAGAGCCATAGTGGGAATATTATACTCTGAGAAAACTGTCTTTGGAGTGTTTTGATGCCTGGAGGATCTGTGAGAGGGATCCACTACTGCTCTTTGATCCGCAAGGGTCGAAGGGATAAGGTGAGAGGCTAATTCAGATGGTGGTTGGATTCGCAGATCTGTATACACCCAGAAACCTGCACGAGTTTTCACCTGTGGTCACTAACAGTACAATTTGGAAGCACCGTTTACTGTTTGGTTCACCAACAATATTTATATTTTGGACTTTGAGATATAAGTTTGTGTGTACCAATATTATGGTTATTTTTCACTTCACAATAGGCACGTGTGATTACATTATATATGTGTGTTTTTTTGGTTTATGCACATATATATAGATATTGTTTTTTGTGTTCTCACGTTTTTGAGCTATTTAATTGATTTATGTTATTATCAGTAAGCACGTATAGACCTGTTTTGATAACATTGTCACATTTTTTTATTTAATATTTTGGGATCCCACATTCACATTTTGTTTGATTTGAATGTAGCGCAGCATTCCTTATGTTTTATATTTACTTAATCACTGGTATATGATTCAATGCTAGCAGCTCTCTTTGGGATTTATACACATATTTAATTGATTTATTTAATTTTTTAAATATACACTTGGAGCGCAGGAGGGTCACACCATCACTATTAACTAATCATATTATCCCAATATGAGCTAGGGATCTTAAGTTGTAAGGTCATTGAGGGCAGAGAGTAAGTTGAATGTACAATATACAGTATATACATACATATGTAATATGCTGTGTAAATTGTCAGAGCTATATAAATACCAATAACAAATAAATAATTTTAAACACGTGAAAATTGTTTAAACTGTGAAAATTGTTTAAAATTTTAAACACGTGAAAACACGTATTTAAATAAGTGTTAATTTACCTGAAAATCCTGGGGAACCTGGATCTCCTTTAGGGCCTGAGCCACCTGGTAGTCCCGGTAATCCAGGGCTTCCTGCTTCTCCTTTACTTCCAGGATTGCCAGGAAAACCTGCTGGCCCAGGTTCACCCTTTAAAGACAAATGATAATAGTCAATATATTTAACATTAGCAAAAATGAGCAAAGGAATTGAAGGAGGGGACTTAGGTTTCTTTGTAACCCAGACCCTTTAAGACAGCTTTGGATTGTTCAATTACCGTTAAGATAATCAGCTGAATTTTATATATAGAAGCTACATAATAATGAAGCTCTGCATTTATTAATACATTATTAAGTGTATTTTTAAAGCAGTGTAAGCACCTCTATTTGACTTGGTATCAGCCTCAGTCACTGTGCCGCACAACTCAGACAGGTAAAGTGGGAAGCAGCACAAGGAGCGAGTCAGCTGTGCTTCAATGCTCTTGCGCTAGCAAGGAACATGCTAATAGGAGGAGAGTGCCGAATTGCAGACAAATAACCTAATTAGTCTGCTTCTTTTCCTTTTATTGCCCATTAACTGGCATTGGAAGTGACAAAAACCATAAGTGTTGCTTAACTGCAGCAGAAAAATATCAGATCATTTTTTAGGCCTGCAATGGGAGGCCAAAAATCAGCTTGCCTGTTGGCATTGAAATGGAACTTTTAACTTAACCTAAGCATGATTAACATATTACAGTATTTTGTATATAAAAAGGCAGCACTAAATGAATACCTTCTGTCCTGGTAAGCCAGGGGTTCCAAAGCCTGAAAGTGCTGGTTCACCTTTTTCACCTTTAGCTCCACTAAATCCTGGAGATCCCGGCGATCCAGGACGCCCTGACTGTCCAGGAAAGCCCTTTTCACCTGAAGGTCCTGTAATGCAAAAGTTGCATGAAGCAGTGTTTAATATCACAGTAACAGGTAATGAAACACATGTTCAAGTATCCAGTGACTGAAACAAAGAATTTGTAAGCTAAGATATAGCTGTAACAATGCTACAGCGTAACTACCGTACTTCTTATTAACAATATATAAAAGATGAAACTGACTTTGCTTTAATATTAGATTTGTTAACTTATATTTTTGTCCGATGTTCTTTATTTTGTTCAAATACCTAACTCTATTAGTAATCCTAATGCAAGGCATGAAGAAAGAATAGTACTGTAGAAATAATTAAATACTTATTTTTCCAGGAGAAAACCCTGCTCCAGGTGCTTCAGTGCAATGTTATCTCTGCTAAAGTAGCATAGATCAAACCATCCTCCTTAGAAGAGATTTTGTGACCCAATGCATAGTTGGGCACTGAAGGAAGCCTAGAGCATCTCTTTTCCCAAGAAAAAGTAAGAAGTTCAGCCCTTTTAAAACAATATATTTATTAATTCCAGCATTTTTGTGAATATATCTTGAAGCTCTGCATTACAATACACATACATCAAAATACACCTACCAGGAAGTCCCATCTCTCCCATGTTCCCTTTTGGTCCAGAAGACCCAGGTAATCCAGGTTGCCCAGGAAAGCCAGCATCTCCTTTAGACCCTTTGAATATAAAAGACATATTTTATTAAAATTACATTTCTGCTCAATATTTCTAAACATACAACTATGGATTCATGCTAATTTGTGTTGTGCCATAATTAGGGCAGTTTTTTATACCACATAGGACCCATGAGGCATTGTGGGATTCCAAGATGGAGTCATTGGATGCACAGTAGCAAGTAACAACTATTTACTTAGATCATGTGGATGCATGAATTGTGCACCACATTCCAAAACACTGTATAATAATTAATAATTTGTAGCTTTGCAACCATTATCTTTTTCCTAGTAGGTTCCTCCACAATGTCTAGCAGAGTCTGTTGGAAGATTGCATGAATAGTGAGCCTCTTATAACAAGACCTGGTGTTCATATTCAGAATAATAATCAGGCAATGCAGATCCTTACAAAAGGCGATAAGCCTATGAATGAACCTGTATAGAAAAACAATTTCACTGTGCCTGTTGGCCTCAGGCTGACTTGTATCTGATACCAATGAGGAAAAAATATTCAGAGATACATACACCTTCAAATTAAAACACTCTGCTTTTTGCATAAAAAAAGTCAATAGGTCCCTATACACCAGATGTAATAAAATGCAGCTACTCACTGGCTGGCCTGTATAGTGCAGAGAAGAGCCAAGCTAAAAACAGGGACCAGTCACAAAAAATAATGGAACACTACCTGCCATATACAGCTGAAGCTACACCGAAAAAGTCTGCACATTGGATATGAATTGAATGAGTTGTCAAGATTTGTCCTCATAATATACATTTTTGGTAAATTTAAAGGAGATTGAATAGAGTTTGTGTACAATGTGTACGGTCATCCTGATGCTTGAACCCTGTGGCCTCAATAAAGGTTGAAAACACAAGTCTTTATTAGCAGCAGCTGACAACATCTGAAGCATTGCAGTCTTGCAAACAGAGGCTTGATGGACAGGAACATTTAATTTTTATTTCAAGTATATTTAAAGTCAGACAACCTGCAGCCAGGAAGATTTATACCACATTCTGTACACTGTTGTGACCAAAAAGAGTAAAACATGTAATGAGCTTCTGTATTGCTTCAATCTGTACACATTTGTTGTTTTACTATTTTAATAAATCAAAAAAGGTTTCCAGAGTAGAGACAACAATAGAGACAACAAAGCAACTTGCTTTGCAGCTCCCCATGTTTGATAGAAACTTTGGATTCAGCTGTCTGATAAGGGATGAGTCACTACTGTTCTGACTCAATAAATCATATCTATGGTCAAAATGTAAAATCATGTATTAATTTTCAAATTGAATTTCAATTATTTCTAAACTGCTACTATTAATCTGAACAATCTTGAAGTTTGCAGACTTACTTTGTGAAGATCCACACACATTTAATTTCTTGAATTCTGTAAAACATATTCACTATGGCGAGGGGATTTGATGCTTTCAGTTGCCATTGTGCTCTGCTGGGCTTTTGGTGTTTCCCTGCACCTTTAAGCAGGAGAAAGCTCCCTCCAGACGTAGCTGCTCCTAATTTATCCATTGATATACAGTTAGGTCCATATATATTTGGACACAGGCACAATGTTCATACTTTTGGCTCTGTATGCCACCAGAATACATTAAAATGAAACAATCCAAATGAATGTGAAGTGCAGACTTTCAGCTTTAATTCAAGGGGTATAAACTGTAGGAACTGCAAATATTTTTATACATAGTCTCTCCATTTACAGAGGCTCAAATGTTATTGGACAAATGAATATAATCATGAATAAAATGTTAATTTTTAATATTTTGTTGAGAATCGTTTACTGGCAATGACTGCCTGAAGTCTGGAACCCATGAACATTACCAAAGACTGGGTTTCCTCCTTTCTGATGCTTTGCCAGGCTCAAACTGCAGCTGTCTTCAGTTTTTCTTCGTTTGTGGGTCTTTCTGCCTTTAGTTTTGCCTTCAGTAAGTGAAATGCATGCTCAATTGAGTTGAGATCAGGTGATTGACTCAGCCTTTGCAGAATATTCCACTTCTTTTCCTTCAAAATCTTCTGAGTTGCTTTTGCAGTGTATTTTGGATCATTGTCCATCTGTACTGTGAAGCGCCGTCCAATCAACTTTGCTGCATTTGGATGAATCTGGGCTGACAGTATATTTCTAAACACTGCAGAATTCATCTGGCTGTTTCTGTCTTCTGTCAAATCATCAATAAACACCAATGACCCAGTGCCACTGGAAGCCATGCATGCCATCACACTGCCTCCACCATGTTTTAAAAATGACGTTGTGTGCTTTGGATCACGAGCTGTTCCAAGCCTTCTCCACACTTTTTTCTTCTCATAATTCTGGTACAGATTAATCTTAGTTTCATCCGTCCAAAGAATACTTTTACAGAACTGGTCTGCCTTTTTTAGATTTTTTTTGGCAACGACTAATCTGGCTTTTCTATTCTTCAGGCTTATGAATGGTTTGCACATTGTGGTGAACCCTCTGTATTTGCGCTCGTGAAGTCTTCTCTTGATTGTAGACTTTGACAATGATACACCCATCTCCTGTAGAGTGTCCTTCACTTGTCTGGATGTTGTCAATGGGTTTTTCTTTACCATAGAGGGGATCCTGCAGTCATCCACCACTGTTGAACTTCCATGCCTTTTTATGTTGCTGAGTTCACCAGTGCGTTGTTCTTTCCTCAGAATGTACCAAACTGTTGATTTGGCCACTCTTAATGTTGCTGCTATCTCTCTGATGGATTTGTTTCATTTTTGAAGCCTTATAATGGCCTGTTTCACTTTCATGGACAGCTCCTTCACAGCACTAGATTCCAAATGCAAATACCACACTTAGAATCAACTCCAGACCTTTTACCTGCTTAACTTAACTGATGAAGAAATAACGGAGGAGTAGCCCACACCTGGCCATGAAACAGCATTTGATTCACTTGTCTAAAAATCTAAAATTGTGCCTATGTCCAAATATATATGGACCTAACTGTATATGTTACAACATGGAAACTCTTAACTCTTATAGATTAGACTTAGGATCATACTATAAATGCTGCCTTGACAAGGCAGTGTGGCTTCCACATATAATATGTGCAAATGTTGTGCAACTAAAACTTCTGTTTTAAAGTTGCTAGACATTGTCATTTTTTGTTTCTGCTGGCTTGCTGGTAAGCGTGCTATGAAATATATTTTGTTGCAGGGCCGGATCTAGCCTGTCTGCTGTGGGGGTGCAGTAAAAAATGTCAGGGGGGCAGAGGATGCGAGGTCAGCAGGGCAGAGGATAGGGTCAGTAGTTTGTAGGGGAGTGTACAGGTGGTTATCAAAGCAGAGTATAGGAGGCAGCAGGGCAGTGTGCAGTGGGTCAGAAGGGCAGAGGATGAGATGTAGGGCAATGTACAAGAGTCAGTAGGACAGAGTACAGGCGGTCAGTAAGGCAGAGGATAGGGGTCAGCGGGGTAGAAAACAGGGGTCAGTAGGACAGAGGACAAGGGTCAGCAGGACAGAGTACAGGTAAGAGAACAGGGAAAGGCAGAAAGGAAGAACATGAGCACGTCTGGCGGAGCACTCAACAGAGCTCCTCCTTCCCTACACTGCTCGCCGCCTGGGCACTCAGCAGATCTCCTCCATAAACACCACACAGACTGATCTGCATCATGTGTAGCTTGCTACTACAGCTACACTGCCATTCTAATCATGGAATTTCACAGGTTAGAACTGTAATATAGCCGCCAGCTATACATTGTGTAGATGGTGGCTGTGTCTGTAAAGGTTATCTAGCGCTTACGGGGAAGATGACAAACTGCGCCCCCCATGTGTGAACATCATGTCTCAGCATGAAAAAACAACACTTATCAGCACGCTCACCCCCTAAGCAAACATCACCTCTGCAAGCTATAATTCTCCCCAAACAAAAATGCAAAAATTCCTCCTCTTCCCCTTCTATATCCCTCCCTCAGCACAAATCTTTGCCCTCCCATCCCACCTCTTAGCTCAAATCCCACCAATTTCCCCCCAGCACTACTCAACCCCACCCCACAAAAATCACCCCCCCCCCCCACACACACACAGCCTCTTTCTCCTCAAATTTCTCATCCTAGCACAAATCCTTACCCGCAAATCCCTCTGCCCAGTACAAATCCTCCCGCCCAAATTCCCCCTCCTAGCATTAATCTCCCCCTCCTAGCTCAAATCCCCCTTTAGCCCAAATCCCCCACCCCTTCCTAGCTTATCCCCCCCAATCTCCCTCTTAAACCAATTCCTCCTCATCCCCCCTTCCAGCAGAAATCCTTACCCCCAAATCAATTTCCCTCCCAGTACAATTCCTCTCTCAAAATCTCCCCTGCCAGCACAAATCCTCTCCCACATACCCCCCCCCAGCATAAATCCCCCCAATCCCTCCTCTTAGCACAAATTCCCCCTCTTAGCCCCAATCCCCCCACACCTTCCTAGCTCAACTCCTCCATTCCCCCTCTTACACCAATTCCCCCTCATCCCCCCTCCCAGCAAAAAATCCTCACAGCCAAATCAATCAACCTCACAGCACAAGTTCTCTCTAAAAATCCCCCCTCCCAGAACAAATCTTCTCCCACAAATCCCCCCTCCTAGCATAAATGCCTCCTCCTAGCACAGTGGTTCTTAACCTTGTTGGAGGTACTGAACCCCACCAGTTTCATATGCGCATTCACCGAACCCTTCTTAATTGGAAAAATAAAATATGATTTTTAAAATTCAAAACATAGGTATATATTTAGGTATATATTTATACATAGGTGCACAAAATGAACAAAACCATTAAGAACAAAGAACAAAACCATTAAAACATGATTTTCACACAAAAACAAAAACATAATAATGTATATTTACTGCACGAATCATATGAGTCGGGTGTGGGTCTTCACCTCCGCCGAACCCGCGAGACTGACTCACCGAACCCCTGGGGTTTGATCGAACCCAGGTTAAGAACCACTGTCCTAGCACAAATCCCCCTCCTAACAGAACCCCCCCCATAACCCCTTATAGCACAAATCTTTCCCTCCTAACACAAATTCCCCCTCCAAGCTCACATACCCCTCTTAGCCCAAATTCCCCCACAGTCCCTGTTCGTCCAAATCCCCCTCCCCCTCCCCCCAATCTCCCCTTCTAGCATAACCCCCCCATTGTATACAATTCCCCTGCCATGAGGTCCACTCCCCAACCCTCCAGGAGCTGTGAGGAGATGTGAGCTATGCTATGCTCTCCCGCCCGGTCATTAGAGAGCTCCTCTATACAGCAGATGAGAAGGGATCACTATTAAATTGGATAGTGCACACACTCTTACTTTACCTGCAAACTATCTCCCAGCAGCAGAACATGGGGGTAGGGGGCGGGTACAGTCAGTGTACAGCCTGATGTATAAGCGACCCCTTCTCTTCTACTGTCTTAGGACAGGAGCGAGAGCATAGCACAGCTCGCACCTCCTCCCTGCTTTCTGCTTCTGTCATTTTTCCTGTAACCTTCAGTGCTCTTTCAACAGAGCTGATTTAAAAAGTAAATTAGAACCCCACCAGGGATGGAAGGAAAACTACAAAATTGCATGAATTTTTATTTACTTTATATCCCTTTCTTGAAGTTCATTAAGGGACACTCCCATTATACTTTAATTTGTGCCAAAGTTACGTAGCAAGAGTGATCATAAGAAGGAGGGACCTTTGTCTTTAAATGAACTCCAAGAAAATTATTTTACGGTAAGTCAAAATTCCTGTTTTATTTATCATTCGATGGGTCAGAAGGAGGGTTCAGGAAGGTCTGAACACCCACCTGGAAATACAGAGAATGTGTGAACAAAAGACCATATGGCAGCCTTGTAAATCTGGGAAACTGGTGGTTGATGCTCAGGGTTGCCCACCATCAGTTAATTCAAATATTTAATTCAGTCCATGATTTTTACTTTTATTCATGAATGGCTGTGATGAAAATAAGTGTTCGTATATACACTGACTCTGTACTGCCAGCAGATGCAGCAACACATATCAGGAAAGAAGGCGTCAGCCTGCACTGTGTAGCGCCACCGATAATGAACATGAGGGAGGCAACTATAGCTACAGTTCTTCCACCTCCTCTGCTCACTCACCCAATGGTAGCTGTAACCCTGCCCCTCCTAAGACGACCATCGACTAAAAAGAAGAAGATGCTGAATCAAAGTGGGCAAGAAAGGAGGACACAGTACAGTAGGGACTTAGAAGAAGTCTGATGTCTGCATCTCTGTCCTTCCCTGCATGGAGCTAGGGTTAAGAAGTTTCAAGCTTCTGGTAGAAAGCATGCACTCTCTGCTTTGACTGGATGCAGAACTTTGGAATGGAAAGCATGCATACTTGCACAATGTAAAATGTTTTGGGGGTCATGTTCCCTGCCCATACTGATTACACCTGGGCTGAGAGACTAGCTAGTGCACAAGGCATTCCTTTCTCTGATTAGCTGAATCCCTGGTCCCCAGACTTCCCATTCTAACAGAAGACATTGCACTTTCATATTTCTGCTCCCAGTCTTTATTTCAGTGATTCTGACCCCCCCCCCCAACTCTATCCATTCTCTCCTCACTTTGCTTTCATTTCTCCCCTCTTGCTAATTCTTTTCTCCTTTTCTTGCTCTTTCTCCCCCTCTCACTCCTATTGATCTTTCTCTCTGCCTCTCTCTCGCCATTCTCACTCTCTCTATCCCTCTCTTGCACTTCCTCTTCCCCTCTGGCTTTCTTTCCCTCACTATGCTCACTGTATGTTCCATGTCTGTACATTTTTCTGGGGCTTGAATTTCTTTTGGCATTTCTTTTTGTTAGAGCAAAAAAGGTACTCTTTCCTTCACAGTGGCATCTTCGATAAAGTTGTCCAGGGAGGCACCAAAGATATGTCCTCCATCAAAGGGCATACGCAGTAAACTTTTTTTGCATTCTTGTTCTTCATAATAACATTTTAGCCAAAGTATCCCCCATATATGCACAGACAGGGGACTCATCCTGGATATAAGACATAATCTTGTCAACACTGTACAGTAGGGTAGCAGGAATGAGTTCTATTTGTTTAAAACTGAATGGTCATTTAGGGTTTAATTGGGTACATTAGTCATATGCTAGTCAGTACCCTCAATATTTGGCAAAAGGACATTACAGCAAAGACAGGTTGCAAGGTAGGGCCTGTCAGGGGGAACTAAAGACTTGGAAAGAGTTTCTAGTCTTTTGTCTAAGTGGTCTTTAAATACTAGAATGTCCTAAACGGAATGATCAGTCTACAATGGAAGCACTTCTTCTACAGGGTATTGCTCAGAAAATTGCTTTGGAGGCAAAGATGGCCTAGCAGGAATGGACCAGTTGTTATAAAAAACCCTGAAAGAGAAGGTGTATAATTACACTTCTGACCGCTCTGTTCTGAGTCAGCTACCATGGTAGTCATTGTGCACTATAAAGCTTGACATATCCACAGAAAATTCCTCTCTGGATAATGCACAGGAGGGAGCCATGCCAGTTGGAATTGGAAGAAAGTGTGTGGACTCAAGCAGGGAATGACAATCTAGACTGTTGGCATCAAGTCCTTGAGAAGAGACACTACAAGTTGTCATGGTACTGTTAGTGGATCGTGACCTGAACAGGCTAGAAGGACTGCTTCCTTTGCACTTATGATTTTCAATACTGCTTAGCATGTAGAAGTGAGAATTTGCCAGAAGAGTACTCACAATTCTGCTTGACAAAGGCACAGTAGACAGCAGTGATGAGCCGACTGTGAAAATAGTAGGAGACCAAGTAGTACATTGCCAGACATGTGCTGCATGTGTTAAAAATGTTGCTGCACCTCTACACACTAAGTGGTGATGACATATACAAGTGTAGCAGCAAAGAATCATCAGAACTTTAGCCCCTTACAGGAATACAACAGGAGTGGTGATCTGGAGAGAACCCTGCAGAAAACAGCAGCAAGATAGCAGAAAGTACCAGTGCAAGACCCAGTAAGATAGGTCTCAACCCAGACAGTGTTCATTCCTTCAATGGACATACTCCCAAGGGAGTGCTGAGGGACAGGATTACGCCAGTGGGTTATCCTTCCCTGGACCTCTAAAATGCTAAGCAACATTAGATGCCTGGAAAGAGCAACAAGCAGAGTCCATCTCGAAAGGCCACTCTACCAGCAGTTCTAGCATCTTCATCATAGCTAGGTCTGGATACAGCCACCAAGGCAGCACCTAGGATCAGCGGATCTGGAAAACTGCAAAATGAGCTCTCAGGGCTCTGCAAAAAAAGTATCTTGATCATAATGAAAATACCTTGACAAAAAATATCAAGAAAAATGGTTTCCCTGAAACATGATGGGAGTGTGAGGGGTCATACTGGCTGGTCAACATTTTTTTTTTGTTGCCATCTTCTTCTGAAGGTGGCAGTATAAACCAGTAATCTCAGAATTCCATCTGACCCTGTGTCCCTTGATGAGCAATAAAGAAGTTAAAGTGACATTAAAGCTTCAGGTTTTTTTAAAATTAAAATAACAAATATATCATACTTACCTGCTCTGTGCAATGGTTTTGCACAGAGCAGCCCCAATCCTCCTCTTCTCGGGTCCCCAGCTGGGACTCCGGGCTCCTCTCCCCACTGAGTGCCTACCATAGGAAGCTGTTTCCTGTGGTCGTCACTTGTGCAGGCTCGCTCCCAAGCTGAGCTGCTTGTGTCTATTCAGACACACAGTCCAGCGCAGCACGGCCCCGCCCCCACTCTCTGCTCACTGGTTTTGATTGACAGCAGCCAGGCCTGTGTGAGCCGAGGGAAGCTAGACCAAGATCGGGCTCAGGTATATATTTAGGACTAGCTGCGGAGGAAGCGACTCTTAAAAGGTTTTTTACTTTGATGCAGAGAATGCATTAACGTGTTACTAAACCCATGACCCTGCATTCGCTATATCTGGTCTCCCACAGATACAACATGGAAATGCAATTATTTTAGTAAATATCAACTGCTAAATACATTTTCTCATCAGCAGTATATAGCAGTCTTGTGACTTCTTTCAGCATCCAGCTGAGCTCTGGTTAAGCTTGTAGGAGGAGTTTTCATTCTCCTCTGACTGTCATAGGAGGCTACATAACCCCTGACCCTCTGTCTGGACATTGCTGATTGGCCCTGTGCTGATCAGATGCACCCTTCCAAAGAAAAAAAAACTCTTTAGCCATACACATTAAACTGAGCATGTGCAAAGTGACTCCTAGAGCTCTGTACTATCAGCCGATGGATTGGGAACAGTAGAATGGGAGGATCAGCCTTTTTTACACATGGTGGAGGATTAACCCCTTAGGTTCCACAGTGAGTATAACAAGCATGATTTACTGCATATACAGACTGATTTTACTGTTGTGGGTTTAGTAAAACTTTAGGGTGAAAAAAACTTTTACCTTTACAACCACTGCAATATTACTTTTTTGCCCCACTAACAAAAAGATACTAGTGAACAAATAAAAGATATATACATTCCTTTTAAGAAAAGAATAAGATACCAACCAGATAAACCTGGAGGCCCTGGGGGTCCACTCTGACCTGGTGTTCCTGGATTACCAGGCATACCACTGTAGCCTTTTTCTCCATTTAATCCAGGTGCACCTTAAAAAATAACAGAAACTTTAACATTATCTATGTCATCAAAGTAGGGGCTACATCAGAAATGTACAGTAAAATATTAACCTTTTCCAACAATTCATATATTTTACTTGATCACAATAACATATACAGTATATCTAAAAATTAAAAAGAATATAATGATAACATCTAGAATTACCATCTTTCCCAGGCTCTCCTTTACTTCCTTTACTTCCAAGACCTCCTCCAATAACATTTCCTGGTGGGCCCATAAGACCACGCTCTCCCTTGTCACCCTTAAACCCAGGATTGCCATTTAAGCCAGGCTGCCCAGGAAATCCATCAAGACCTGAGAAAGGAAAAGGTATACCATTGCTGGGGTTACACTAATGCATATTTGTGTCTAAAAGATTATTTACACACAGTGAGATTTAGCTGTGTATGGCATTTCAAGAGACCTTAGTTTTCTCTAGTGCAGTAGAGAGTAACATTTATAGGTATTGCCCTCCCAAAGCTGATTTATCTGTTGCTCTACTTACTTATCCTATCAGCAAATTCCTTGTTAGATAATGAGCACTGTACACACTCATTTGGTCCTTGAGGTGTTTCTTAAATTAAGGACAAATGAAGGTACTTACACTGCCTGAACTTATAAAATACATTTCATGATATAACAATGAAAGCAGAGCTGCAATATTGTTGTCCTTTATATCTGCCTAGAGTTCAGCTTTAACTATAAAATTCAGCCCATTTCATATAGCCAATGCTGTTTCTTAGATGCAAACTAACTCATCACAGTTTCCAAACAGCCCTTGAACTTCAAGTAGAACCTATTGCTCTGAGGTTATAATGAGGCTTACGATACTTCTCATACACCATATAACCAATTTCGCAGACTATATTACCAAGAATGTCACCTTGCTTTTCTGAAGTGTGAGGGACAACTTGAGGATACATGATTCAGGTGTGTTTTTGAATTTTTACCAATAGAAAGCATAAAAAAGTCAGTTGGGAATTTCAGATTACATAGGCATGGCCCCAATGGTTTATTTACATCCCTGAAGTGTATTTAAAGCTAGAAGGCATACTGAAAGGCTGTTCTTGCAGGCAGTATCTCTGACTATCGCTATTACAGGAAGTGGCCACAAACAAGAGAAATAATTAGAAAAATAGACAGAAAATGTAATGAATTTGTAACCTACTACACTCAGTCAGGGGAATTCATAAAGGGTGTCTACAACAGCAAATAGGCTACACAATGGACAGAGACAGACACTCTGCCTGTTTGTAAGTGTGATTCTTGTGAGCTACTATGGTGTATTTAAATTATCTGATCAATTAAAATTAAAATATTATCTAGTGACTGAACTAATACATATATAAATTGAAGCAATGGGTCACCTGCACTATACACATACCCATACAAATGTGTCTTTATCAAATTAAAAAAACATTTTCTATTGCGCTCCACTAACAATATACACAAAAATCAATTAGTGCAAAACAATAAACTGATTACTACTATATTTCCATAACGTGATATTATCAATCACACTAGTAATGCATGCATATCTTCACATATAAAGTCCTCAAAACAATCCGTGATTCTACAGTTTCTTCTGATGTGTATGACCAAACCGTTAAGTGAGGTCATACAGGCTTGTGTCCCTTTAATTGGGCTCAGAATAGGACAAATGGCTAAATCCCTGTATCCCAGATGGATGGATGGATGAATGGAGTTTTTCTTTCTTCCAGCATGCGGTCTCGTCATTGTCAAGAGATTCTTTTCCTAAGTATGGATGGATGGAGTTATCCCTCTTCCCTCTAGGAGGTCTCTTGGCTCCTTTCAGACTTTTTCCTCCATATATGTGTGTTCCCAAAAATCAAAGCAGCTTTCATCCTCTTCCTCCCCTAGCCTCTAATTTGCATCTTTCTTAGGGGGCTAAGAAAGATGCAAATTAGAGGCTAGGTGAGGAAGAGGATGAAAGCTGCTTTGATTTTTGGGAACACACATATACGGAGGAAAAAGTCTGAAAGGAGCCAAGAGACCTCCTAGAGGGAAGAGGGATAACTCCATCCATCCATTCCCAGGAAAAGGATCTCTTGACAATGACGAGACCCCTTGCTGGTAAAAAGAAAAAACTCCATTCATCCATCCATCTGGGATAAAGGGATTTATCCATTTGTCCTATTCTGAGCCCAATTAAAGGGACACAAGCCTGTATGACCTCACTTAACGGTTTGGTCATACACATCAGAAGACACTACAGAATCACGGATTGTTTTGAGGATTCCTTTTGAGGACTTTATACAGGACATATAGTGTAAAAATCAATGATTTTATGCCCGGAACATCAAATATTTTGTCATTACTGCAAATGTAAACACTGCCATATTTAGCTAAGGAGTATTACCAATTTTCAAGACCAAGAAAGTTTAAATAATACATTCACCCAGGAATTTGTAAATATTTTTTGTATGTGTCAGGGCTTGTGTCAGCCAAATGCAGCTTACATTTTGGTGTACTCAGCCAGCTTTTGAGATTAATTTGTGGTGTTTCTGGGATCAGCTGTTTAAATAGTGATTATTTTACCTTTTGGACCTGAAAAACCAGGATTTCCTGGGTTACCGGGAGGTCCTGTTGGTCCAGGTGGTCCCATTACTCCCATTTCACCCTTTGTACCTGTGTGAAGCAAGAAACTGAAAATAAGGACATTGAAATGTTCTGAAAAGGTATACAAGAAACATGAACCGAAAAATATAGGACATGAGCATTAAACAATGACATCCAAAAATGTATTGGCTTTATATCGTAGATACTCTTTTGTTTATTTACTAGAGTAAATAAGACAATATATCACTTAAGTTGTTAGGATGTAGCCACAATATCCCATTCTCCCGGCGTATCCTCTATTTTTTAACAATTACAGTGTTTACAGTATTTTCTTTTCTTTAAAATGTATCCACTTAGAAATCCTTTCTTCATTTTTCTTTTTCAGTTTGTAAAAAAAAAATCAAATTTTCAGATAGGAGTCTAGGAGATTTGTTCAAATAATTATGTGCTCATAATTCTTCCTCTCTAATACAGAACTGCTTGTTTCCTGTCACAAAATGTATTTGATAACTATAGGAAGACATTTTAGAACCCCATGTCCTATATTAACATTTTTTTCAAGGCAGAGGTCTCATGTAGAATTTTGCTTTAAGTACTGTAGGCACGAAATATTATTTTCCTTTCATCACCTCTAGGTTTCAGACGTTCTGTGATTTCAATGCCTTATCACTGGGAAATGAGAGTATAATGTAGTATTGCCCATATAGAAAAACGGGATGCCTGTCCCAATTTGCCCAAATAAATTACCAAACAGAATGAACAGAAAACCAATAAATACCACCTAGAAGAGAGTTGGGACATCACCACAAGATGTTTTCAAATAACTTTAATACCCACAAAAGTCTCATCTGTTCCTCTCTGTGATTCATTTTACTTAGTTACTGGGGCCAGGCTATCATTTACTTCAAGGCTAAGCTTCACCAACTTCCATCCCCATTTTTAATTTTGAAAATGTCCTAATTAACCACTGGTTTAAGGGAAACATTTTTGATTGTCTATTTGTAAAGAACATAAACAAACTCTTATCTTGCTACGATGTTACAATGCTACGATTAACAGATTTCAGTAATATAAAGACACAAACATTGCTTACCTTTAGTGCCTGGTACCCCATCACGACCTTGGAATCCAGGTGGCCCTGAGGGTCCTGGAAAGCCACGTTCTCCAGGAAATCCAGGACTACCACGTTCTCCCTGTGGCCCAGGATATTCAAATCCTGGAGGACCAGTGTCTCCTTTATCACCTTGTATACCTGGTAATCCTGTACAGCAATTGGATATGTTACAAAGTGAATTCATAAAGAAGGGGACAAAGCAAATAATATATGTTTATAAACAGGTTCATGTTTTAAAACAATATTTCCTGAAATTTAGAACGTTTCAAAAATCACAATAAACTTCAAACTATCAGTCCTTTTGGCTTACATACTAAATATCAAATTCTCCACTTACAAATACTTCTAACTTAGGTAAAAAATACATAAACCACTATAAAACCTGGCTTTGGGAATCTGGCTGAAGCAAAATATTATAAAAGAGAGTATTTTTGGCAGTGACAGGAACTGTAATGAAATGCAAAATTTACCTTACTGTATCTATATTTTACTATTGTACATAACAAAACACTTTTTACACAAAATGTGCTCCTTCTATGTTCAGGGATTTTGCCAGGCCAGTAGTTCACTAGCATGTCAAGTGTAACGGAATTATTAACAAACCATAAAAATAAATATAGAAAGATCGATTGATGCTAAGCACACACATCTTCACATAAAAGACAAAGGTTTTCCAACACTAAGACTTCTCCATTTAAGTTTCCAACTCCATTCCTCACCTAACAAAGGTATTCCAGCATTAATACTTCTCCAGCTAAGTTAACAACTACATTCCCCACCTAACACCATTATAAGAGGATTTTTACTCTAGTCAAAAGAATTCCCATTTATTTTATATTCTGTATATGGAAATAAGGAGACATGAGAAAAAGCAAAGAGGACATCAGCCACAAGGACTGGCCTAAAAGTATTTCCCTTGATTAGAGGCAATTTAGGGAGGATAAAATCACTTTGTATAAATACATAAAATGCCTATATAGTTAATTTTATGAAAATTGTTAAGGTCACTGCAAATTAAGGGTTTCACCTGTGCATATGGAAAGTGTTCTTTACAGTAAGAGCTGATTCTCGATAGCAGCTAGTTCTAGCCAACATTGTAGACTGCTACAAAAGCAGGAATTTTGACTTACCTGTAAATTCCTTGTCTTGGAGTACAGTACAGGACACAAGACTTGTATTCATAGGCCATGGGTTATATGCCATTCCTCAATGAACTCAGAGAAAGGGATTTTACGGTGAGTAACAAAAAACCTGATTTTTAAATTCCTTTTCCATAGGATAAATATCAGTAAAAAGCTTAGGAGGAGTCAATCTGGATGTGTATGAGAAAAGTCCTTTTAGATTTAGCCAAGCTCTTAGTACCCATAGGGTCTGTATTGGCTGTGGAGAACAAGGCAAAGGCTAGTGCACATTGCATCAATTACTGTGTCCACAGTGGAAAGGAAGAAAAATCCAACACTAAAAAAAAAAAAAAAAAAAACCTAGGGTACCCAATCCGAAAAACTGCTAGGTAGTACAGGTGATGATAGAAGTTTCACATGAAAACAATTTCTATGGTTTAAAACAACAATACTTCTATACATACTTCTATATATATACTGGGTGGGCTTACATGAGTACAATCAAGGGGCTGCCTCATGAAAGTTTTTTCCAGTGTCCAAACGCCTGAAGATGGAAGCATAGAACCTATGATCTATGAATACAAGTCCTGTATCACGTACAGAAAAAAATAAAAATATGTTTTTTAGGGTTGTTACTACTTGCTTGTAGCCTTAGGCTACATTTTTTTGTTGATTGATTTTTTTGTACATTGATTTTACTGTGTTGTAACTATATCAGTAGAGGAGCCTTTTATGTATGTACCATGCTGTATTACCCCAGATGACTTAAAACCTACCATAATAACACCAAGATGTCCAGTAACCTGCAGGTTTCTCATTTAATTAAAAAGGGTATAGCAATTACATATAACCTGAGAATTAATATAGAGTATGATAGAGTCAATCATTTCTGTATAATCTAACTTCAGCCTGCCAACAAAATAAAGAGCAGCTGCTGATCACATGGGAGTAGCAGGAGGTGGGACTCCTTAGTGTTATCACAGAGAGATCCATTTCATAGATATTTGGCTTAATATAGTTGTACAGGCCAACGTTTTCTGTTTTGGATAGCGTAGGCAAGGGTAAAACCCCAGTCAGTATATTTTTGCTATTTTGATATATTTGCTGTCCCACTGGGGAGATTCCTTTAATTTCATTTCTTTGACACACAATATAAAGTGAGAGGAAATTCCCCCAGTTGTCACAATAACAGGTGTCTACACTGGCTAACCATCACCTCTTGTGCTGGTGACAACTGTAAAATGTTGGTTTTCCTGTCACCTTCTGTCCTGATAACAATGATCACCAGGACAAATAGGGTGAATTTCACACAGAAAGCAATAAAAACATGACAGAGGCTCTAATCCTTTCCTAATCTATCAAAAATAGAAAAACCTTTGGCCATACATGCAGTTTAAGATTTGTCAAAATTACATCAAATGTGTATCCTACCAATCTGTCCGTACTGGCCACATAAATAAGCTCAGGTATGTTATTTGGTGTTCACGCTCGCCTTGTACATGGGTTAATTGGTTGTTATTTACTAAACAGTCTTAGAAAGATATTAGACTGGAGAACCAACCACAGTACCTGGTGGACCTTGGGTCACAAATCATCAGGTTTAGGATCATCGGGAGGCGTCAAGCAGAAATGAGTTGCAAAATATGTTGTGAGGAAGTTGTTAGGTTAAGATAAAAAATTAAGCACACACATGTTACAAAAGAAAAAAGTTAATAAGAGAAAGAAAAATAACATATACCTAAAGTACATACTGTACAATCTCTTCTGATTATTTAGATAAGCAGGGCTATTTGTCCTATAGTTCAGATTTTTGCAATTCAGTTTACCATTAAAAGTATAATTTTCGATTTTTCTCTCACCACTACCACTAATACCTTTAATCTACTCTAAACAGGTAACGAGGTGTAGCTAAAGACCATAAATAATTATTATGTCACTAACACCCTCCACTTACATTATTATTGAGTTGTTCAAGACAAAATCTGTTTTATTTAGACATCTGAACCAAGTTTCCCATGAGAAGCTTTGAAAAAGAATGTCATGACTGCTATATTCCAGATATTGGTGTATCTAAAAGATGTTTTGCTAGGATATCCCATTAATCTAAATATATAACCTGAATAACTATTGACTATTTGATAGGCTCCTGTTTTGACAATTCTCTAGGACCACTATTTTCACAAAAGCAACTTGTAAAATATGTATTAAAACAGATTAAAGTGATTGTAAAGTCTTTTTTTAATAACAAACAAGTTTATGCCTGCTCTGTGGATTTGGCCATCCTGGCACCTCCTCTTCTGCAGGCTCAATCCCGAGCCTCGCTGCCTGTGTCCACAGACACAGACAGAGCAGCCCCACCTTCAGCTCCCTCCTCACTGAGTTTTGTCTGACAGCAGCAGCAGCCAATGGTTCCCACTGCTGCCTGTCAGCTCCTGGTGAAGATGGAGAGAGGAGAGAAGACTGTAGCTGGGCACAATGCTAAATCAAGTGAGGACTCAGAAAAGTATAAGGGGGGGGGGGTGAGGGGGTGCTACTGCTACCTAAACATTGTTTACCTTAATGCAAGGAATGCATTAAGGTAAAACGTGTTTAAGCTTTAGAACCACTTTAGGCCTGCAGACTTTACTAAAGAATACAGTCTATTCATGTGAAAACATGAGCCATCCACCTACACTATATTGCCAGAAGTATTGGGACACCGACCCATGAACTTTAATGGCATCCCAGTCTTTGTCCGTAGTGTTCAATTTTGAGTTGGCCCACCCTTTGCAGCTATAACAGCTTCAACTCTTCTGGGAAGGCTGTCCAAAAGGTTTAGGAGTGTGTCTATGGGAATGCTTGACCAGAAGCGCATTTGTGAGGTCAGGTACTGATGTCAGATGAGAAGGCCTGGCTCATAGTCTTTGCTCTAATTCGTTCAAAGGTGTTCTATCAGGTTGAGGTCGGGACTGTGTGCAGGCCAGTCAAGTTCCTCCACCCCAAACTCGCTCATTCATCCATCATCCATGTCTTTATGGACCTTGCTTTGTGCACTGGTGCGCAGTCATGTTGGAACAGGAACAAGCCATCCCCAAACTGTTCCCACAAAGTTGGGAGCATGACATTGCCTAAAATGTCTTGGTATGTTGACACCTTAAGAGTTCCCTTCACTGGAACTAAGGGGCCAAGCCCAACCCCTGAAAAACAACCCCACACCATAATCCCCCCTCCACCAAACCTTACACTTTGCACAATGCAGTCAGGCAAGTACTGTTCTCCTGGCAATCGCCCAACCCAGACACGATCAACGGATTGCCAGAGAAGCGTGCTTCGTCACTCCAGAGAATACGTCTCCACTGCTCTAGAGTCCAGTGGCGATGTGCTTTACACCATTGCATCTGACGCTTTGCATTGCACTTGGTGATGTAAGGCCTTGATGCAGCTGCTCGGCCATGGAAACCCATTCCATGAAGCTCTCTATGCACTGTTGTTGTGCTAATCTGAAGGCCATACGAACTTTGGAGATCTTTAGCTATTGACTCTGCAGACAGTTGACGACTTCTGCGCACTGTGAGCTTCAGCATGCGCTGACCCCAGTCTGTCATTTTACGTGGCCTACCACTTTGTGGCTGAGTTGCTGTTGTTCCCAGTTGCTTCCACTTTGTTATAATACCACTAACAGTTGACTGTGGAATATTTAGTAGCAAGGAAATTTCACAGACGGACTTGCATAAGTGGCAAACTATCACGGCCCCACACTTGAATTCACTGAGCTCCTGAGAGCGACCCATTCTTTTACAAATGTTTGTAGAAGCAGTCTGCATGCCTATCTGCTTGATTTTATACACCTGCAGCCATGGAGGTGATTGGAACACCTGAATCCAATGATTTGGAGGGGTGTCTAAATACTTTTGGCAATATAGTGTATATAAAATAATACAACTGTCTTCCAGTGCCTTCAAGTACTACAGAGGGGAACAATTCCATGAGGAAGAGGAAATTGTATGCATAAAATGGTCTATAACACTATCAATGAAAAAGAGAATATTTAAAAAGCACAGTGCTCTCTGATTTAAACAAGAATAAATATGCACATTGATAGTTTGTAAACCAATACAGATCCATGAATAAGTACAACACAAGACTACAGAAAAAGGAGAGAATGAAAAAAATTGCTACCAAACAATGACAATCGAAAAACTCTTGCCTTATTTTGGCAGTAAATATCGTCTTTGGCGTGCACTTCAGTATGTCTTTTGGGATATATTGCGATGTTAAAATTCTGTGCTTATCCTAATATTGCTTCACTCTATACTATATCAGTCTGGCCACTGCTGGTTTTATGGGGAAGGTAAGAGGGGAATGAATTTAATGATATGTGAATGGGAATTGTACAAAATATTTTCCAACATCCCCACTAATTTTATACTTTGCATCATGGCTGAACTCCAGCCAAGCAACAAAAATATACAGACACAATACATATATGGGAGGTGTTTTACCTGCCAAATGATTTGTATTTCTGCCCATTGAGTGCTGAGATCTACGCAGCACCCTCACTGTCACTGGACCGGGAAAGAGTAGCTGATGATAATGACCTCTCTGCTCTCTCCTATCACCATGTTCATTGTCAGTACATTTACACGCAGTACACATGTCTTGCCCCTCCCTCTCCCAGTCTTGCTCCCAGTCTGGGTGCTGCTGTATAAGGCATTACTACATTGCTGTGTGCCTTTTTTTCTTGCTGGAGTTAAGCTAACTGCAATCCAGCAATCAGCTAAATACGAAACCTGACCGGCAGTGGATGAACAATACCATTTACAATAATCATATCAATTAGGAAGCACTGTATACAATAGGGAGTATTGGTTGTCTATAAGTATGGGGTCTGCCTATTGAACTGTCAGTTCCCTGATTTTTTCTCACTTCTTTGTCTTTCCTTTTTTCTCTTTCTTGTTTATGGATCCATAAAGGTGTATATTAGATTGTGCGCCCCTTGAGGGTTAGGGACTGATGTGAATGTACAATATATATGTAAAGCACTGTGTAAATTGATGGCGTTTATAAGTACCTGTAATAATAATATCAATGTACTTTTTTATTGTTTGAATTGCAGAATACCGTACTTTTAAATTGCCTTTGTGTTTCTATTAAAGTGTTACATAAACTGTATTTTATCTATCTCACTTATTCAGGCTTTCACTTGTTTATAACGCTCGGAGCTGTTGGAGACAGTTGTTTCTGCCAAGAAAATAATCTACATTAAAGTGACCTTAAAGGCAATAAAAAAAATTACAATCATGTTATAGTTACCTGCTTTGTGCAGTGGTTTTGCATAGCACAGCCCCAATTTACTCAGATCCCCCGCCAGCGCTCCTGGCCCCTCCCTGCTGCCGACTGCCCCCAGAGCAAGCAACTTGTTATAGGGACATCCAAGCAGGCTCACTCCCGAGCCGCTGCTCTTCGTGTCCATTCACACACAGAGCAGGGGCCCAGCGCCACCCTGCCTCTCTCCTCACTGGCTGTGACTGACAGCAGTGGGAGACAATGGCTTCCTCTGCTGTCTCAGCCAATAAGGAGGGAGAGTCCTCTGAGAGCCCAGGCTTTTGTGCACATGCTGGATCGCGATGAGGCTCAAGTAAGTGTTAGGGGGGCTGCTGTACACAGAAGGTTTTTTACCTTCATGCATAGAATGCTTGAAGGTACAAAACCTCAAGCCTTTACAACCACTTTAAATAGATGGGTCCCTTAGATAGGACAGAGCTTAAACAGCCAAATATTCTAACTTTATAGGCTGTAATAATGTAAATCTGACACCAAATATTTCCAAGATTTTGGTCTGACTATTACAATTTTATTGTAAACCTTATCAATATTAGTTTGCTCCTATGTAGCAGTCAACATTGTATATATAGTAGGTCAATGTGAAGATAAAGGCACCTGCTGTATTTTACTAGCGTCCTGCTACCTAACATACCAACAAATGTATGATCATACATCAGATAAAAAGATATCGCCTAGGAGGACACTGTCATACATCTAGTGAATATTAGTAGTGGGTATATACAAAAAACCCAGCAATTTATAAAAACACTGACATCTCAAGGAAAAGCTGTATTCATATTTGATTTTAATGATTGTCCGATATGTCAATTAAAACCAAACAATTACGATGCATGCCCATTAAAATACATGCCTGCAAGTGTTTGATACTATTTAACATGTATGATGTTTTGGGAATTAATTGCAGTCGGACAACAAAGCATACTTAATAGTAGTGCATTTTTAAGGAACAAGCTATACAGGGTTGATTTGTTTGACATTAATTTCTTCAGATGTCAGAGGTTTTATTTTTTTTTATAAACAGTGTGCAGAACACAACACATGAATTAAATTAGTTATGTTTTAGGCATGCATAATGTTTATTATCATGCAGTTAGTTACAAACATTCACAAAGCTTGAATTAACCAGCCAGCGATTAATTATAGCAGTGTGTGTGTGAAGCAAGTGAAGCAGCTGGTGCGGCGCTCAGTGACCACATGACATGTCAGCTGTGTGTTTCATGCTAAGTAACTATAGGTGCATGTTATCAGTATTGTTGAATTCATGAATGTAGCTAACATGCACCAGGCATAATGGACTGACATAAAAGATGGTGGTACATACAAAGTGTTCCATTTTAATTCAGCAGTGGTGGATGTCTATTAACCAGCTTTCAGTGAATATTAGTATACATAACCAGTAAAATAATACACAGGTGCAAAGTTTTATTTATTCACATGGTACAGGTGTCAAGAATGCGCCCAATCACAATGATGTTTTAACCGAACCTGATAATGACATTGAATGCAGTAATTGAAGTACATGTGGACAGCTTGTACCATGTTATTTTAAATAAAGTGTTTAAAGACACTGTGACACTTAAAAATTGCTTTTTGAATCAGAACTTTCAGTGCAACACTGTCTTTTTTGTTCATTTAAGTAAATAATATTTAGCTTGGTATGAGAGGTCCATTAGTAGCAACTGTAGGCATAAAAACATTTTCAGTAAAATGTATGTGTTCATACTTTATAGATGCTATACCCACAGCTCTACTGTGTATAAGCACTGCTATCAGACTGTTAATGACAACTTTAGGCCTTCAGAAAAAATAAGGAAACCCTGACTGGGTGATTTGTTGATAGAACAGAGCTTTTTGGTAACTAAGACTCAAATTATTTTTTATTGGTAATATTCAATTCAGGAAGTTTTTTAGTAAACTGGTCATTAATGTGATATCTTCAGCAACCTGATAATGAATGTGATATCTTCTGGTCAGTATGGTGCAAGTTAATGCCAAGTGTCAAAGTCCCTTTAAACAGCATAGCCGATTACAGTCATAGTGAACAGTGCAATAAAGACAAGATATCATGTAATTCAATATAAATAAATTATAACATCTGTGGAGAAAAAAGAATGTGAAAAATCTACACATTTAATCTTTTTTCAGTATTCAAGAAACTTCTGTAATCCTGATTCTGAATATGACCAGATCACCTAAGTGTTTATGAACTAAACTTTTATACATTATTTTTTGCTCAGTTGTAATAAAGTATGTAATGGTGATGCAATGTGTCTGTGTGTTATGAGACCAGTGTTTCGCTGATACAGTGATGCAGAAATCTAATGGTAGCACATCAGTTACTTACTCTTCCAAATCCTGCTGGTTGCTGATCTGTCATTGCCATAGACATCTATGTAGATCTTTATTTGACATACAGGACCAGACAGCAAGCAGCCGCAAAACTAGTGACCAGTCATTTTTTAAGTTAGGTACATGGATAAATGAAAACAATTATGCCCCATGACTTACCTGGAGGACCCGCAGGTCCAGGTAGCCCTGGAGAACCTGGAGGACCTTGACCCCCAGCACCTGGCAATCCTTGTGGTCCTGGAGGCCCTGACTGTCCATTTTGCCCAGGATCACCTAAAATGAATAAAAAAAAAAAACAACGCAGTCTCTTTACAAAACATCCTCTGAACGACTGCTTTAAATTAATGGCATAGCTATTATACTCCAAACTGTGTAATGCACTTGGACATGAACCTTCTTTAAAGTATATTTGGCAGGTAGATTTAGAAAAAATCATGGCTGGGTTATGTTGATCAACATTCATGTGCCCAGTGGGGTTGATTTACTAGAGGAACAGAGTCTTTGTAAAGTGAATGTTAGTGAATAAGGTAAAACTGTGTTCACACTGAATACCCATTCATGTGCTAGAAAATAAAACCTGGGTATTCAACATGAACACAGCTTCACTTTATGTGAATACAGCATCACCTTACTTACTAGCTATACTAGGCAAACAGCCTAGAATCCTTTAAAATTTCCACACTATGATTTTAATTTTAAATGTGCAGATGTGGCCTTTTCCTTACAGCTTCTAGTGTGTTCTACACTGGATAGAATATTGGGTACTGCCACCATGATGCTGCTGCTATGAACAATATTGTCATTTTGAATTAAAGTGGAATACCCAGTTAATGAATATCATCTTTGAAAGAGTCCCAAACTTGTAATATTAAAGGATAAGTTCACCTTTTTAAAAAATACTGAATGCACATCTTTTGCAGGTAAAAAAAAAGGTGCATTTATTATTTTTTTAATAGGAGTCTGAAAAGCACTGCACCCGCGATCAGCAGACTGTCAATGTAGCTATCTGCTCTAACCTCACACGGGCAGGCAATTACTGAATGACAGGAAGGATCAATGAACTGCCTAGAGAGCTCATCAGTGCCCTGGTAGTTCATTGAGAACTACCACATTTTAAAAAAACTGTGACAGCAGATGTGGCCAGAAGATACCCGGCCCGCTGTTACAATGGGGACCGGGTAGGGGGGGGGGGGGGCTGCTCAGTGAGTAAAATGGTACATGCAACACCTTAAATATGGGCGTAACATGTTACTAAAGGTGAACTTATCATTTAAGGGTCTGTCTGGGCTTTCTACAAAGCTAATTCAGAAACACACAGTATTTTTCTTAAACATAGTTTACAGTGAATCCCAAAGGTTATTTATATGTTATATATTTCTGAACAAAAAAAGTACAAAAGATACTTAAACAATATATTGAAAGCCATGATTAAACTCTATACAATTCACATCACTAAGGATTACAGTGATATTAAACCCTCAGTTTTTTAAGCACTTTCAGAAGCTGATTTAATCACTTACTGAGTATGCAACTTCTTTATCTTTTAATCCTTGTCTATGTTCCAGTTTAAGCTGGTGCTACGATCACTGCCCCAGATTTTCTGTTCAGGGTGGCTCCTTTCACTTCCATGGAGCCATCCTTGCATAAAGAGACTGGAGCTGTGTCGCTCTACACTGTATGCATTAATAGAAACACACTGCCTTGTAGCCTAGGATGGCAAATCACTCTCCTGCTCCTCCCTTCTCCAAACCAACAGGCTGGGTGGAGGCTGCATGCACTGTCCAATGTTAGTTCTCTCCTGTGAAGACCGGAAGTTTAGGGAAGCAGCAAGAGTGCAAGAGCCAGCAGCACTGAAAATTGTAAACTGTAAGTGCTGGGGTAAGATTGTTAACAAATAGGTAATTTGGCAATGTTTCTTTTATTGTGCTCAATGTATTAAGTTAATAAACACTGGGGGTTTATTACTACTTTAATCTAAGCATAAACTATTTTATTTTGTACCCTTTGGTCCAGGAGTTCCATCAAACCCTGCTCGTCCTGGTGCCCCTGGCATTCCTGGAAAGCCAGAATCTCCTTTTGGTCCTTGTGATCCCTTTAATCCAGGTGTTCCTGGGGAGCCTGAAGGACCCGGCAACCCAAATCCAGGATCACCCTTTTAGAGAACAAAACAGCAAAGGGGTAAAATGAATTTAAGTTTTCACCATTACTCTTATAAAAAAACCTATAGTGTAACCAAACTTTCTTTGTGATGGCTATACATACATACATATATTTTAAATAGACTATGCATTTAAGATGCATAATTTGTGAAAACATAGTTTAAGAAAACAAATTGAATCTAGTCTTAGAAAACCACTCTATAAACCTACGTTTTATATGCAGTAACAACCCGCGCAGCCTACTATGCAAACACAATTTTCAAGGCTACAACATCTGGAGAAGCAAGTATTACACATGCTGGTAGAGGAATGTGTTTCTTAACATTTATAAACCTTAAAAACAAACTTCACTTTTTTGGTCATGTGCTCTCTGCCTTTATCAGTTATGTTGTTTCTAGCTATTTCTGAGGACACCAGAACCTCTCCCCTCTATGAAGAAAAGGAAACAGATGATACAGCAAACTGAGTGAATGCTGTCACCCTAGGAAAAAATTCAAAACAAGAAATCACCCCATGATTATACAATTTGACAGTTAAGTAGGCGTTAACATTTACAAAAAATTTCAAAGTACAGTATTATTGGATGCACAGTGGTACATAAAAATGTTATGTGGCTGTCTTATAATCAAGCTCTATTTGTAGAAAAGATATTAGGCTACATAGCACAATCAGCTAGAGTGTGAAGTAGCCCTTTACTTAGGAAATTTCACTGTATCTTTTTACCTTTTGCCCCGGAAATCCTGGCTGACCTGGTGTTCCATCTAATCCAGCTTTTCCTGGTGTCCCTGGTGGGCCTGGTGGACCAGGAGATCCAGGAAACCCTAAGCAACAAGACGTATGCATGATTCACATTTTCAAAAGAAATTTAGTTTATACTAAAATTAATTTATTTGAAACTTTACAAAAAAGATTGCTTAATGCTAAACAGAATCATCCTACATTCTTCATATATTTATTACCTTTTGGCCCTGCTGGCCCTGGAAGACCAGTGCCTGGTATCCCAGGATCTCCCTTCATTCCAGTAAGCCCTGGAAGACCAGGTTGTCCAGGTTGACCAGGTTCACCTAAGAACAGACAGCTGTTATTAAATCTAAGTGAAAGTGTAAATATTGTTAATTATTCTGTGTCTACAGTACAAATGCTGTATATCAAGGTTGCCCCACACCATTGTATTACCAATTCACTTGACTAGTTCTACCTTACGCAGCATTAACATTATACATCCAACAAGTGTTCATGTGCACACAACCAGATGAGTCATCACTTAATAAACATGAAGAGATAAAAAAAGAGTAGTGTTCTGAAGAATAATCATAAGACTCTTTGTAGCCAAGGAAACACACAGCTATCATCTATCTCTAAGCAGATTACTAACTAGAGGAGTGTGCAGTCCAACAGGGACTCTTATAGGACACCTGTACAATATGACAGTAATAACCATACAATATAACTAAAAAGGGTATGTATAGTCTCAATAAAAATATTCTACAATAACAAACAATTCAGCCCCCACTCCCAGGCACACAAATACAATAGAAAGAAAACTGTAGTTTCATACCTGGTGTTCCTGGAGGACCTGTGTTCCCAGGAGAACCTTTGGGCCCTTGTATTCCTTTCTCTGTTACAGTCTGACCAGGTGGTCCTTTAATACCTTGTAATATAATAAAAATAATAAGTCTTACGGACACATCAAACAAACATGTAAATTATCAAGGGGTTGGGTTGAAAAAACAAATATATAACTCTTTTCAGGGGACTCAAAAGGTTAAAAATATAGCAGGGGATGTATATTTCAAAGTGCCCGTTTTCATAATATTTATATGACTCACCACAACTTTCAACCACTGGGCTCACATCCTGTTACTCCTGCCACCAGATACTGTCTTTAAAGTTTCTTAGGCAAGCCATAGATTATGCAATTTCCTTTCCTTACACCTGAAAATTGCTTGATTCCCCCATCAATACAGTCACAGTCACTGTCAAGAGGTAATTATTACCTGCACATGTTAAGTCAGCCATAGATGGATCGAAAATTTGCAGCAGGGACTGGCCATATTTCAGTCCATCTATGGGCAGGCTGGTTGTACAGAAGTTATTCTCTTGATTGACTTCTTTTCAACCAGCTGGGCCAGTGCCACTGGCTATAGCTGACAACAATGATCGTTGTATTCTGACATTTATGCTGGCCATACACAGCTTGAATTTTGGCCAATCCTTGCTGAATCAGCAGAAGTGGGAACTGCACTCTGGCCTTTAGCAGTTGCCTTTTAGCAGCTTTGCTATGGAGGATTGTCTTAAACCATCTCTCCACATGCACTGGACTAACTGAACATTTTATTGAGGAACACCAGACATAATGCTTGGTGTGAGTGAGGGGGCACGTAAACAGGTAATAAAAAGAGAGGAAGTAAAGGGGGAGGAAATTAGCAAAAGGCAAACACACAGTAAATAATCAGAAATCCTCTTTATAAGCATACACAAAAAATCTGCTAAAAGCTGATCTCTGGTTGCTACTAGATACAGTACCTATTTGCACTAAACTGCTGTATCAGTTTCAGTACTTTGGAAACCAATTACCTGGAGCTCCAGGGGCTCCTGGACGACCGGATACTCCCTGAACTCCTTTCTCACCAACGGGACCAGGAGGACCAAAGCCAGGAGGACCTATAGGACCTCTATCTCCTGGGAGGCCAGGAAGTCCAGGGTCTCCAGATGGACCACGTTCACCTTTGAAAGCAAGGCCACCCTAAAAGCAAAAAACACATTATACGCATATCAATTATACAAAACTAAAGGCCCTATATCAGTGTTTGAAATAGGAACTGTTTTGCCCAATACAACCTATAAGATAAATCAAATAGTTCTCTTTTATATTTCTAGAGCAGATTGGAAAACTGAAAACATTGGATTAAACAAAACCATTTGCTATTCAATACAGATTCATAAATCATTCAAATGAAGAACTGATAACAATAACTAGCTCTTCTACTTGTCATAGGTCCAGTTTCAATGCTTATCTACATCATTAGACAATACCAGGTATACCATATACACATACCACCACTTCATTTAGAACACAAATGGGGAGACACTCATCTGACTAGTGGCAGGATGAAGGCGCAGTACTTGAAATTCAGAGCAAAGTCAAGACTTGATTGCAATGACTGGCAGAACCTTGGCTGCACAGAATAAAGTCTACATACAGTTGAGAGGAAAGTATAATTTAATTCCAGTGAGAATCTATTTTTGGTTATTATGGCAGTAGTTTTTACATTTTAGTTAGTTCTTCCATAACTGTGTGTGTTAAATATAGAAAATTTTAAATTAATTACTGTGTTCTTTCTCTGTATTTTCACTCATCAATAAGTCACCAAACCCAATGACTTGCATTGTGAAAAGGAGCAAAACACCAAAGCCATTATCTAGTACATCAAAGTAGGAAGGGGAGCATCAGAATATAATAAGAAATATGACTGCCTCCAGAAACACATTGAATTAAAAACAATACATTATAACCTTTTATAAAACACCAATTTACATTGATAACATTATTCACACCAGACTTTTTTCATTACAAATATCATATAACTGTACATTCCATTTAAGTTCCTGATTCAAAAGCAGCTATGGAGTTTGCAGCAAAAAGAGATCTAACAATATGGAATCTTATATTACAGCCAACCAAGCAAGGAAACCTAAAAATGTAGATATACTGTATATTAGGTGAAGAGATGTGAAGAGGTAAGCAATAGGTGATTTAACATTCTTGATTAAAAACAAATTATCGCAATGACTTAAAAACCCTTTCTGAATCCCCCATAGCACAGGTGTAAGTAGCACATGGTCCCATTCTGATCCGTAACCCGTTGTGCATTAAAAGCCCTGTTTGTACTGTGAAGTAGCTCCAACCCAGGCTGAAGCTCAATGTATGCGTGTTCCTATGTGGGAAATAGAGCACTAGACAACGTCCCCTCTTTAAGATTCTAATTTTGTGTACATTCTGATATCTGTCCATTCACAACCCAGTGCTGACTGATCCTTTACTATTGTATGGGAAGGGGAATGTTTTCTACCAGTGAATAATCAGTCAGTGCTCTTGGGGCTGTGTAGCAAACATCCACTGCACTGGCAGATAGACCAGTGCTGGCAGAGATGTATGATCTATCTGCTGATCCAGTGTATGTTTTCTAGCAGTCAGCAGATCTTTCACACAGCCTTGCCAGCACTGAATGTTCATTCACAAGAGTAAAAGATCGGTCAGAGCTAGTGGGGCTGTGTGATTGATCTTAGAACTGCTAATAAACAGCCACAAAGTTCCACCAGCACTGAATGATCTTTTCCTAGTGGCTTGTGTTAGGAATAGAGCTGACCCTTCCCCTATGCTGTGCTGAATGACTGCCAGTGTGTGCCTGCTGTCGGAAGCAAGCACCATCATTCATGCCTTATTACATATAGTATCTTTGATAATGTGTGGTTGAAAAGTGGCGGGAGCACTGTCAACCATGGGATCTCAACTTCTCTAAAATATGGAAAGATAAAATGTGCTCTATGTACAATATACCCCAGGGGACTGGAACAAAAAAAAAAGTAAGCAAGACTTACGTTTATTTAATCCCATCTTTTTTTACCAGGGTTCCTCCTGAGGTTACAAGGAGTTCCTTGAGCAGTGATCAATTCTACTCCCTAGGATAAATTCCCACTGATACCAATGATCTTTTCAGCTGTCAGTAGGAGGGTATTCTCACTGATTAAAAATGTTGGGGTAAATATTTCCACTGACTATTAGCGTAATAGGGCGCCTTCTCCCACTGTCCACTAATGCAAGAAAAGACTTCTTCCACTGACCGCCAAATGTAAGAGGACACTGCACTAATTACAAGTGTAGGGAAACACTAAACTGACCACCAGTATAAATGGGCATGTAACCTCACTGACGTGAAGAGACACTGCAATTTTTAATGTCAGCATTTGTTTATTTACACATTCTTATTTTTATTTGTCTCAATTTATTATTATTACTGATTTTTTTTCATATAGGGCAGCCTTGGTTTTCAAATAATTTAGATTTGCAAAATTTTTTATTATTTCATTAAATCTTACAGCTACAACTTTCTGTTGACCCCAATGTGCTGTAGATATAATAATTATTAGTAGGGGTTCCTGAGAAATGCAAATTATTCCAAGGGTTCCTCCATATTAAAAAAGGCTGAGAAAGGCTGCTGTAATCGAATATCAGTCTACCCACTTCTGATATTTGAATGGGCTTCTATTATCCCTTGGGAAAACTGTCAGGAACATTGCTGAATTGGAGTGACCAACTTCACCTGTTTTCTATTGCATCCCTTTTGGATGCAGTACGTAGTCACTGCTAAATGTATCACGTATTTACTCGTTACTTGACTCTGTCATATCTAGGCAATGGGTAATTTTTACACTTGGGAATCCCTATGATATTGAAGTTGACCCCCAAATAAATATAAAGCATAGGTATATCAACATTTTGTAGGCTTACAAATGTAGGTAAAGTCAGGCGAATTTTCAAAAAAATGGTCAGTGTAGTACTAGAAAACTGAGGCTTTAGTTATGGCCCCACTATTGCCCATAAATGGATACCCTGTTTCCAACTAATCTAATAGGAGATTTTTTTTACCCCTTTTAGAGAAAACGAAATACAAAGAGTGACACATTTTCAGAACATTATGAAGAAGTAAAGACTATGCAAGACAGTGGGCATAACACATTAACACATGACAAATTCACTAAATTGTTGAATGACAGGGATGAGAAGATAATAACATACAGGTTCTCCTTTAGGACCTGGAAGTCCTGGGATTCCGTCTCTTCCTGGGTTGGCATCTAGACCAGGACTACCTGCTGGACCTGGGAATCCTGGGTCACCCTTTTCTCCTTTTAGTCCCGGCAGTGAAAAAACTTCACCAGGCTCTCCTTTAGAACCAGGCCGACCAGGGCTTCCAGAAACACCATTAAGTCCCTGTGCACACAAAACGTTAAAGTGATATTTTTTTCCCAGCTAAATGCCCAGAACCCAATGTGAAAAGGTAAAAGGTATAGTACATCTTCAACTCCTTTATTCTTTATGCCCCCTCTCTATTTTTTATTCAATTTAGTGGAAGGTTCAATGGTGCATGTGCAAGAATCCTCAGATTTTTTTATACAGGAAAGGCAAGGTATATCTTTTAAACATTTAATTTAACCTCAAATTAAAGCAGAACTATACTGAAGAAGTAAAAAATTGAGAGCAGGAAGGCACTTTATTGAATACTACACTATATTGCCAAAGTATTGGGACAACCCTCCAAATCACTGGATTCAGGTGTTCCAATCACCTCCATGGCCATAGGTGTGTAAAATCAAGCACCTAGGGATGCAGATTGCTTATACAAGCATTTGTAAAAGAATGGGTCGCTCTCAGGAGCTCAGTGAATTCAAGCATGGTAACGTGATAGGTTGCCACCTTGCAATAAGTCCATCCTTGAAATTTCCTTGCTACTAAATATTCCACGGTCAACTGTTAGTTGTATTATAACAAAGTGGAAGCAACTGGGAACAACAGGAACTAAGCCTAGAAGTGGTAGGCTACGTAAAAAAAATGGCAGAGCGTGGTCAGCACATGCCGAAGCATACAGAGTGCAGAGGTTGTCAACTGTCTGCAGAGTCATTAGCTAAAGACCTCCAAACTTTGTGTGGCCTTCGGATTGGCACAACAACAGTGCGTAGTGAGCTTCATGGAATGGGTTTTCATGGCCAAGCAGCTGCATCCAAGCCTTACATCACCAAGTGCAATGCAAAGCATCAGATGCAGTGGTGTAAAACATGCAGCCACTGGAATTTAGAGCAGTGGAGACGTGTTCTCTGGAGTGACGAATCACGCTTCTCTGTCTGGCAATCTGATGGACTGATGTCTGTGTTTGGCAGTTGCCAGGAGAACGGTACTTGCCTGACTGCATTGTGCCAAGTGTAAAGTTTGGTGGAAGGGGATTATGGTGTGGGGGTCGTTTTTCAGGGGTTGGCCTTAGTTCCAGTGAAAGGAACGCTTAAGGCGTCAGCATACCAAGACATTTTGGACAATTTCATGCTCCCAACTTTGTGGGAACAATTTGGGGATGGTCCCTTCCAGGGGCGGACTGACCATTTGGAAACTCGGGCACTGCCCGAGGGCCCGGGGTCAATAGGGGGTCCATGAGATGCCCCTGGTACCTTTTTCATAGGCTTTTTTGAGTTTGGGCAAGGACACAGGGGCCCCATGATCCCCTATTGCCTGGCGGCCCCATGAGTTGTCAGTCTGCCCCTGGTCCCTTCCTGTTCCAACATGACTGAACACCAATGCACAAAGCAAGGTCCATAAAGACATGGATGAGTGAGTTTGGGGTGGAGGAACGTGACTGGCCTGCAGAGAGTCCTGAACTCAACCAGATAGAACACCTTTAAGATGAATTAGAGCGGAGACTGCGAACCAGGCCTTCTCATCTGACATCAGTGCCTGACCTCACAAATACACTTCTGGAGGAATGGTTAAACATTCCTATAGACAAACTCGTAAGCCTTGTGGACAGCCTTCCCAGAAAAGTTGAAGCTGTTATAGCTGCAAAGGGTGGGCCAACTCAATATTGAACCCTACTGACTAAGACTGGGATACCATTAAAGTTCATGTGCGCGTAAAGGCAGGCATCCCAATACTTTTGGCAATATAGTGTAAGTATATTAGTAGAGCAGGAGTAAGTTAGAACCTATTTTACATTTTATTTCCTTCCTTGTGCTTGTTGATTATTTTCCCTCATTTCATTTCAGGTAAAACCATTGTCAGCGGGCCAGGAAGTGAGGGAAAATCTCTAATAAAAAAAATGTTTTTGACTTTACAAACAGCTTTAGAGGCCAACTGAACTGAATGGTATACTTATCTAAAAGATTCGTAAATAGAATTCTTACACATGTAGCAGATGTTTCAACATTAGCATTAGTATAATTATTTGGATCTAACAGACGTTTTGGAGAATTGTCTAAATATTCTTTTTAGTTATTTACTTCTATAGTGCAGAAATTAAAAAAAAACAAAAAAACTTACGGGCGGCCCAGGAGGTCCTGTCAAACCAGGAAGACCAGAATCACCTTTTGGCCCAGAAAAACCAGGCAGTCCTGTTGAAAAAATATTGATGTGTAAAGTACATGTAAAGCATGTGAATGCTGTGTTAGTTATGGTGATCAGTAACAATTCAAGGCATGAAGGAGAACATAAGTATGCAACAGACAAATATGGCTGCCCTGAGGTAGATGTACAATTGCAAATTATACAATGAAAAAACACACTTTTAAAGTATGAATCAAATTCAAAGTTTCATTTACCTGGGCTTCCAGCTGGACCAGGAGGGCCGGGATCTCCTGGCGGGCCAATAAGACCATTTCCTATGCAGTTGTAGCATGTATCTCCCTTGTCACCTGTGTGTATTTTACATGACATATATAAGTCTGTTAATACAGTAGCAAACCTATTATAGTTATATGTTTTTATATTGATGTTTGGTTGGTAGACAGATAGACCACATGCACAACTACTGTTTTACAAATGTTTAAATATAGGGTACAACCAGCACACAAGTTTCCCAAAGAGTTTTCTAAATAGAAAGCACAACAATATCCTTTACACCCACAGTCTCAGATCCAATCTCAAAGCAAAGGGAGAGGGAATGAGGGGGGGAAACTCACTGCTCTAACTCTTGAGTATGAAAAAAGCTTGAGCTATAAAGCTCTGTGAACAAGGTTTTGTCAATAGTTATGTACTGGATTTGTCAGTGGGTATAGAGTCCTTGTAAGATAGGACTTTTGTACTCTCTGTAAAACTCTTTTTTCCTGTATCCACTGAGGTACACAGAAAATCTTAACCTACAGGTTTTACTGCCACATAGAAAAGGACCTGGACACTAACAAAAAAAATGTAGTCCAACTCAGGATAACCCCCCATTACCAGCATGCATACCAGTTTTGTAGCAAACAATACAAAGAGCATAATCGTAAACACAGAGGGGTGGGACCTGTATCCCTCTATGGACTCCAAGAAAATGATTTTATAATGAGTACAAAAAATCCCACATCTTGGCAGCACACAATGGGTTGTGGCTCCACCACCTCAACCTGACAAGACTAAATAACTATAAGATTAACGCACACACACGGCAGAATTTTTTGTTCTCACCAATAGGATTGGATTGGATTGGATTGAATTTGTTCCCTTGCCATATCATGGCCCAGCCAGGTTCAGCCTCTCCTGAGTGTAAGTCTCTTCAGTGCAATCTCTAAATAAGCTAGGTGAAGGGCGCCCCATTCTATTGGTTTAGGACAGGGGTAGGCAATCTTAATGAGATGGAGATCTATCTGAACAACATGGGAGAAGTAAAAGATCACTGGGCACAGTGTTGCCTCGTCACACCTGATTTAAACCTCGAAACGACATACTACGCAATCACAGTTGGGAGTTGGTAAAATCCTGCGGTTGAGTCGCCTTTTTACTGCTCACAATCCCTACCCCCTTTAGCTTCTGAGGCAGCAGCCAAAGGTGTACACATGCCACAGGAATTAAACCCCCTATTGCTTTTGGTGGCTGCCACCACCTGCCAGATGCAACCCATTCAAGTAAATGGGGCCACTCTGCAAACACCCTACAAGTGCATGCTTCTGCAGGGTTCAAGGGGCTAAAGCAAGTGGTGAGAAAGTAACACAATGCTGCCTGCTTTAACCCCATATTTGCTGTACTGCACAAGGTTGCAGGGCACTTGCCAAGTTGCCTCATTCACTTGAATGGGTCATGCTGGCCAGGTGCTGCACTCACCATGATATGGCGTATAGCTTCTGCTGCGTCTGCGACATGTGTACACCCCTGGCCACTGCAGCTAAAGGGGGGTGGTGGTGGTAAAAACACATCTTAATTATGGGGTTTCACTCCAAAAACTGAAAATATAAATGAACCCTTTTTATTCTGAGCTCCCTATAAGGCTGCTTTCACAATGATGTGCTGCAGTTTTCCTGAACTGTGGGTGTAGAGCAGTGCATCTATGACTTTCCTGGGTTAGCTGTGCTTTGCCATAGACTTCTATTATATCTTGCAGGTGTGGTGCACTTTCTGAAAGCACCCCAAAATGCCTGCATTCAGGAGATTTGGTGCAATTTCAGAAAGTGCACCAAACCCGCACGACATAATAGAAGTCTATGGCTAAGAAAACTGCAGGAAAGCTGCAGGTACATTGCACTGCATCCACGGTGTGAGTAAACTGCAGAACATCAGTCTGAAAACAGCCCTATACTATTATGCCCAGTGTATTGCTTCACTCGGACCTGAAAAATCTCTTCTTCCCTGCTGCTGGCAAGAGGTGGAATGCAGTTGGTATCACTCTGCATGGGACAGGAGCCAGCACTACAGAAGAGGCATCGGCGTATGCAGCTCTTGCTCCTTTCTACTGCTCCAATTTTACAGTCCATCTGCATTGCACTCTTTTTGATGCTTTGAGATGGTGGGTCAGCAAGCCCAGACCATGATCTACCAGTCAACTGATCGTGATCTAGATGGTGATCTACAGGTTGCTGACCTCCAGTCTAGGAGGTGTCTGAATATACAAGGTTTAAATAAGATTTCATGGTGGCAGCACTATCCTGTTTAATTTTTGGGTTACTTTTTATTATTTCATCCCTATTGGTACTTCTCTGCAGCTAGAGGTGAGTGGAGTGGTACTTCCATTTTCCAAGATGGCACAGGCAATTGCTTCTGCACAGACACGGCCAGATGTGAGGCTCCTCTGAAGTCCTGTTGTTTCCTGTCACGGTGACTTTTTCCAATATGTAACTGGGAGCTTCAATGGCTACGGCACATGTGCGGAAGTGACGCCGCTAGTTTCTGGGCAAAACACCTTATTTGCCCTTTTCTAAGATGGTTTTGACCACTGTTAAAGAACATGTAAACCCTCACCTTGTAAAACAACCCATTCCGTTTAAAATAGTAATGAAAGGCAAAACATTTATGCATACATATAAAAAACATTATAAATCCCTTTTTTATACTTTTTTAAGTGATCACATACCCTCTGTTCTCAGCTGCATAAGGAGCTCAGGGAGGAGACACAGCAGTACAGTGGATGGGTGTGAATTGGGGGGGAGCATATCAGCAGAAGTCTGATCATTGAAGGAGACACTGAGTTCACAGCACAGCTTGAGAACTGACCACGCTGTGCTCTCCTGACTAGTGTGTTCAGTTTTTAATAGGAAAGCAGAGGGACTGGCAGAAATACCAGAGATTTAAAACAAAGGAAGCAACATAATGAGAACAGGATACTTTCTCTTACAAGTCCATGGTACAGCAGGCACATATCAAGAATATGAAATGTTGGGTTTACATATTCTTAAAGTGGGCCATGAATTCATGGGGGGGGGGGGTTGGGAATTCCTGAAGGTTGCAAGTTAAGGCCTCCAAGAAAGCCATCCTTTTCTAAGTGGGATTTGTCTGAGGTCCCTAAAATTCTAGGGGAAACTAATTTTTTCCTACTGAGTTATCTACTGCATGGAATTTGACTTTAAATGTTTCTTTTTTGGTAGCCATTACTTCTGCCAAGAGTATCATAGTGGCAAGCATTAATGTGTACAGAGCCTCATTTAATCTTCTAACCAGATAGACTCATGCTGAAGCTGTCAGAGCAGGTTGTTCCAAAAGTATCATCCACCCTTAACTTTAACCAAGAAGCTTTCTTGCCTTCTTTTTTGTTTTCCAGCAAGACGGGAGATCTACATCTGCTAGATGTAGGCCTAGCCTTGATAGCCTATCTGACAACCTCTTCTTCTTTCAGGAAACACTTAGAAGCTGTTTGTGAATCCTCATGGAATAAGGATAGGACAGTCAGTGTCAATGTGTACTATAGCTTCCTGGCATGTCAAAACAATTAAGAAAGCCTACTACTTACAAAACCTTTCCATCCTAGAGGATCTAAATGCACACTCAACAAGGGCAACAGCAACATCTTGGGCAGTATATTGTCAAGTTTCTTCAGAGAGAATCTGTAAGGCAGTGCCATTGTCCTCTTAAACCACCTATATTTCACATTAAAGAGTGGATCCAGCTCAGTTAATGACAGTATAGTTATTAAGAACTGTAAATCTATTGTTGGCACCCTCTTGTTCTGTGAGTTATTTCCCAGTGTATGCTACCATGATACGCCAGGAAAATTGAAAATTTAGCTTTCTATTATTTTCCTTTCCTGGTGCATCTTCATGGCAGCATGCAGAACACCTACCCTTATGGTGATAGTTACCAAGAATGCTGTGTTGGTGTGTGCACTTTAAACTTAGTTATTCAGTCCTGTCAGGTGTCAAGAAGATGCACCAGGAAAGGAACATTACAGAAAGGTACAGTAAGTATACAATTTTCTGTTTTTCTTTCTTACCTATTGGGGGACACAGGAAGCCTTAAACCTTTAGGGCAGTTTAATTGAGGGGTGAATAACACAGCAAACAATCGCTAACACGTCTGAAAATACAACAGAAAAGAGCTGCCTGAAGAATCTTGAAGCTTGCATCAGATGAAACAGCAACATCCACTTGGTAGGATTTAGAAAATGTGTAAACAGAAAGAGTGAGCATGCGTGGGCGGCTGGAGTGGTTGTCCTGCTGACTGGTCCGCTCGTTCCTGTTGCTTCAGGGGAAAATTACAGCGGTCCCAGGTCACCAGCACCCTGGACACACACCTGAGCCTCTGGCGGAGATGGTGGGGGCTCTCTCCATGCCCACCCGACCATCCGGAAAGTCCGTGGGTGGCTCCCGCACTACATTTAAAGGAGCGGGCAGGGGAGGCAAGATGGCTCCTGGCTCCTGCTCCAAGACTTCCTCGGCTGCTGAGGGATCAAGGCGGCGCTCACAGGGGACTGCTCTTTCTTCATCTGACCCTGGAAACCAGGATGACAGCTCCTCTGCAGACGTGGCTCACGTGAGTGTTCCCCCTGCACCTTTTGGCTTTCTTCCTAGCCCTCCCAGGTCTCCTTCACAGGCTGCAAACCTCTCTGCAGGCCATGACTCCCACACTTCCTCCATGCTAGACAGGGAGATGGCGGACATTTTCATTAGTCAATCAGGCAGCCAAGATTCCACTCACGACGGTCCAGTGGACTCTCCTGTCCTTTCTCCTGCACTATTCTGGAGATTCCATACTCATTGCATGTTTTGCTGATTTACTGCAGCGGGAATTAGATAAAGCTACCACTAAATTTGCCTCTGATATGAAACAGGATTTTTGTGAAATGAGGGATCGCCTCAAGAAGATTGAGTTTAAAATGAATAACACAGTCCACAGAGTGACTCAAAATTCTAGCATGATTACCAATTTACAGAATCGCTTAGATGAGGCTTACAATAAAATTGATGATCTTGAGAATCGGGCCTGACGGGGCAATTTCAGAATTAGAGGGCTCCCCGAAACAGTAAAAGATATTGAACCCATTGCCTGTTCCCTTATTTATTGCCGTGGATCCAATGATTGATGACATTCATTTGGAAATAGATCGTATCCACAGGGCCTTGGTCCCTTTGAGGCCGGATGGCCCTCCTCGGGACATAATCATGAAACCACATTTTTTCAAAGTTAAAGAATCAGTGATGCATTATGCTAGGGAACATCCAGATCTTGAAGTTGAGGGACACCGTATTCAAGTCTTTGGAGACATCTCTCAAGTTACCATCCAAAAGAGAAGGGCCTTCAAACTGCTACTCTCATTGTTGATCCAGAGGGATATTCGCTATCGATGGAATTGTCCATTTTGTCTGCAATTTCTTTATAATGGCAAATCCTACTCCCTCTCTACATTCTCTGAGGGGGAAAGACTTCTGTTGAATTTGGGTTTTATCTCCCTTAGTTCTGCCTCTCGGAACCTGCCTAAAACCAATGGTACCCCCCTCCACTATCACCTCTGTGGTCTCCAACCTCCAGGGAGAAATCCGCTGCTGCAACACCACACCGGGTGCCTTGAAGTCTTGGTTTATTAATGTGTGTTAATTTCTGACGAAGGCCTCTCAGTGGCCCCCTTGTGGGGCATTGGCTGAACTGGTTTATAATTCTGGTTGATGTATTTTGGTAAAATACTCCGGTGGCTTTGAAAGTTTTACATGTAGAACCCAGGGCACCAGAAAATGTCTATGCACACTCCCTATTTCAAAGACTCTCCCCATTGTTTGACTTTGTGGAGACTCTTTCAGTCCTTGACCTAGTGTCTAGAATATTGATATTTTGTTATCTTACGTTACATATTGTTAATCAATCTGCAGTTGGATGTCGGCTTTCTTCGGCCTTGGTGTCCTTGGTTCCTCTCTTTTATCTTTTTTCCTGTTCCTAACTTTTTCTACTTTTCTTGTCCAAGGGTCAACCTCAGAATTTTGTCCTGCATCGGGTTACTTGACACTCTAAATGGATGGGTGGGTTTGTCTGATAGTGTCCTCACCATTTGCTTCCCATGTCTCCCCAAAAACAATGCCCTGCTATGATCCGATTGCTCTCTCATAAGGGTTGAGCTCCTTTTCTAAGCGACTCCAAATATTCTCCCATTATAAGTCTTTGGAAGCAAATATTGTGGCCTTACAGGAAACATATTTTTGCCCCTTCCTTTACTTCCAGATATATTCATAGGGATGTTCCGACTTGTTTTTTCAGTAATGCCTCTGAAAAAAAGAGAGGGGTGGCACTCTGCTTTTCTAAAAAGTTATCACTTACTGAAACTAAAGTTTTAAGGGATAGGGATGGATGATAACTCCTGGTGAAGGGTCATTTAGAGGGTAATATGGTGTCTTTTCTTCTCTACTATGCACCTAATACGAACCAGGTGGCCTTTTTCCTTTCTCTTTTCAAGTCCCTGTTTAAAGAACTAGAGGGAGATGTGATTTTGGCAGGGGATCCAAATCTGGCCTTAGACCATATACAGTCAGGTCCATAAATATTGGGACATCGACACAATTCTAACATTTTTGGCTCTATACACCACCACAATGGATTTGAAATGAAACGAACAAGATGGGCTTTAACTGCAGACTGTCAGCTTTAATTTGAGGGTATTTACATCCAAATCAGGTTTAATGGTCTAGGAATTACAACAGTTTCCATATGTGCCTCCCACTTGTTAAGGGACCAAAAGTAATGGGACAATTGGCTTCTCAACTGTTCCACAGCCAGGTGTGTGTTATTCCCTCATTATCCCAATTACAATGAGCAGATAAAAGGTCCAGAGTTCATTTCAAGTGTGTTATTTGCATTTGGAATCTGTTGCTGTCAACTCTCAAGATGAGATCCAAAGAGCTGTCACTATCAGTGAAGCAAGCCATCATTAGGCTGAAAAAACAAAACAAACCCATCAGAGAGATAGCAAAGACATTAGGCCTGGCCAAAACAACTGTTTGGAACATTCCTAAAAAGAAGGAACGCACCGGTGAGCTCAGCAACACCAAAAGACCCGGAAGACCACGGAAAACAACTGTGGTGGATGACCGAAGAATTCTTTACCTGGTGCAGAAAACACCCTTCACAACAGTTTGCCAGATCAAGAACACTCTGCAGGAGGTAGGTGTATGTGTGTCAAAGTCACCAATCAAGAGAAGACTTCACCAGAGTGAATACAGAGGGTTCACCACAAGATGTAAACCATTGGTGAGCCTCAAAAACCAGGAAGGCCAGATTAGAGTTTGCCAAACGACATCTAAAAAAGCCTTCACAGTTCTGGAACAACATCCTATGGACAGATGAGACCAAGATCAACTTGTACCAGAGTGATGGGAAGAGAAGAGTATGTAGAAGGAAAGGAACTGCTCATGATCCTAAGCATACCACCTCATCAGTGAAGCATGGTGGTGGTAGTGTCATGGCGTGGGCATGTATGGCTGCCAATGGAACTGGTTCTCTTGTATTTATTGATGATGTGACTGCTGACAAAAGCAGCAGGATGAATTCTGAAGTGTTTCGGGCAATATTATCTGCTCATATTCAGCCAAATGCTTCAGAACTCATTGGACGCCGCTTCACAGTGCAGATGGACAATGACCCAAAGCATACTGCAAAAGCAACCAAAGAGTTTTTTAAGGGAAAGAAGTGGAATGTTATGCATAGGCCAAGTCAATCACCTGACCTGAATCCAATTGAGCATGCATTTCACTTGCTGAAGACAAAACTGAAGGGAAAATGCCCCAAGAACAAGCAGGAACTGAAGACAGTTGCAGTAGAGGCCTGGCAGAGCATCACCAGCGATGAAACCCAGCGTCTGGTGATGTCTATGCATTCCAGACTTCAGGCTTTGCAACCAGAAGTATTTTCAACCAAGTATTAAAAAGTGAAAGTTTGATTTATGATTATTATTCTGTCCCATTACTTTTGGTCCCTTAACAAGTGGGAGGCACATATGCAAACTGTTGTAATTCCTACACCATTCACCTGATTTGGATGTAAATACCCTCCAATTAAAGCTGACAGTCTGCAGTTAAAGCACATCTTGTTTGTTTCATTTCAAATCCATTGTGGTGGTGTATAGAGCCAAAAATGTTAGAATTGTGTCGATGTCCCAATATTTATGGACCTGACTGTACTTGATAAATCCCATGTAATTAAACTTAAATCACCTTCTAAACAAAGCCGCAATTTTGCACGCTTTTTATATCGCTATGACCTAATTGACGCGTGGAGGGAGGCCAATCCCATCTCTAGAGACTTCTCCCACTTTTCATGGGCTCATAGTCATCATTCTCATATAGACCATGTTTTCCTCCCCTTGGACATGATCGCTAACTTGCATTCAACTAAAATTATGTCAACACCTTGGTCAGACCACGACCCTGTACATTTATAGCTCTCTAGTTTGACAGTTAAAATGGTTAAACCGCACTGGCGATTAAACAAGTCCTTATTAAGTGATGCAACCTGTTGCTTGGAAGTGGGTGAACATCTCAAGTCCTATTTTGCAATTAATAAAGCAGAAGACACAAACCCCTCCATTAACTGGGCAACCCATAAAGCCTCCATTCAGGGTGTTTTTATCCAGCTGTCCTCCAGAATTAAAAAATTCTGTGAAGAGTTGATCTCTACCAAATCTACAGAATATGAATCGTTAGCTGCCCAACATAAAAGTACTCTGACCCTGGATCTTTTATCTAAGGTGGAACACGCTCGGCTGAAGCTTAATCTTTGCCTCACCATAAAGGCGGAAAAACAACTGTGTTGGATTAATCATACATATTTCACGTGGAGGGATAGACCGGGTTCTCTTCTTGCACGTAAGCTTACCCCCAAATTTACTTACTCTGCACTACCTAAACTCCAGCATACGGGGGGGTATTATCATGCAGGATCCTCAGAAGAGCCTTCAGGAATTTCACGATTTTTATGCTTCTCTATATAGTCCCCTGCTGCCAGCAGAACCCTCTTCTATTCGATCTTTCTTAGAGTCCTTGCCTGTCCCTTCCCTTACTGAAGCCCATAAAGAGCTTATGGAACAACTCATTACTTCTGAGGAGCTGCTAAAAGCTATTAGGTTATTACCATTGCATGAATTCCTGGGCCCTGACGGCCTCCCCAAGCAGTACTACAAAATTTTTTGTGAACATTTACTTCCTCATGTAACACTGTATTTTAATTAATTGCGATAGGAAGGTGTGGTCCCTTTAGATGAGAACAAGGCATATATTAGTGTCATTCCTAAACCCAATAAATATTTCACTGATATTTATAATTATTGTCCTATTTCATTAATTAATTGCGACCTGAAAATTTTAACAAAACTCCTAGCTGTACACCTTAATTCCTTTCTGGCACAATATATCCATAAAGATCAGTCGGGATTTATATTGGGTCGTCAAAAGTTGGACCAGATTCGTAGACCTATTACCCTGATATCAGCTGCCCGTTCCATTTGGGATTCTCCTCTTTCTAGGGCACTCTTACTTCTTTCTCTGGACCTTCATAAGGCCTTTGATAGTCTGACGTGGGAATATTTATTTACTACCCTGCAGGCCTTTGGCTTTGGCCCAAGGTTTCTTGCTCTGTTGTATTCGCTATATGCTAATCCCTTGGCCCAGGTCTCCATCAAAGGCTACAAATCCTCGGTGTTCCCTATCCGCAGAGGGACTAGACAGTCCACAGGCTGTCCACTTTCCCCATTGCTATTTGCGCTGGCAACTGAACCCTTGGCTCTGGCAATTCGGTCTCATCCCCAAATCCATGGCGTCCGTTGCGGCCAACAGGAACATAAATGTGCCCTATTTGCTGATGATGTTCTTATGTATGTTACTTCTCCTTTGATAATGATTACAAATTTACTATCTTTATTACGCCAATCCGCTGCCCTTTATGGGCTCTCCCTTAATTCCCAAAAAACAACTGCCCTTAATGTTTTCTTACCCATATCTGATGAACAGCAGCTTAGAATTTCCTATGATTTTCAACGGGCGAATAAATCTTTACCCTACTTACGAGTACATCATACCAATTCCATTGAAACGCTTTATCAGGCTAATTACCCTCCCCTCTTTAAAGCACTTAGGGATGGTCTCCATCGTTGGGTTGACTATTCCTTGTCCTGGTTTGGTAGAGTCAACTCAATAAAAATTAATTTTCTGCCTCGACTACTCTTTTACTTGCGGACCTTACCAATAGCAATTCCGCAACAGGATTTGCAGCTTCTACAAGCTGAAGTTCTTTGTTATATTTTGCATAATAGACAGCCTCGGATGAACCAAAAGACGCTATATGCTTCTAGATCACGAGGTGTTATTGGCCTTCCTAATCTCCATGCATGCTTCCAAGCTGCGTAGATCGCCCAACTAGCTTATACCATGGTTGAGGGACATATTGCCCATTGGGTTTCAGTAAAAGCTCCTTCCTGTCACCCTTTGGCTATTGGGGCATTACTCTAGCTTCCTAGTCAATTATGTCCTCCTGTATTGTGCCCCACCTTGTCATTCTCCTTAGCAGTTTAGGACAGGGTACGCCGCCGCAATCACTAGCATTGCCACATACACCTATTGCTCTGATCTTTTGCAACCCTGAATTTGTGCCTGGATTAACACCGGCACCTTTTCAATGGTGGATCAATAAGGGCTTGCTGTGGATAGGAGACTTAATGGTGCTTGTATACATTCTATGCAGTATTTTAAAGACAAGTTCCATATGCCTACTGCTTTACTGGACGAGTCAACTTTGCTCACTGCCTTTGAACTCTCCTGCAGGAATAGGGATTCCCCAAGAGGCCAGGTCTCTGCAATATATGCTCTCCTCACTGACCTGAATTGTAAACTTCCTTACATGGAACATCGAGAAAAATATTTAGCTGTCAATTATGAATTATCGGATTGGCAGGATATCACCTTGGCAATGTCTAACATTTATATCAATACAACTTTAATTGAAGCTAATTATAAAACTTTGTTGAGATGGTATCTGGTACCTACCAGGATTGCAAAGATGCATCCGTCTGTTTCTACGATGTGCTTCCGGCATTGTGGCCAGGTTGGGTCTATGTTTCACACCTGGTGGCAATGCCCACTTGTAACTAGATTTTGGATTCGAATGTTCAATTTGGTAAACTCAGTAATGGGTATACATATTCGCAGATCCCCGGAGACAGCACTCTCACAAATTTTCAGATAATGTTCCCAAGAAATCTCATACATTGATTTCCTATATGTTTCTGGCAGAAAGAATTACTATAGCTAGACATTGGAGGCAATCAGTTATTCCACTTGACTATGTTAAAAAGAAACTTAATTGGATCATGATTAACGACAAACTCACCTGTGTCCTATATAATAACTCGAATAAATTCGATAACACATAGAATGAGTGGATCCAATACCTCTCTGTGCCTTAATGACCCTCATCTGGACTTTCCTTTCTACTCTTTCCTTTGTTCTTTTTACTCTTTTTGTACTGCTTTGCATTGTATATTCTAGGTTGGCAAGGCGAGATATACTTGATCTCGAATTGACTACGATTTATGGCTTGTCTTAACTGCCAATTGTTGCTGCAAACTTTGTTATTTTGATGTTTCTATCTGTATATCCGATGGAACATTGTTCATTGATATTGCTTGTTTTACTTATGTCTTTTTTCCTTTGTAAAACTATTCTGTTTTACAAAGGAAAAAAGACATAACTGAAATATTAAAAAATGTGTAAACAGAAGACCAGGTGGCAGCCTTGCAATCTGGGAAACAATTGCTTAACGCCAACATGCCCAAGCCACCAACACAGATCTACTAGAATGTGCCTTGACGGGGATGAGTGGAGCCCAATTCTTGGGACCATAAACTTGAATGATGGTCTGTCTGAGCCACCTAGAGATCGTGGAAAGAGAAGCCAGAATATGCTTAAGGAGTCTTTTTTGGGTTACAAAATGGGAATCAGTCTTCTTCAAAGAAGCAATGGCTGGCAAATAGATCCTTATAGACCAAACCACATCCAGACAATGGAGGAACATTTTCTTCAGATGAACCGAACCCTAACAGTGGAAATGGAAGAACATTGTCCTGGCTGAGGTGAAAAAGCAAAAAAAAAAAAAAGTCTGGGCTTCCCTACATCCTTTTCCCTTTGCAAAACAGGAAATGGCTTCATACAAGATCAGGCCACCAGTTCAGACACTGGCCTTGCAAAGTTAATGACTACAGGAAACACCACCTTGAGGGTAAAAGTAGTGAAAGAGAGAGAAAGAGATTTGATTTTAATGGGTTCAAACAAGCTTTTTCTGAAGCACAGAGAGAACCAGATGTAGATCCCATGGAGTCACAAGGAAACCCCCCATCCCAGCCATGTTGTTAAAGCTAATGACTGTAAACAGAATGGCAAATCGACCCCCAGCACAGAAGATCCTGATTATCCGTTAAACCACACTGAGCATCTGCTAGGAGTTTTACCAGGTCCTGGGCCAGTCTGGAGCAATGAGGATTATCTAGAATACCCTTCAGATCCTCAATCCTGTGAAACAGACGGAAAGAAGTTTTTTGGGGGGAGAAGCAGCTTCCACTAGTATATTTCTGTTCCTTTAGATAAACTTGTCCAGTTCATTGTCTTGCTGTAGAGAGACTTCTGGTTCCTTCCTCATGACTGATGTATGCCACCGGGGTTCTCGAGCAGATATCATATCAGATGGCCCTCCAGCAGGATGGCCTAATGCTGTAAAGACAGCCAACTTGACCGCAACAACCAAGTCCCATGCTTTGACAGGGTGCCCAGGATTCCCCCCCCCAGGCTTCCTTGACGCTGTATGGCAGAAAAAGAGCACAGAGCTTGTGTGACACTCCACCCAGAGGATGATGTTAGCATTCAGTTCCACAATGTCAACCCTTTCTGTAGCAAAACTAGCAAGAACAGGGAATAAAGGCACCTGGTGATTTAAGTAATTGAGGTATCTCCTGATGTGAAGTCCAATTGACGTATTCATTGAGTCCTCAAATACAGTGCAAGCACTAAGGCAATGCTATAGACTCTAGAAATGGAAAGTGCTCTGTGGAGCCCCAGTGCCCAAATTTCACTTCTTGGCTCTCCATACACATTCAATCCAGTGGGGCCTGGGCACTAGACATAAGACAGACTGGAGGTGACTGCACCAGGAAAGCTGCATTCAGAGCAGGGGTGGACTGACAACTCATGGGGCCCCCGAGCAATAGGGGATCATGGGACCCCTGTGTCCTTGCCCAAACTTAAAAAAGCCTATGAAAAAGGTACCAGGGGCATCTCACGGGGCCCCCTACTGACCCCGGGCCCTTGGGCAGTGCCCGAGTTTCCAAATGGTCAGTCAGCCCCTGATTCAGAGAGAAAGCTCAAGCTGAGAAAGTCTTAACTAAAGAAATAAAATGAAGAAATAAGTGCTGCCAAAAAATAAGCTAACAAAGCAGAGCTGTCGAAAAAATGTCCATCCTTCTAAGACACTGGCAAAAATGTTGGTAGGTAGGTGTTATCCTTGACAGACCTACAGGTTTTTGTTTGCCAGAGTCCAAACCACCAGTTGGTAGCAGTAAAATCAACAGGTATGAGATTTCCTGTATCCCTCAATAAATGAAAAAGAAAACATATGTTCTGCCTTCTGGCTGCATGTGAAAATACAAAATATGCAATGGTAACTTTTCATAAATACCATTTAAAAATATATATTTTTCAGCAGCTCTTGGCAAAGCAACGTAGCCATGCGTCGCTTCCTATTTTGGGGTGTGAACACACCTGCACCCCCCCACCCCCCACCCGTCTGTCCAGGGAGAGAAGAGAGAACACAGCACCCAGTAAAAGCACCAATACATTTTACACATACACGTTAGATTAGCACATTTAACCCATTGATAGCACCTACTACCCTTTGATCACCTCGTCATCCAGCCAGTGCCATTAGCACAGTGTCAGTATATAGAATTTTTCACTGATCACTGTATTCCAGCCACTAGCGACATCAGATAGCGTCAGAGTCAGTAAGCGTCCCTCCCAGCCAGGGTCAGCTAGCATTAGATTGCCCGCACACTATTGCACTCACACTATAGGTCATTGAGCACTGCCATTACTAGTATAGTGTTTGTATGGATCAATATATTGATCAAGTACAAAACTATACTAGTGCCTCCTTTGTATGGTGTCCACAAAAACGCAGAGTTAGCAGGATCGGCCCCCTTCACTGTCAGCACTAACGTTTAGCCCCTCTGCTGATTTTCAGGGAAGATTTGTATCAATTGATTGTGGGCCAAGGCAATTTATACGCACAACAATACATGGCCGCCCACCCAAATTCAGCTCTTGCCAGACAATTCACATGGAAACCTATCACAGTTTCTGAATTTAAAACTCTTTTGGGCCTAACTCTCAACATGGGTATTACAGAAAAGAATGAATTGTGGTCATGTTAATCCACAGAGCCAATTCATCATTTGCCCATGTTCTCTGCTGTTACATACTGTATATGCCAAACATGGACCAGCAATGTACTGGTACATCGCTGGACTTTGAGTGGTTATACCGGGAGGATACCTGTAGCTAAAGGCATCATCCTGGTATCGTTTTTTTCAGCTGGTGATCGGCTTTCATGCAAACAACCTGTGGCCAATTAGCTGCTGAATTGTTTTTACGAGCAGCGGGAAGGGATATCCCCCTCCTGCTGCCTTCCACAGTTTTCTTGGGCTCAGCTGTCTCACAGGGGAATCCAAGAATACATTTGTAAATTGGGAAAGCATCTGATCACACTGATCTTGGTGAGATTAGATAATGTAAGGGCAGAGGATATATCTAGAGTCTGATAGACCCCAGATTTCTCAAAAAAGAATATATGACAATGCATATTGAAATTATAGGGGATATTTGCATTCCCTGTGATAGCATTAAAAGTGATAAAAAAAATAAAAGGGACAGCGTAAAAAAATAAAAATAACTAAAAAAAACAAAAAGCACCCTGCGATGGTATGTAAACAGTGGTTGCACCATGTATATGAGGTATCGCCGCGAACGTCAGATTGAGGGTAGCATTTCTAGCACTAGACCTGTGTAAATAGAAATTGGTGACCTGTACAGGATTTTAAAGCGTAGCCTATGGATAATAAAAATGTATGTACTTTGTTGCCATTGCACGAGCATGCGCAATTTTAAAGCATGTCATGTGCGGTATATAGTTACTCAGCATAACGTCATATTTTATATGTTATCAAACAATTGGGCAATATATTGTGTTTTTGTGCAGTACATTTTTAAAAAGTGTATTTTTCCCAAAAGATTTGCGTTTGAAAAATTGCTGCACAAAAACCGTGTGACATAAAAAATATCAACACCCACTGTTTTATTCTCTAGGGTCTCTGTTTAAAAAAATATATATAATGTTTGGGGGTTCAAATTAATTTTCTAAAAAAAAAAACTTTTTTCATGTGAGCAAAAAGTGCCAGAAAGGCTTGGTCTTCAAGAGTGGGTGATGTGTGGCATCAACTTCTAATATCGGTCCTGAAATACCAGGATAGTACAAGCAACCCCTCCAAATGACCCCTTTTTGGAAATTAGACACTCTAAGGTATTTGCTATGAGGCATGGTGAGTGTTTTGCAAATCTAATTTGTTGCCACATGTCTTTGGAAAATGAAGAAAAAAACAAAACATTTATTTTTTCTTTTCTTTTTCAAAAATATGATATCTGTACAATACTCTCCATGCCTCTCATCAAATTCCTTGGGGTGTCTACTTTCCAAAAAGGGGTCATTTGGGGGGGGGGGGTATTTGTACTATCCTGCCATTTTAGAACCTCCGAGACTGTGATAGGTAGTGGGAAAGTGATATGAGGAAATGTGCCCTTTGAAAGCCTGGAGGCGGTCATTGGATTTTGGGGGCTTGTATGTAGCTAGGCTGCCAAAAAGTCTCTTACATGTGGTATCCCCATACTCGGGATAAGTAGAAGAATGTGTTTTGGGGTGTTATTCCACATATACGCATGGCATGCCTGAGCAATATATCATTAAAGTGACAACTTTGTGTAAAATAAAACAAAATTGTCATATTCAAAAAATTTGTGGCAAAAAATAAAATGTTCCATGGACTCAACATGCCTCTCTGCAAAATCCTTGGGGTGTCTACTTTCCAAAAAGGGGTAATTTGGGGGGGGGGGGGTTGTACTGCCCTGGCATTTTAGCACTTCAAGAAATGTGATAGGCAGTCAGAAAGTAAAAGCTACGTAAATTCCAATATATATACCATAGTTTGTAGACGCTATAACTTTCACACAAGCCAATTAATATACACGTATTGAGATTTTTTTTACCAAAACATGTAGCAGAATACATCTTAGCCTAAATTTATGACTAACTTTGAGTTTACAGGATATATTTTATAACCAAAAGTGAAAAATATATATATTTTTTTAATTTTCTGTCCTTTTTTGTTTATAGAGCAAAAAATAAAAACCTCAAAGGCGATCAAATACCACCAAAATAAAGCTCTATGTGTGAGGAAAAAAAAGGACATACATTTTGTTGGGTACAGCATTGCATGACTGTGCAATTACCAGTTGAAATAGCACAGCGCCGAACAGCAAAAAATGGCCTGGTCAGGAAAGGGGGCAAATCCTCAGAAGGGCAAGTGGTTAAGTAAAGAAAATATATACATAGCCACTATACATTCTCTTTAAAGAACAATCCTATTGCTTTGAAGGTGGAGTCACAAATCTGAAAATTCAATTTGCATACCCAAAAAAGTTCAGTCACTTACTGGCTCAGCATAGGCAGTGCCACATACAAATGAAGCCAAACAAAATAAAATTAGTAACACGAATGTAAGTTTCTTTCAATAATAAAAAAATCATTGAAGCCCAACTATAGCCTTTAAAAAGCAGACCTTGAAAAAGTTGGTTAATTGAGATACATTGACACAGTGGTAATAGCTTGGAGGGATCCCCTATCTCCCTGTTTGGTTTCAGCTAAAGATCACTACATGATATCTATGAGTAGCACTCACATGCTATATTTGGATTTATAGTGTGGTGGTAATTCTGTGGAAGCAGAATTAATATGCTTCACCTTTGGAAGGCTTTCTGCGTTACTAACCAACCAAGGATATTGTTCTCTAGAAAGTGAAATTAACTAGATATGAACTGTGCAGTATACAATATACCAAGGTAGCACATGCATGGTAAGAGTCTATTTGCACAGGACTGATAAACCATACATATTATATGAACCGAGGCCTCTTTTTCTGTTTGTTTTAATATTAAAGCTTTTAGAATGTTTAATTTTAGAAGTTTTATTAATGTGTTTGGCTTTTTTAAAGAGTAACTCCACTTTTGTTGAGAAAAAAACATTCACCTCTAGGTGATCTATGTACATTGCAAAGATTTTAACAAACTTTGCTGCAGATTCCAACATTTTTTTATTCTGAAGAAATAGCTGTTTGTGTGCCTGTGCCCATGTACTGAGTGAATCTGTATGAGAGAGATTTTATAATTATCAATCAGCTGCTGCACCTGCAGGGCTCTAATGAGGAAAGTGGCAGGGTCTGCATCCCTTTAGATGTGATTTCACTTTGGGAGTATCTCACCAAAAATGAAATTTTTGTTGCAGGGGATGCCAAAAATATGACTTGTACCGTAGTGCAGACTTCTGGGAAAATCAGTCACACAATCACTCAAGCAGGAAATGACATTTTCAGGGGGCGTTCTGTACACCATGTGTATACAGAACACCTCCAGGTAGCCATATTGCTTTGCATTTTACAGAAAATTACAGCACTGCAGATTGAAAAGGAAAGGTAATTTTTAAAAACATTCAATTACAATATGTCTTGAGTTGCAACTGTATACACTATATTATGTTTTTTTATTTGCTAATTGTTATTTCCATAAAAGTGTAGTTACCTTTTAATGGACATATGATTTTATAGAAGTGTGACATAATGTTAAGCCACTAGGTAACAGATTGTTTTGGGGGGAGGGATGTGTAAGATAAAGCTGACCATTGTGGGGCATATAATCCCTCACACATATTAACTATTACTGCTCATTGATGATACTCTTGTCAAAGAGTTGTAGACCCTTAATAGTTTACAAAACAGTCAATAGATATAGCTGTGATCAGGTAGTTCAAATGTCAGTTTTCATGATATGTAAATGTGCCTGAAACCTTACATTCCTTTTTTTCACACCATAATTCGCACAGGAATGCGCTTTGTATTCCTGCGTGATTCACAAGCAATCCCCATGCAGCGTGATTTCAGCCTATTAATTTGAACTGGCTGAAACTGCGCCGGACTGTATCAAAAGTAGTGCATGCACTACTTTATAAAACGCATAGGAACTAGATTGCATGGTACTTCTGTACCATGTGATCTGGTGCTAGAAAAAGCACTGTGTTTGCGACCTGTGTTTGGGGTTTCATTATGTTAAAATCGACTGCAGATCCTAACTGCAGTGCATTCTGAACGTGATGCAGGAAACGCACATGCAAAACGGGTTTCCCACACTGTGTTCTGGTGTGAACTGGCCTTAAAGGTATTCCCGAAACGCATAAAAAGTAGCACAGAAACATTTAGAAGAGTGTCTTGCCTTATATGCTACAAATGTTGATGAATGCCACAGATTCATGTACCTGTCAGCAACATGCATATAAATTTGTCACAAAGATGCATCAAAAGTGGCACACATTACTTCAGCATGACTTCGTTATTATGTACTGACAGTATCCTTAATTATGAAATGGCATTATCGCTTAATGAATTTGTCACAGCCATATTAACATTACAAAAGTGTTGCACATTTGAATTGTTTTAACACACATTGGAACTATCTCTCTAAGTCTTGCACAGGTTACATTAATTTGGCACTAGACTCCCTAGCACAACAACACCACCAGAAATCTATTGCAAAGGCTTTACTGAATCATCCTCATTCATTTAAAAATACAAGGCATTTGACTAAAAGACCAAGACTACCCAAAAACTGTTATTTCAGTTATACAAAAATGGTAGATTGTGTGATCTACCAATTTACAGTATATTATGTCTTAGAGGTAGACCGTGAGTTCTCCAGAACTTCACCTGCCCACCAAAGCAACAGGATTCTTCATTTATGAATACTTTACTATGAATCCAGCACATGGATTGTGACATGTTCTCTCAGCATGGAAACTTACCAAAAATTTTTTTTGCTTTCTTTGTAATTCCCATAAAGAAAAACAAGCCTAAAATTAGACCAACCCAGTGGTATATATCCAAAACTGAAAATATTTTTTTGGACAAGTGATATTATTAATATACAATCTTATAATTACCTTTCTGTCCTCTTTCTCCTGAAAATCCTGAATCACCTGGAAGGCCTGGAAGACCAGGTGACCCTGGTGCACAGACTTCTCCAGCTAAAAGAAAAAAAAAGAAAAAAGACTCTCACACAATATCTTTCAAATGGAAGTTCAAACTCAGGTAAACCCAGCCTGTATAAGGAGATGCTGTATACTTACCTTTTTGGGGGCGTGTGTCTTCAAACCCTGCTGTGTAGATCCATGGCTATTGCGAGTATTCAACACTTCTTGGGGTGCTGAATGCTCCCCTATCGCATGTTGTGGTTCCTCCCACTTGTTTCTACACAACCCTATATGATGTACTAACTGGTGGGAGGAACCACAAGGTCTCTAAGTTCAAGAATGGATTAAAGAAGTATTGTATTGGCTCTTCTATGTGAAGCCTCATTACATATAAAGTGAAAGCAATTCACAAAATCTTTTTACAAAAGGTAAACACAATTTTACCAGTAGGAGAGCTTGACCCAGGTAGTCCAGGTGGACCTGGAGGACCTGGAAATCCTTGGCGTCCCTCTTGACCTGGAGGACCTGGTATAGATATTCCTTGTGATCCTTCATCTCCCTTCTGTCCCCGTTCCCCTGGCAGACCAGGGTCTCCAGGTAGACCTGGAAAGGAGGTACCTAGAAAAAAGTTTTTAGAGCTAGTCACTGGTAACATCTTGCTGTACTTAGATATCACAAATTGTTTATTCTGGGCCACAACTTTCAACCACCTTGGTGTAAATCATCCACCAATAAACATACAGTATGTTAGAAAACTAAAACTATAATGATTTCATCCAATTTAATTTTAATTTTTAAAACTCATGTTTTATATTGTTTACAAAAAAATAAAACTTTACCTATACGTAAATTTAATTTGTTTGCACTATGGTACTGATTTCACAGGTTTAGGTTTACTAAAAACAGAGCACAGCAGTAGCTGTTTCCTTTTAGACTATCTCTCTGTAGCTGAAAGTCCATAGAGAACTGCACAGAGCAGGAACAGAGATGGGGGATGGATGAGTTCCTCCTCTGATCATTCAGCTGTGTGTGTAAATTGTGTTTGAGCTATGAAATCTGCAAACAAGTCTTTCTTCAGCAAAGCAGTTAGAATTAGTCTGTTATGGGAAAGGAGCCTTGACCTCTTCCTAGCCAATGGCTTAAAAAATGAAACACTAATGCAATATCACATATTTACCTGACTAAAAAAAATATATTTTTACATTGAAAAAAATGAAAAATGTAATATACATTCTCTTTAAAAAACAACAGGAGTCCATTATAGAGCTGTATTAACACAAGCATGAACTGTACAGCTATCTCATCTCAATAGTTCTTAATATGCTAAATAATGGAATGTCTATAAGATAATTATGCAGCTAACTTGGAAAGGGAAAGTCACATGCATACAGCCCATGGGAAAAAAATGATGATTGATTATCACCATGATATGTTCTGAGGGTTAATAGCAATACTGCAAGGAATACTGTATATATAAAAGAGATTCTAAACCTTTGTAAGCTGGTAAGTCACAATGAAAAAATGGCTTTGAGTCACACTACCTGGTATATTTAATAATGCAGAAAGCATAGTAGCCAACATTTACATTTAAAGATTTTATTACAGCACAGAAATGAGTGACGTAGACACATAATTATTGTGTCATAACCTTCACTGCTCTCCCTGAAACATTGGTTTCCAAAGTATGACTATGAATCCATCTTTTTATTTTTTTGGCATTTACATAGCATTAATGTAACACCAGCTTTAACCAGACATTAGTAGTTTTGATGAAACCTCTTACTGCAAATCTCAAAGCTAGTTAAATTAAAATTGTTGCAGAAAGAACTGCCTTAACTCTACTATTTATTAACATTGTTGTTCTAAACTTGATTACTCATGACCTTTAATTTATTAGCAAATATGTAATGTGAAAACCTACCTAAACAATATATTCAAATGATATCAATTCAAGCAGACCCTTGTACTACACAGTTTTTTAATAAACCTAAAGAACATTGTGCAATCAGACTGTAATGTGATTAGCAAGATTTAGACCTCACTATAGATTCATATTATAGTTATATTTCATTTTTTCAGATGAAATCAACTTGTAATGTAAAGACCCATTAACTGATGAGGATTTATGTAACAAAAATACAGAAGAGGATTTTAGTCCTATTTTGAATTACCTAATATAAAACTCACCTGGAGGACCGGGCAAGCCAGGAGGACCTTGTGAACCTTGAAAGCCACGCTCTCCTTTACTTCCAGGTAATCCAGGCGGTCCAGTGTTTCCTTTGGGTCCTATGGTTACTGGATCTTGTCCTCCAAAAACCTGTTAAATTAGCAATCACATAATATTTCACCAGCATGGAAACTGATTCAGAAAGCTTATGGACTACACAAGATCAAAATCTTCAGAGGGATTATAGGTCTTGCATAGAATATTTGATATCTGCATAACTGTTCACTAATATCAGCTTAATAAATTTCAGTGAAAATGTGATAATTTCAAGCATTGCAAGAGATAACAGGAAAAGTCGCAGCAAGCATGTCTCCGATATTCAAGCTACTTCCTAATTATCAAACAATACTGCCTTCCAGCTTTTTCTTTAATGACACTAAACAAACAAATGTTGCATTCCTTCAAAGGTAACGCTACATGTTTTGTGGCTCTCTACTGCCTGTAAAACTGGTAGTATAAGGCCTCATGCACACTGGACATTTGTCCATTTCTCCTAGACACCTTTCCTCCTAGCAGCAGCGTTTTGGCAGAAAAAACACTTGATGTGTTTCAGGCGTTTTAAAACATGTTAAGGATTTTGGGTGTTATTTCATTGGCTAGAATAATAATTTATTCTGGCCACAGAAATGAATTAATGCTTTTTTGCCAAAACGCTGCTGCCAGTGGGGTTTTTTTCTGCCTCTAAACTCACCTAAATGTCTATGTGCATGGACACATAGCCTAATATTAAATAAATAACTCCTCCTATCCGTGCAACAGTACTTGAGACCCGTGAACAGTTTCCTATTAAATACTCTTAGTTGTAAAAATAACCAAACAAAAAATGTGTTAAAAAGATTAAATAAAAATGTTTTAGAGAGAGAGAAAGAGAGAGAGAGAGAGAGAGAGAGAGAGAGAGGACTCTGCAGTTGTGAGCACATATTTTTGCCTCATTGAGCCCAGACGTGAGTTTCTAAAGCTGGATACACACCATCAATTTTTTTTTGTTCAACCCAGCGGCTGTACGAAAAGAACTGAAGAGTTCAGGAGGAGTTTGCTGTACTATGTATCCAATGTTAGTACAGCGATCTCCCCGCTGAGGTATTGTGTTCTGAAAGGGGGACTGTCCCCCTACCAGAACATACCAGTCAGCGCTGGCAGCCATTGGCTGCCAACATTGATTGGATGTTGATCAAATGCTGGTTGCCCTTTCGACAGAAGCCGGTAGTTAGGACACAGCCTGGAGGTATGTTTTGGGTCATTATCATGCTGTAGGAGGAACCCATGACCAGCTAGGTGTTTTCTAGAGGGTATTGCGTGGCACTGCAAAATACTGTGGCAGTAGTTTTGGCTCAGGATGCCACTCACTCTGGGCAAGTCTCTGACTCTGGATCCAACAAGAGCCTCAGGCAATCATACTTCCTCCCCCATGTTTGACAGTTGGTGTCAGACACTGAGGAACCATCCTTGTACCTACTCAACTGCATACAAAAAAACCTGCGAGATAAACCGAAGATCTCAAATTTTGATTAATCGGTTCATAAGACCTTCTTCTAGTCTTTCAATAGTCCACTGACGGTGCTTCGTGGCCCAGGCAAGCCTCTTTTTCTTATTCTGCCATCTTAGCAATGGCTGTCTTATAGCCACTCGACCAGTCAAAGCTGTAGCTTAAAGTCTTCTAATGGTGAAACCAAGACTTGCTTACTTCGATTGTTCGATTGTGTGAAACTGTGCATGAAGCTATTATCCTTTGAGCTGCCTATCACGCAAGCTGTTGACTCTCAGAAACTTGTCTTCTGATTCTGTTGTAGCTTTGGGTCTGCCAGACCTCCTCCTGTCAAGAGTTTCCTCCAGTTTCCAAGTGCCTTTTGATGGTGTAGAAAACTGTACTCACTGACACCCTGGTTTTCTTTGCAATTTCTCTAAAGAAAAGACCTACAATTTTAAGGGTTAAATGGTTTGTCTTCCTTTGTTAATTGCCTTTTGCTTGCCATTTTGAGAGCAATATACTACTTCCTGCAGTACAATACTGTCCAAATATTGCCTAAAAGGATGCAGTAACATAGTCTATTTCAACACTGCTTTTATACAGACAGTATACCAATAAAAAAGTTAGGAATTGTAAGCATTACATTTTAAGTCTTAATTTACTTGCATTGCCACAGAGCAACTGTGAGTTGTTAACCCATTACTTCTTTCCTGAAAAGGGCATTTTTTGTATAACTGAAATACACATTATTTTTCTGTTTTTGTTAATTAAACTTTTTTCACCTCTGGCAGTTTACCGCTTACCTTTGTACCATTTCAGGTTATTCACTTGACTTGAACTTTTTAAATATCAATAAAAACTGGAAACGGGGTGTTCTAAAACTTTTGACCGGTAGTGTATAGTTACTTTATCAAAGATTCATAAAGATGCCAACAATTCGCCTAGGAGACCAACAGTTAATGGTATTGGCTCAGTCACAGCAAGAGTGGGTGAATATTTAGATACAAAGAAAATCTCTCAATTTCCCCATCAACACAGCCAGTGTTGACGGGGAAATCCCTCTTGTGGAGCTATGGTGTTCTCCTGATAGGGAGAGCCATCCCCATTGGGTGAACACAGTGATTACTGCTAGCGACTATAATAGTCACTAACAATAATCGCATGTAAAATCTGACATTCCGGTTGTACCCAAGTCGTACAACAATTGACTTTGGTACAATCAGTCTGTCCATAGATGGTTCGCAGCTTGGCTGGTTCAGCAGGGAACCATCTATGACAGGTTTAAGGATTTACTGACACAAAAACAGCAGATATTGCTAGATGAAAAAGATATATTTCTTGTCATAGCAGATGTATCATCCCTGTGTACCAATATCCAACACAGTGAAGCTAAATTAGCACTGAAATTGGATATGAATGAATGGGATGATATACCAATGGCACAGAAGAGATTTTTGGAGAAAGAATTACAATTTTGTTTGATACAAAATTACTTATGGTATGGGAGTTGGCTTTTTCTGCAGGTCTCTGGTGTAGCCTTGGGGGTTGCCCCCAGCTTAGCCAATTTATTCATGGTGGAGTGGGAAGAGTCCCTGGTCTTTCACCACAGAAGACATGAACTGCTTTTCTAGGAGCACTTTATTGATGACCTATTCCTTATATTGAAGGGCACAGAAGAAAGTCTATGTATTTTTTTTAGAGGGAGTAAATCAGAATGATAAGAATATTAGGCTAACACAGGGCTTAAAATTTCAAGTCCTAAGCTACTAGCCAGGCCTTAAGAGTTACTTGCCACCAGTTGCCCCACCCAACCCTTACCCTGCCTCGCCCCTAATTCCACCCCTAAACAAGCCCTCATAAATTATTTCATGAAATCACACTGTTAAATGTTACCCACATTACATCAGGGTCCCCAGAGTCCCCTCACATTACATCACTGTCCCAAGAGCCCCCCACATTACTTTAGGGCCTCCAATGTCCCTCTAAACACTCCATCATACTTAGACCATGCACCGCATACAACCATAACCCCCCATAATCTTTCACTCACAAAACCATAACTCTACCAAGCATATCCTACCTACTATCCAACCCAGCAGAACCTCAAATGTCCCATACTCTACCACCCATAATAAGCACATAATCCTGAACCTGTCCAAACCACCCATACATGTAGGTTTACATACAGACATATGTACATACACACACAAACAGAGACACCTGTACACATATACAGACATGTACGTACACACAGAAACATGTACACACACGCACAGAGACACATGTACACACACACACATACAGACAGACACATGTATACATGCACAGACACATGTACAACCATACATGCATGTACATACACACAGACACATGTACATACACAGAAATACACATGCACAGACACATGTACATACTACACAGACACATGTACACAGACACACACACACATGTACATGCACACAGACACATGTACACACACACATTACATGCACATACACGCAGACACATGTACAGATACACACATGTACACACACAGACACATGTACATGCATACACAGACACACACAAACACACACAGATACATGTACATACACACACACGGACACAGTCCTATAAAAAGTTGCAGTAGCTCGTTACCTTCACTCACAGAGCCGGGTACTGCACTCTAGGGGGAGGCAGAGAGCACAGCACACACTCCTTTCTTTGCTTTCACTTTGCTCAACTATTGAGCAGTCTGACGCCCTGAGTTCTGAGCCTGTTCAGCAAGACGGCCCTGGGGACACACTTGCCCCCACCATAATTTCCACTGGCCAATGCAACCAGGTGAGTGGAAATTTCAAGGCCTGGGCTAACATATACATATAGCTGGGATAATGTCAAATATTTGGATGTTAAAATTTCAAGAGAAGGTAATATGTGAAAACTGTGGTGTCTCTCAAGGACACCAACAGAAACAGCTATCTGTTCTTAAATAGTGGCCATCAACCTAGCTGGCTTAGAAATATTCCAAAGGAACAATTGGTGCTTGTGCATCAGAATTGTGTAAAAAAAGTTTTTTTTTCAAAGACAAGAGTCATAAAAGACAGATTTGTACTGAAGGGTTATTGCCCTCAACAAATAGATAAAGTGATCAAAGATGTATACTTCTTTCCAAGGGAACGTCTATTAAATTGATGAACAGGTGGAGGCACATTTGTGGAATCTTATTACTGGTTTTATTGCATAGTATAAAGATTTTATTTTTTTTTAATTACTGGCCCATACTTTCAAATGACCCAGTAATGGGTCTACGCTTGCCTAACAATCTGGTGTTTACATACTGTATAGGAGGGCCCCCACCTTTGGTAATCAGGTTGCCAAAAAATAATTTTGGACACTTGAATAAAGTTACAATGTGTTTTGTGCTTTAGTTAATATTGTACACAGTGTTATGCTATTTCACTGTTAAGATACTCAACGATGGGCTCAAAGAGGCCACAATTTATGCTCATAATTTGCTATATAAAGTGGGGAAAATAATTATTTGATCCCATGCAGATTTGGTAAGTTTGCCCACTTACAAAGAAATGAAGGGTCTCTCATTTTTATCATAGGTGTATTTTAAATGATAGAGACAGATTATCAACCAAAAATCCAGAAAAAACACATGATACAAATGTTATCAATTGAGTGGCAGTTCAGTGAGTAAAATAAGTATTTGATCCTCAAGCAAAACAGGACTTAGTACTTGATGGAGAAACTCTTGTTGGCAAGCACAGAGGTAAGATCTTTCTTGTAGTTGGTTACCAGGTTTGCACACATCTCTGGAGGGATTTTGGTCCGCTCTTCTTTACAGATTTTCTCTAAATCCTTAAGGTTTCTTGGCTATTGCTTGGCAACTCAAAGTTTCAGCTACCTCTATAAATTTTCTATAGGATTAAGGTAGGGAGAATGGCTAGGCCACTCCATGATCTTAATATGCCTATTCTTCAGCCACTCCTCTGTTGCCTTGGCATTATGTTTTGGGTCATTGTCATGCTGGAAGACCCATCCATGACCCATCTTCAGTGTTCTGGCTGATGGATATAGGTTCTCATTCAAGATTTTCAAATACATGGCCCCATCCCTAGGCCCCTCAATGCAGCAAAGTCGGCCTGTACCTTTAGCAGAGAAACAGCCCCAAAGCATAATGTTTTCACCTCCGTACTTGACTGTAGGTATGGTGTTTTCAGGGTCATAGTCAGCATTTTTCTTCCTCCAAACACGGTGAGTCAAGTTGATATAAAAGAGCTCAATTTTGGTCTCATTCTGACCACAGCACTTTCTTCCAATCTTCCTCTGAATCCTTTAGAATTTCATTGGCAAAGTTTAGACGAGCGTGTACATGTGCCTTCTAGGGAAAGGGGACCTTGCGGGTGCTGCAGGATTTACATTCATGGTGGCGTATTGTGTTACTAATGGTTTGTTTCATGACTGTGGTCCCAACTGCCTTGAGATCATTCACAAGCTTCTCCTGTGTAGTTCTGGGCTGATTTCTCACTTTTCTCTTGATCATCCTTACCCCATGAGGCGAAACCTTGCATGGAGCTCCAGACTGAGAGCAATTTGTGGTTATTTTGCATTTCTTCCATTTGTGAATAATCGTTCCAACAGTTGTCTCCTTCTCACCAAACTTCTTTCTGATGGTCTTGTAGCCTATTCCATCCTTGTGCAGGTCTACAATCTTGTCCCTGACATTCTTTGACAGCTCTTTGGTCTTGGGCCATGTTGGTGAGGTTTGAATGGAAGAAAGAGATTCTGTGGACAGGTGTCTTTTATACACACAATGAGTTGTCGTTAGGAGCACCTTCTTAAATTGACAGGACTAATCTGTGTACCACATGAGCACATAGCCAGTTTGTGGGAGCAAGAATTATTGTTGGTTGGTAGGGGATCAAATAATTATTTTACGCACTGAACTGCAATTAAATTTATAACATTTGTATCGTGTTTTTTTTCTGGATTTTTGGTTGATATTCTGTCTCTATCATTTGAAATACACCTATGATAAAAATGATAGACCCTTTATTTCTTTGTAAGTGGGCAAACCTACAAAATCTGCAGGGGATCAAATAATTATTTTCCCCACTGTAGGTTAACATGCATTTAGAGGTAGAAATAAAAAATGCCAGATGCCCAGCATCATCAAAAATGTCCAGTATGCATGAGACCTTAATCTCATAGCAATACTGCAGTCGCCAACACACATTAGTTACAGTCAGCTTACCAACATGCTTTTTGGCATATCAACATAAATGCAGAGAAAAGATACAAACTTTGAACAGATAAAATATTGATAAGACAGAGATTCACCACTCTAGTGCTATAAGGCAACAATTATTTACTATTATTCCCTTTTTGTCCTCCTCTAGAGCTAAGCTGATTCTGGTCTTTGTAGGTAATTAACAACTTAAATGCCACTTCCTCTCTACATCAACTAGGAGGTATAGACAAAGGTATGCAAAGATAAAACCATCACATGTCATGACACATATAGCTCTATTGGAGAAGTCAGATATGACAAGACAATAAAAAGTTTATTGGTGGTAACTAGAGGACAATAATGTGTGCTCCAAAGCTCCAGAAGTACTCATTAATTGATGATCTCTTTCTGACTATATGCTTATATGAAAAAAGAGAATCTTTCACCAAGTGTAGATGTGTATAAGCATGGGCTCATTGCCATTAATTACTGGTGAGACATCTATCTACTGCCAACCTTATAGTGGACGTAAAGGCTAATACAATTTAGGTAAAAATGTTGCTTTCCCACTCCTCATATCCACACTGCCAACTGTTTGTAAAAGAGTTTTTTGTAAATCCTCTTTTTTTTCAACAGTTTTGGCATGGTCATGTGATCTGTAAGCGCTAGCTCACCTGATAGTCCAGTGGATAAAAGAAAGCACTGACAACAGAGGTACAATGGAATTCAACCACATTGTCAAGCCGCTCACTAAAGTCGTCCTCTGCTAGTATTGGGTCCTGGCCAGCATAATCATTCAAACCCGTCACATAGTGACAGATGTTTTAGGGGCTGTGACCAACGGGGAGATGAAATCCATATATGGTGGACCTGCCCCAGTCTGGTGGACTTTTGGACACGGGTCTACAGCCTCTCTTCAACCCTTTTCTATGTACCCTTCTGCAAGGACCCTCGACACGCACTTCTTCACTGCCCACTCCCAGGCCTCTTTTCTTACCAACAGAAACTGGCCACATATCTCTTCATAGCTGCAAAGCGCACCATTGCTAGGGCCTGAAAGAAGCCCTTGGTTGGGTTTGTGGAGGTGAAGAGCATCTTGACCACTCTCATGATTCATGAAAAAATGACAAGTATACTCCACGACTGTCAGGAGTCAGAACAGGAGATGACCAGATATATGTAGCTGCACACAGAAACTTGGACCAAACAATGTATAGTGAAGTACATTTATTGTCAGTAAGCAAAAAGATATACACACACCAGCAAATAGCAAACATAAGCAACAAGTGACCCACAACCAAAAAAACCTAAGTAACAGAAGCCTAGCAATCTAACTATATACAATATGTAAAATATATACAATATGGGAAGCAAGGGTAACAGGGGCAATGCAAGAAGAAGAGGGAATCAGAACTGGGTACAAGAACAAGGTGAGCAGCGGTAAAGGAACAGGATGCAAAGATAGTTCAACTGCAAGATGGCTCTGGCAGCAAGCAAGGCAATCAAAACACTGATGCAAGGAACAATTGCAGAGGTGGGACTTAAGTACCTTTCCAGCACCTGGGGCCAAGTGGAACAGATTGCAGGAACCTGCTGGCTGCTGGGAGACACCTGCTGGTGGTCACTGGAACTGCAGCTATCAGCCCAGATAACCACAGTGCCATCAGCAGGTGAACTCGGTCCTAGCAATGACTCTCATTCCAAATTCCTCAAAGGGTGGAGCCCATTGTGGTCCTATGCTCTTCCCGCTCTGCCCCCAACCAGCCTGGGTATTCCAAGCTGCTGTGGGATGCCACTTGACTTGCAGGTTCCTTCTTCTGCTCCTTCCTAGCTCTTCTCCTTCCCCTCTTTGTCTTCCCTTGTTCTTACTGCTTCTCACTTTTTCTACTCTCCCCCCCCCTCCACGTCTCCTTTTCCACCCCCCACCTTTATTTTTTCTCTTCTCCCCCCTCTTCCACCAAGGGTAGGGAATACCCACCCTCTCCATAATGCCAAATTCTGGGACCTAATTTCTAAGTTTTTATTCTGTTACCATCACTCAAAAAAAACCATTGTACCAGAAAAGAAGTATTTACACAGGCTTCTTTTATAAATAGTAGGCAGCATAGGTATGAAGAAGGGGAAAAAACTATTTTACCTTAATTGTATTAGCCTTTACTTCCACTTTAAGATTACTATAGGAAGTACATGATCATCACCTTATTCAGGCAATGATAGGTGAATCAGTGATCCATTAAATGTCTATGGGCACCCTGCTATCTCTACAGTCACACTCTGACCAACCAGCCTAGAGAGAGCAATTGATCACGAGTTTGTTTTTTCTAACCAATCTTTATTGGTCTTTATTCCCTGAGAGATAAAGATAGTTTATATAGACAATATAAGAGGTGTCTGCAAAGTGCATGAATACATATGCCTGTC